>NW_008824648.1:167856-181453 GCF_000699105.1 Pygoscelis adeliae
CGCTGTCCGTAGACCAGAAACCGTTACCAGCCAGCAGAAAGAGTGCTATAAATGGAGGAGCGCTTTCCAGTGGGGCTTGCGAGGACACATACCACACCAGGGCCACAGAGACGGGGCTTCCGCCACAAGCCTCTCAAAGAGCCTCGAGTGATCACCTCACTTCCCCCTGCCTGGTTCCTCTACCAAGAGTTTTAGGGACGGTGCTCGCTGGGGTAAACCTGAAGCAAAACTGAGCAACAGTGGGACAAAGGGGCAAGCAGGAAGGACTCGCAGCAAAGGCAGGATAAATAGCCAGTCTCTGCATGAGTCCGTGGGTAGCGGGAGCTGTGCGTGCCGGAGGGAACTAAAGCCAAATGCATCTGAGGAATACATGAAAAATCCGTGCTTATTTCTCAGTGGTATAAGTGGCCTGAGTTAAAGAAAGAGAGGGGCTGGACTGCACAGGGTGCTATAACTGGATCCAGAAAGGCAGAATCTAAGAAATACCAGGCTTGTTAAATGATCTTAGAAAGCTAGGACTTTCCTTATATACTTGTTAAGCAAATGTATGCCTCCGGGGCTACCTGCTTGCTCGTACAGCATGAGAAGGGGTCATAACACAAGTGCTGACTTTGAAAACCAGCTTGCATCTCCCTGATGGGGGACAGCTGGGAGGCCAGACTGGTTGCTAACTGCTCCCAGACCAGGCTGCAAAAGCTCTGCAAGACTCCCTTAAACTTGGTGTTTGCCTCTGCCAGCAGCAGAACTAACAAGGGCTGGTTTTGCCTGAACGCGTGTGCTGTGTCCGTAACACCCCAGAACTCTCATAAACCCTGGTCCCTTCCCAGCAACAGCCCTTCAGGTCTTCCCCATCCAAACAATCTTTCTCAGCCTTTACTTCCTCCCAAGTCCTCCAACCACAAGCCAGGTAATACAGTCCTGCATATTTCAGAGTTTCATGTGTGTTGACTGCCTGGCCTGTACACGTATACTAGCTAGCCAGCTGACAGCAAAAGGAAAACAGAAATTTTTTGAGATCACATCAGTCTTTTTGCAGAAGCTAGTTTGGTTCCCCCTCAACTTTATCTCAGTACAGATGTTTCACTTCACTCTTACCTCCTTAAAAGCTTAAATGAAATCAGCCAACAGATTCAGAAGTTATTAACTAATGGTAAGAACCGACAGTTCAATGGTATAAATCTGATTTCCACACAGCTCAGATCCTCATCCTAGTTTAAGTGGCATGGCTTCACTGGTATAACACTGATTTCCAACAGGAGAGGATCTCATCAAGGGCTCTGTGTTTACTTACTGACATACTTCCAACTGCTGATGTCAAGTGTAAAATCCCCAACACTGCTGTGATTCCCCAAGAGAACCTCAGCCATCCCAAGGACCTTCTTGTGTCTGATGCAGATGAACAGTCACAACTGAGGCGGGTGATCTGGAGAAGATCAGTTCTCTGACCCTGCAGCCTTAGGGAGTGGGTAAGGCCTGAGATCTCACCACACCTGGATGGTTGCTGCCCACACCAGCAGAGCCCAGGATCTGGTTTGCCCCACACCGTTTTTGATTGCCCCCCTCACCAAAGCTGAGAACTCCGCTCTCAGTGGGTGGCCCTGCAGACTGAGGGAAGTTCCCTGTAGCCAGAGGTGACAAGCCTATGAAAAAAAGCTAGCAGCATCACAAAACACAGCTTTTATTTCACTGTTCTGTAATCTCTCAGTGCATCAAACCGCAGCAATAGAAACAACACAGCAGCAACAAGGAGGCACTTTGACCTGGAAAGGAGAGAATGAGACATGTCCTCTCCCTCCCTTCTTTGATTCTCCTCCCTCCTAAGTCTCATGGTAGAGCAGGCTGATTTGTGTAAGTTACTGAACCACAGGCCCACGATGGCATTATCACTCAAGCAGCAAGCGGATGAAGCAGGGCTGGCTGCAGCCAAACGTTGGGAAGAAGCCTTGCTCCCAGCTAGGGCCCAATGGTTACGCTGCCTGGTTGGCATGAAAGAGGTTGAGAGAGAGGAAGGCAAGGAGGGAGGAAGGGAGGGAAAGACACACACACACCACACACACAGATATGCCCTAAAATCCCATCTGCCATCCCAGACTTCTTCCCCCAGGACAGATATGTTTCATTCATCTATTTTACCGCAGAGGAAATGCCACAGTGATGAAAAGCCTCAGCACAGCCATATTTCGAGACCTGACAGCATCACCTCCTGCAGCATATTCCTACCACCATAGTGGTAGGAATCACCACCTTTGCACGTATCAGTTACTGTAGGCAGAATGAATGCCTAGAATTGCACCACGCTTGGAGCAATGAGCTGTCTCCCCCTGCTCAAGTCTGGGGTGGTCAGAGTAGCTTGAGGGGATTCTTTATGGGACCTGAACAATCCCTGCTGCTTTTAAAGCCCCTAGACTGTCTGAAAAGCCCGATGTAGGAAGCCTTTAGATAACACCAGTGGGCAAAAGGCCAACTGTGCTAACATAAAGGAAGTGAAAAACGCCAGGAGCCAGAGAGAGTGGCTTTTAGCCCAAAACCAGGATGCGACCGGCTCTGGGGAGGAGCGCACAGAGCAGTCCAACCTGCTAGCGTTTCTGAATGGGAGACTCCCAGGAGTTGGAAGGAGGAATCAGCCCTGGGCCTGAAACATAAAGGGCTCAAGCCCGCAGCTTATGGGGGAACAGCTATAAAGGAGGGGGGATAGAGGGTAAACAGGAGACTTGACTATGAAAGTCTCCTGGGGTGGAGCACAGCTCCCGCTACCCATGGACTCATGGACCCTCCTCTCCAGAGGGCTGGGTGAAGAAGAGAGAGAGAACCAAAGCTAGCCCAGAGCAGGCTGGTAGTTAGCCCTAGTTGTAGCAGGATATGGGTGCAGGGGGGTGAGAGTGTGAGTCAAGGATGAGAATGAAGAGAAAGGAGGAGCCAGAGGAGAGATCCTCACTGCAGCCCAACAGAGCAGGGACACCCCAGCTTAGGTCCCAAGGGAGCCCAGCTATCACTCAGGCAGTTTACACCGCAGCAGGGAAGAGCGAGGCTCTTCTGTCTGGTGGCGCTGCAGGTGCCAGCCCTGTTTGTGTCCTAAAAAAAATAAAGCAACATCAGCCTGGGAGGGAAGGAGTTTCCCCTTTGTGCCAGGGATACAGGGAAGAGGGAGGATCTCTGTGCAACCTGGACAGCCTGAAATTGCGATCCCTGGGCTGGGAAGCGGCCTCAGAGTAGTAAGAAAGAAGAGAGAGAAAGAACAACCTCCAGAGCCCCAGACACCAGTGGGCTGTCTGGAGAGTGGATGGGGCCAGGCGTGCTGGCCCAGCACAGTTCCAGGCACTGGCACAGACTTATTTCTCCGGAGTCAGAAGGAGAGTCCACAACCTGCAGTACATCAACAGGCGAGGGAGTCCACCAGCTCTCAGTGTGCGCTGTTCCAGCTGCTCCACACTTTACACATTCAGCTTGCCAGCAATGGTCATGAGGACTTTCAGGATGGGCATGAAACCAGACACCTCACTGAAACTGCTGCTGCTCACCACTTGGGTGTGAACCAGGAGACCCTGCTGATAGTTCCTAGCCTCAATGCAGCGGGCAATTTCATGGAGACCCATGAGGATGGTTGGAGAGAGCTGTGGGGAGGGAACAGAAATGAGTCAGCATGCTCAGCACTGTAACACAGGCCCCCCTCCCTCCACACCCTTCCCTCCTGTTCTCCACCTCATCCTCACCAAACAGCACCTACACAGTCAAGCACTGGCAGGAAGGATAGCCTGCTTCCTCCCTCAGTTTCTCAGCCTACAACAAACATTAATTTAATACCCAAGCTGGGTTACAGTGAATGCAGGTCCTAAGTAATGATGTTTTAGCATTAACTGAATATCTAATGTATCTGAGGAGGTCAAAGGTCCATCTAGCATAGAATCCCGTCTCTGTTCAGGCCTAATATGGACACTCAGGGAAAGGGTGTATGTTAAAAGGATTCTTCCCTTGATAGCTATCCCTCCAGCAATTTGCATCAGCAGCTTCAGAGTTTTCTAAGCCAGAGGTTACACTAGGTTCACGCTTAACAACTACCCCCAATTGCCCCTTCCCATCTGGAACCTGCCTATATGCCAGTATACTTCCTGGGGGTAAAAGCACCCTGCAAATACCTCCCCAGCTTCTCCTTACACTATGTCTGGGCCAAGGTTAAGGAAGAAGAGATAAGGCTGGCTGGATTCAAGGTGCGTTATAAAGCCTGGCAATCCCCTAGCTTTCTCAAGAGGATGTGCGCTGGTAACACTGGGACAGACACAACCAGTGCAAAGGTGGGATCAGGAACCCGGCTGGATCACAGGGGATGGTGGCATCTACTCACCGCCTGCTCGCGGAGCTTCTCATACAAACACTCCAGGCGCTGCAATGCATCCTCCAGCTTCCTTCGGGTTTTCTGAAGTGAAACAGGTATTGCTAGCTCTGCCAGAGCTTCAAAGCCACCCCTCCCGGAACCAAGTTGTTCTTGCTCAGTCCCTCCCCTCCTCTGTTCTTCCCACAGCACCTTACAATTCAGCTGCATCTCAGCCTCTGCCAGCCAGGGACTGTGATACAAGCCAGCCATGCCCTCACTGTGCACATACACATGCACACGTTCTCTCCCCAAGACAGGAAGCTGGATTTACCCCTTTTCCCATCTCCCAGCCTAAGCGTTCCTCCCTTCTGCCAGTGCTTGCAGACCACAGGACAGAATGACTACTTCCAAGGACTGAGAAACATCCACTAGTTGATCCACAGGGCATTCAGACAGCCTCACCCTGGCTGACCTAAGCAACAGCTTCTTCCTGGTCTCCTTGAGGAAAAGGGAATTATCCTTCCCACTCTAGGTAACCACCAAGGAAAGGGCCTGAGTACTGAAGCTCTGGTGGGACTGACCCCATTAACCCCACCTTGGATAATCCACTCACAGGTAAATTATACCGTGGGTAGAAATGCCTGGCTCTGGGCAACACTGGGACAGGCCTAGCAGCCTTAGGAGCTCAGGTGCATTGCACTGCTGTACCAACCCAGCTATTCAACCTCCATGTAAGCCGAGTGTTTAAGCCCAAACCAACAGGCCTTTCTGTCCATAGAGGGAACCTTTAGGTTATCTCCCAGAAATTGCTACATTGCACTGTCAGAAAGCACAGAGCAAACATGCCGAAGCTGCTGCTACACACAAATTGTCTGACTCTGGGATAGCAGTTTGGGCTCAGCGCTCATCCCAACACCCACTAAGCAGAGGTATTCCGGAAGGCTTCATGGTGCCCCCAAGCTCTGGGAAGAATAACATGATGCTACAAACGCTGCTTTTCTGCTTCTAGACAGCCTGGCCTGATACATTCACACAATGTGACAGGTAGGCCAACAGTCTTCCAGGAACCAGGGTGGAGAAATTACAGTGACTTGGACACAAAGATTGTCTGGCTTCCTCTTCCAGCCAGGATCTCTCAGCCTTTCCCTCTAAGCTCTGAGGATAGCTGGTAATACCAGCTCTGCAGGAACTATCTCCAGACCAAGTCAGTGAAAAAGGAAGCTGAATTAGCTGGGTCGTTTCTTCTACTTTCCTCAGAGAAAAGAGCCAGGGGGACAGAACCATTGTTCCAGAGGGGCAATGAGAAGCAGTGGATAAATGCTAGAGAATGCATCTCAGTTCCCAAGAGATGGACAAGCCTACAGCCTAAAGGAAGGAGGCAGATGGAGATTAACTTGGTTATAGGGACAAGACTCTTCCTCTCTTTTCCCAACCAAAAGAAGGAAGCAGCAGTCAAACATCTACGAGGGCAAAAAAGCCAAAGATCAGAGAAGGGAGGACTTACTGGATCAGTGGCGACAGCAGAGCAGCGTTGCACCAACCCTTCAAATGTGGTCTTCAGAGCCTGGTGCTCAGGGGGCACCTCCTTCCTCTCAACCTTCTCCACAGGTAGCTGGTGATACTGACAGAGAGAGAAGCAGCTGAATAAATGCAACAGAAGCATGAAAGGCTGGACCACATAGAATCCCCTCCTGCAACTATGAACAGAAAGAATTTCACCCCTTTGCAAACCCAGAAAATACCTGAAAGCAGAGTTAGACTGTCATCTTCAGACTGTGGTATAGCTTCAGGCCTCTGTGGATTCCCAACTCCCAGCAGGCTGACAGCCTGCCTGGCCTCCCTCCCTCTCTCCCAGCCATACTCAGGTGTCATTTTCCACCCTGGCAATTCCTCTAACACTCAGGCAGAGATGTCTTACAAGGGCTAGGGAGCAACATAAACCCTGCAGCTGCCAAGTAATAAGAATCTCAAAAGCTGAGTTGTTTTTCTACTTGACAAGGAGCTGGTGGCTGGGAAATGCCCCACTTTCCCTGGGTACCTGCAGGCTGCCTTCCTTGGGTGCTCCTGGGGGTGACTGGCCAGATTCTTGCAACCTGGACAGCTGAGGATGGATCCCTTGGGGCTCAGCGGGCAAGCTCATTACTGGAGCTGTGATGGGGGCTGGAGGAGTAAATTTCTCAGGCAACTGTCAGCAAAAGGAAAGAAAAGAAAATTAAAAAAAAAAAAAAAAAAATCAAGAAAACCAAGTCCAAGGAAGGAGGGTTGGTTACACTCTCCGCAGTCAAATTCAACTTCCTTTCTAACTTGCAGAATGCCCAGTTCTCAAGACGATGTGTAACACAACCCTGTTCTTTCAGCCCCCTGACTCAGAGCGTGGGGCCCTTCCTCTTGCATCCTAGATGAACAGTCAAAGCGACAGCAAGAAAACTCCTCTGGAATTGTTCAATCAAACAGATCCGTTGCCCCTGAAAGCACTGGTCCTCAGAAAGCTGCCTTGGCTCTGCGACGGCACGAGTCCTGAATGTAGAGATTAGCAGCAGTAAAGTGTCCAACAGAGCAAGTGTTGGGGAAAATCCCACGACATGGGGGGAGAATCCTCTTGCAAACACTTCATCGTGCCCCTGCTAAGCCAGAGAGTCAGGATAGATTCGCTCCGACGGGGCTAGATCAAAAGGAGATGGCTTTAACAAGAGGCTAATCCTGTTGTAGTGAGCACAGCCTGAAGCAGGTTCCCAGCTATGCTGCCAGAAAAAGGGCGAGAAGTCTATTCCAAGCTAAAGAAGAGGAGCGGGGGGTGGGAATGGTGCCAAAGAAGCTTCTCATCACACCTGCCAGCAGGCAGCAGTGATAGAAATGGGGTACCGAGAGCATTTGTTGCAAAAGAGCTCAGCTCACAGGTCCTCCGGTGCAATCACTACAAGGCAGAGAGCAGCAGGGCCAACATGGCAGGCAGCTCACAGCTACGCCTGTCCCAAATTCTTTCAGCAGAAGTGTCTTACCAGTTGGTATCAGCGTCTGAGGAAAATCACTGTGGGTCTCACTGTGCTGAGGGGAAATGCTGCCCCCAACTGTCAGGTGTGAAGTGAGCATGATCTCCCCAGCCACTATCAAAAAAGGTATGTGGGCCAGGGGCTAAGATTAAACCTGTATTTCTAGCAACAAGTGACTATAGTCAGCCTGGGAAGTACTGACAGAGGATGCAGCATCACAGATGATAACCATGCTCCAAAACAGCCACCCTGGAAAACGGCATGCGAGTTTGGATGGCAAAGGGTCAAGATGCCTTAGACTCCTGTCCTAGCTATGCATGTAATGCAGAAATAGACAGACCAACATGGAATGAGACCTGCTGAGTGAGACAGGGAGCATTTATAGGAATGGATCTGTTGCATGGAGCTCCCTGGCTAAAAGACAACCAACACACATTGCAGCTGAAAGCTTACCTTTTTCTTTTGAAGGCCTCCTCTTACAGCAGAGGGATCAGTCCAAGATTCCTGACCTGCCAGGAGAGAGAACAAGACACAAATGTCAGACTTTGAGAAGGTGGCCACAGCAGCAATTCATGGTTGCTTGAATGGTTTGGAACTTCCCTCAGCGAAAGGGCCCATGGCTCCAATTCCCCCATCATTGCACCTTCAGACCATTTCAACTGAGGAATTTCAGGCCCAGCTCACAGGCCCAAGAACTGCTCTTGCTTCCCTTTCTCTTTCTTAATTACATTCTTAGCATCCGAGTATGTGCACAGGCTTCACGACGTTATGTCTGATCAGATTGAACTGGTGCACATCCACTCCCACACAGAAAGCTTTTTCGCAACTACCTGAAGCTTTCCACATTCTGCACAGGCTGTGGAAGTCAGCCTCAGAGTCAGGACTGAACCTTGGTGGGGACCTGCATGTGTGTGCCCATCAGGGTTCAGGGAGCTCCTGAGGTTCCCCAAACAGAGAATCTAGCACTGTGATACCACGGCAAGGGCTATGTTATGGGTGAGAGAGGGCTTCTCACCAACACTCGCAGGAGTGCCTCATGGTGGCAGTCCACAGCAATGCGGGTTGCTGTGATAAAGGAGGGAAAAGTTAGGGGTGGGTTGAAATTTTTCCCTTCCAAAATGATGTTCAGAACCAAAGCTTAGCAAAATTTGCTGGCTTTCCAACTAGAAGGGAATAGACTTAACCAGTAAATGCCTTGGGAGCAGAGGGGTGTCTCAGCAGACGCTTCTGTGGTACCTAGCCTCTAACCTCACTCCAGGTAATTAAAAATCCATCAGACAACATGACATCAAAAGACTTGTGATCACACTTCATTCTGCAAAGGTCAAATTCCAACTACCTTGTCTGCTGCTGTCCTGTAAGGGTACCTGCATCTCTAGACAAAACCCCAGTGCTTCTTTTGTCACCCCAGTATTAATAACCTCAAGCCCATGAGACAGGAATAATCTGTGAGAAAGTGGCATAATTCTAAGGGGCAATATCAGAATTGCTGGAGCTCAGTGCCACACTTAATGAGCCACTGATCCTGAACTGAGCTTTAAAAATCACAGGGGAAAGATGCAAAAGGTGCTTCATTACTTTAATTACCTTTATTATTAAAATTCTGGCAGCCTCTTTTTGCCCTCCCTTTTCCCATGATTTCAAGACTCACTCTCTGATGAGTTTGGATCAGCAGTTTAATTAAGTTGGCACTTACTTCTAGCTTGGGGATTCTGTGCCCTAGAACTCTGCTGGCCCCCACCGAGCCTGTGGACTAGCAGTCCTTGGCACTATTCCAACCCAGTGGCACTTTGAATCCTCACAGGAAACAGCTATTTAAATTATAGCCTTTAAGCCAGACACTTAATCATCAGACATGAGACAGCAGGACCCTGCTGCATTTTGCTGGGATGAAACTCTGACTATCTTGCCTATGCTACTTGTGAAACAGGATTTCTCACCAACCCTGAAAGGAGTGCCCCATGGCGGCAGTCTCCAGCAATGCCTGTCCTAGAAAAAACAAGACCATCACAGGCTGGAGTTAGGGATTATACTGGCCAGAAAGGAGATCAGCCAACATGTTGCTGTCGTTCACCCTGTCCCTAACGCTCCCCAGGAGGGTGCGATTTCTACAAGTGGAGATCTCTCTTCATTGCACTAGTGAGAATGTGTTCATGAGCTGTTCAGATCATGTTCAAGAATTTCCAAAGCAAGCAAGTTTGGCCAGTCAGATTGAGTGATCTTACAGTCCCTTTCCAGGCTAAAGAAAAGTACCCATCAAAACCAGAACAATAACAGCAGGCAAGAAAGCACTCTCAAGGAAGCCAGTTTGCACTACTGATCTGGGCTTGCATATGCTGCCATTAAAACTGGGC
Organism: Pygoscelis adeliae; assembly: GCF_000699105.1. NCBI lineage: Eukaryota > Metazoa > Chordata > Aves > Sphenisciformes > Spheniscidae > Pygoscelis > Pygoscelis adeliae. The sequence continues at coordinate 177,510 of NW_008824648.1, forward strand.
ATAAATGCTGCCAGGAGAAGGGAAATTCCCAGCAGTGAATTCCCACAGGGCATCTTCAGCCTGAAGAAGTGATTGAAATCCTTGCCATGGAATCATCTTTCCTTTAACAGGGAAACACTGGGGTCTTTTGTTTCTCTGCCGAAGGGACAACTCCCTTTCTAGAGTCCCACTCCACACAGCAAGGCTTGCTTGGTTGTTTAAGCGGCTACTGAGTACTCAGATTTCCTAAATAAAGCTGAGACTCCCTAGATAATCTTTTGTGCCTGGCAGACGGTTTTTAGCGCAAGCAGCAGTCACTGTGCAGAGACAGCCCACTAAGTCATTGAGCCTCACCCCACTGCCAATGTAGACTGGAAGATACCTAGTCTCCATCATCAGTGAATCCCAAGGAGAGAAACCAGTACAAAGCATGAGTCAGAAAACCTCTACGGTCCAAATTCTCCTCAGCAGATGGACTGAGATTCAAAACCAAATCTTGCCCTGTAACTAAAAGCCAAAAGAGTTTTCCGGTTCCCCTTGAATAGAGCCCCCAAATTCTGCTTGGGAAGCTCTACGCCACCACTGCTCATGCTGGCATCCACCTCTTCCAAACCACCCGGGGAAAGCACAAGCAAAGCCATGCATAAGGCGCCATGCATAAGGCTGGGATTGTAACAGGGAGAAAACAAGAGATGAGTTACAACCACTGGCCTGTTCATTGCCTAGAGAACCAAGAAGGAAAAGGGGCTGCTTCCCTGTCCTGCTGCCCCAACAACTGCCTGAAGAGACACAGAGACTGGAATGCTCTAATTCCTCCAGGGCTGGAGGAAAGTAGAGAAGAAGCTGGAGCGCCCGCTTTCTGTACCCAAAATCATCAGTAAGAGCACAGTGCTTTCATTTCACTTCCAACATCCCCAGCTGTCATTTGCTAGTCCTCAGGACAAGTATGTCCACTACCCCAGCTGCATAGCTCCCCAGGCATGCAAGGAAACAACAAATAGCAACGAGCATGCACACACAGTAAAACGTGCGCACACACCCCACATTTCACTGGAAGCAGCAACATTGCCTCCCCCACAGGTCTGGAGGCTTCTCTGGGTACTACCTGCATGATCCACGTCGGGATCTAGCCAAGGGAAGAAACCTGAAAATCAAGGCAGGGTGGGAGAGTCATCATCACCAACAGCTTTTACTCAGTGAGTAATGTCCCTGGACTACTATCCCTGATAGCTTTTCAGAAGGAATTTGTCCAGCCTTAGCTTAGAGCCTTTCTGCGTAGTCCCCACAGGCTTCACACAATGGGATTTGCTATCCTTGGTTAAACACAGCTCAGCAAAGGATTCCAGGTAGAAGCAAACCTCAAAGCCTCAGTTCCTTCACTCTCAGAATACTTGTGGCTTGGAGAAGAACCGTGCAAAAACCTAAGGGTTGTCAGCCTTGTTGTTAGGGATCTCCACAGCCTGGCTAAACCTGTCCCGTGAGACAGCAAACAAAGAATTAACAAGCACCAGATGTGGTGATGTTGTGGGAAATAGAAAAAGGGAATGTCCATCCACTGGGAACGAGGTCCAACAACACTCTTTTTCTTCATCATGCTAGGAAGGACTTCACAGTACTTGCAGGCTGGGCTGGATTCAAACTACAGACCCAGAGGGGAAAGGCTCCAGGTCTAGAGCACTGCACAGAGGAATCCAGAAGGCAAGCACTTTATAGCAACAGGAAAAAACGGGGAGAACTAGAACACAGCAGACAGAGGAATTTTATCCTGAAGCTAAGCAAGGGGTATCCCACGGGCAGAGAAGCAGCACCCTGCTCTCCCAGCACTTCAAATGCACTTCTTGCGTAAGTTACACAAGCAAGGGTGAGATCAGCAAGCCTTCCAGCAGGCATTCCCTGGGACCACCGCCCGTTCAGTCAGAGCAGATGCCTCTGGAGTGGATGCCTACTCAGGGTGCACTGGGGACCTGAAGAGACAGCATCTTGTAACCACAACCTGGGGGACAAAGCAGCTGAACAGGTTGAATGAAACTGTCATCGTTGCTGTATTTCCCCACCACAGCAAGACTCAGCACAATGTGCCTGTAAGGTTAGCCTCAGCACCACATCCAGCCTTTATGGTGACAGACCAGAACTCAGAAGGTCCATGTCCATTATGTACTGCAAACCCCGTCCAGGAGTGTCCTGGACACACGAGTCACACAAGCAGTACTTACCTGTGGGAGGAGGAGGAATGCTGGCTGCTGGCAGGGGCTTAGTAGATGGAGCTCCAGGACCTCCCTGAGGGTAACCCATGTTCATGGGGCAGTTGAAAGGTGCTGAAGAGAAACCTAGAGGAGACTGGCTTGCCAAAGGGAGAGGACAAGCTGCAGGAAGCTGAGATGATGGGACTGAGGCTGGAGCGAAGAGGGCAGGTCGGGGTGGTGGAACACCAGGAGATGTCATGGGCATGGACTGTCCTGGCAGAGAAGGCTGGCTGGGGAAGGGAGCAGGACCAACAGGTCTAACTCCTGCTGGTCCAACTCCTGCTTGTCCAAATGGCTGAGACTGTGACACAGCTACAAATGAGAAAGAGAGTGTATCGGCATCACTTAGTTTCATGTGCAAACTACTCCTGATGCTCTCCTTCATGCTAGGAAGTCTGCCCTTCTCCAAGCCATACCCTAGAATATCCATGCCAGGTGTTATCCCCCATAACCCAGGCTACATCAGTCAAACTCTGCCACAAAGTTAGCTGTGGCTTCTCCACCCCTATATATGCTTAATATCAGTGAACATGCAGCAACAGCTGCTAGAACTAGATGTGTCAGAAGCACTGAAAAGCCTCTCAGACAGCTGACTTGTTCTTTGCAAGTACAATAGGCCTGTGAGGAAGAAAGTAGAGCAGCCATCCATGTTGAAGGCTTTAGTCTAAGAAAACCTGGAGAATGGACACGACTATCAGACAATGCTTACCTGGCCCTGAAACAGTTGCTGAAACCAAGCCCAAGTTGTACTGTGGGTATGGGGGCCCTCTGGAATAGACACTTGTTTGTGGGCCCGTGCTGGCCTGGGGAGAGGCAACGTGGTGAGGTGTCATAGACATCGCTGGCACTGGCTGAGGCATGAAGAGGGAAGGCACTGAAGACTGAGAAGGTGCTGAAGGGGCAAATGATGACTGATAGTTGGGCTGCAATTAAAAAACAAAGAACTTGCAAATGGCTGACACAGTCACGTGCATACACACACAAGCAGATGCACTTTCTATCCCTCTCACTTCTCAGGCAAGAGAAGATGCTGCTGCTGTCAGTGCCCTGGATGGATTGGATCAAAGGCCTTTCCCACCACATAACTTGCTCAACAAGCTGAGCACCACACTCTTCAGAGTACTCTCCGGCTCTCAGAAGAATTAGTCTTCAGGAGCCAGTTCCCATACAGTGACTGCCTGGAAGCACAACCAGAGGAAATAACGAAGGGACAATAATGAAGTAATACAAGCTGGAAGCAAAACTTCCTGAACAGTCTTCTTGTGCAAGAACTGAGATGAAGCCATACTACACTAATTTTACTGAGATATGAGGGTGAGATGGGCATAGGAGAGTGAACCACAGCCCCCTTTTCCCTCAGTATGTGAGACCTCAGTGGATCACTGCACTTGTAAGTCTCCTCCAGTGACTGCATGTGGGACAGGGCTTTGTGAAAAGATGCCAGACAGCCTACTTTTGGATTATCACAGAGCTTGTGTTTGCTCCAGTGAAGGACATCACTGATGAGTTCTGCATGCCTGCAATCTGCGTCATCTCATATTACTTCATGTGCCTTCCACAACCCAGTAGCCTTCCTCCCTCTCCCCAAGCCATGAACACCTGAGTTTAAGGCCTACCTTCTCTGGATGTCTGGGACCCGTTTTGTGGGCTGCTCCTTCAGGGGCAGAACCACCCTTGGCTTCTGGAGATGTGTGTTTAATGACACCTACATTGACACGAGTG
>NW_008824648.1:181475-182153 GCF_000699105.1 Pygoscelis adeliae
GCTGCTGATCACCCACATTCTCTCCTTGAGCATGGAAGAGCCGGTCTCGGAGCTGTTCAATCAGGAGCTGAAACAAACTATGCTTTAGGAGAAGTGCCTTGAGAGTCTCAGATGGAAGGTGCTGGGGAGGCATTCAAAGCAGACCCTGACCCAAAGCACTGAGCATCACCCTGCAAAACTAACCATTTCCTTAATAGCCACCAGGAAAAAAACCAAACCAAACTGTAAGTGACAATCTGGGACATCACCTGCCATATTCCCAGGCAGATGAAGTCTCACTGATCCTTCCTCCAGTCTTTAGAGTATTCCCTCACCAACCCCTACCCGCATTTGGGCACTAGACAGATTTGTTTCAAACTACAAGGTGACCTCCCCATTCCCTTCCTCTACCAGCTAGTTTCAGGAATAGATGCAGCTTCCCTGGAGAGCTGCTTCCCAGTGTTGTTCTCCAGGAACCATTTTACAGTTCTATAGCTCCCTTCTTTTTCCCTGAATCAAAGGCACTACAAGGAAAAAGCAAATGAAGACAAAAGCTGTGTGCTACAAAAATCCCCACACCTCTACTCTCAAGTTACCATTCAAGTTACCATAATTATGGTGAAACCTTAAGTCCTGAGGCATGTCAAAACCCAAGCTCGCTCTCATACAAAGTATCATTTTTCCTCATATGCTACTCTT
>NW_008824648.1:182250-196235 GCF_000699105.1 Pygoscelis adeliae
GGGTAGGTAATTCATTGCAGCTGCCAAGCATCCTTGTGATGCCAGGAGACTGGCATATTGGGTGATTCGTTCTGCCAAGACTGGGCCTGGCGCTGGTCCTGCTGTGCCTCGGAGCATCTCAATGGACCTGCTCAGCACCATCACCTTCTCTATGAGATCCTGAATAAGCCAGGGGGAGGGAAGAAATAGACCACTCAGAATCTGACTTGCTTTACTGGTCCATCTCATCCTGAGACAATACCAGATGGCTCTCCCCACTTTCAGCTGACATCGGGTCCAATGTGAACGGAAGTTACTCCACTCTGCACCAGATACTAGCACTGATGACCATTTCCTCAGGTTCACTCCGTGGAGAAAAAACAGGAACCAGGAAGCAAACCCCGACACCGCTACTTTTATGGTAAGGGAAAAAAGAAAGTCAGAAGCCACAAGGACATTTCAATCAACTGTGATCTTTTTACTAGGAAGATTACTACTGTAACTCTACGAGTTACAAGCTATCAGCTTGGAAAAGGAAGGATTAAAACCATACCAGGAGAAATTCACTAGGAAAAACTACTACTGCTGAAACACAGACCAGAAGGTTTTTAGTTATTCAAAGCTCCTTCAACTCCTAGAAATCAAATTAATGTTTATATCTGTAGAATGATACATGCATCACTGGCTGATAACTGATAACTGGGAGAAGGCCAGTTTCAAACAAAACCAGGAATGCTGAAGATGCCTTTTTGTTGCTGTTATTTACTAGTGGGGTTGCAAAACCAGGGAACTCTGTAGCAGAGGGCATTTTCTGCAGATATCTGAGTGGAAGAATTGTCTAGTTCATTCTAGCAAGTGATGGACACAACAGGGGTTAGTGACTTAGCCAGGACTGGTTTAAGTGTAACAGGTAGGTAACAACACTAACTTAGAAGCCCTGATTCATCTGCAAGCTGTGACTTCCCATACATGATCATTCTACTTGCAGTGGGAATAATACAGTCTAGACTTTATTTTATTTTGCCAGAGGCTGTTCTGAAGGTACAGCCAGATAACTGGAGCATTACAGTTAGACATGATAAGCACAGCAGCAAATGTACTCCCAGGCAACTACCAGTAAGGAAACAGGAACAGTCTAAACTTCCCTGACTAAAAGGAAGCTCAGAGATGACATCAGTATACAAAGACAGGCAGGTAGGCCGTAACTCCCGTCCATGGCTGGGTTTATGTGCAGTGTAATCAGTACTCTCTAAATACACAAACCCTTAACATTTAAGAGTACAAGCCTCCTTTAGATGTAAGCCCGTAATCCAGGCTAGAAGGAGATACCTTGGTGACTATGAACTCGTCTCCACTGTTTGCTGGAAGCCAGATACTCTGTTTGACAGGATAATGCAAACAGATCAGGGCTACCAGACTGGCCTAAAGAGGAGTCAAACCAACATTATAGCACCTGTACCTGCAGGGCAAGGGGTGACGAAGTCTCATGGTTTTTTACCCAGCATTCCACCAACCTCTCCACATTGCCTGATGAGATATAGCAGAGGCAGGCATCATTGGACAGGGCTGCATCTCCCTCCAACTCTAGCCGGGCACCCAGCATGTCTAGAGAGGAAGAAATACAGCCAACATTTAACACTCTCTTTTTGAAGAGCTCATTAGCCCCAGTGCTCATCTCTTAGCAATCCTACTCTGGCTTGGCATGAAAAGGTGTTGACAGCTTTGGACTTGCACCTAATTAGAATCATAGAATCATTTAGGTTGGAAAAGACCTTTAAGATCATCAAGTCCAACCGTAAACTTAACACTGCCAAGTCCCACTAAACCACATTCTCTAAGTGCCACATCTACACGTCTTTTAAATACCTCCAGGGATGGTGACTCAACCACTTCCCTGGGCAGCCTGCTCCAGTGCTTGATAACCCTTTCAGTGAAGAAATTTTTCCTAATATTCTATCTAAACCTCCCCTGGTGCAACTTGAGGCCGTTTCCTCTCGTCCTATCACTTGCTACTTGGGAAAAGAGACCAACACCCACCTTGCTACAACCTCCTTTCAGGTAGTTGTAGAGAGCGATGAGGTCTCCCCTCAGCCTCCTTTTCTCCAGGCTAAACAACCCCAGTTCCCTCAGCCGCTCCTTATAAGACTTGCTCTCTAGACCCTTCACCAGCTTCGTTGTACAATTCTTGGATAACACAGAGAAATGGGCATCACTAAGGAATCCCAAAGCCAACTTGGTTGAAAAAATAAGTATTTTTTTAATACATCTGCCAATTTTCGTATGTCTGCCCAGCAATATAAGAGAAAGAAAAACCCTTAAAAGTGACAGATTAATTCAGTGAAAAAATCCAATGCTTTTTTTTCCAAAGAGGTGTGGGAATCTCCAGGCAACAGTAGTGTCCAGTACCAGGGACAGATAGTAATCTGGTAGTTGTCAATGTTTAGCAAATGCTAGGAGGTAAAGGTGAGCTGGAGCTATCTCACTATCACCACCTCCACAGCCACTTTCCACCCCTACAATTTGGTCTGTAAAAGATATCATGTTTTCTTGCATTTCAAGTTGTGTCATCTTACTTGTATAAAGTGCTGGCATTTCTCCAACAGCACTTAGCTGTTCCCGTCAGCCAGGAGATAGTTCCCAGCTAAGCAGCATGAGTAACTTCATCAGATTCAGTCACTAGATTGCCCCCTAACTCTGACTCTCAGAACAACCAGTTGCTGAGCATGTTGGACTATCAACAGGACTGAGGAAACTACTGAAGCCATCAAACATTCATTAACCCCTGTTTCTGAGCTTAAAAGGGAGGGGAATGTGCTGGAAGGGTAAACCTCTTTCAGATGGAGTGAAGCCACCTGACCTTTTACTGTCAAGGAAATCCCTTTCTCCCAGGAATAAAATAATAAATATCACCCTCTTAGTGTCTCAGCCTAGTGCCTATCCTATTTTTTCCATGGTATTGGTAGAGGTGACAGGAAATATTAGCATATATAACTTTACACCATGATTCTCAGCTACGGTGTGCATCTATCATTCTCCTAACTCAACAGTCCACACTTATTTAATAAGTTCCAGCTAGCTGTAATGAGTAAGGAGTGCTTTCCTTCCTCAACTGTATCCACTTCTTTCTGTAAGCAGTCCAGAGGTGCCCTCCTTTGACGGAAATCGTATCAAAACATAGTATGCTGCATACCACAGAGCTGGGTATAGTCCTCATGCTTTGAATATGTTAACAAGATGGCCAGTGCCTCCTTCCAGCTCTGTAGATCACACGTGCAAACAATATCTTGCCAGTTCTGCTGCACAATGGAGGAAAGCAGCTGTAAGGGAAGCAGAAGGCCTGTCAATCACTGAACACAAAGATAAGCTGACTGCTTAAGCAAGTGCATCCACAGGGTAGCTCACTTTCAGGCACACTTCCCACTATGCAGCAACTACCTCACTGTACGTTAAGGTCCACCAATCCCAGCATCCCAATGTTAACAGCAGTTGGAACACGATGCCTCTAAAGAAAGTAGAAAAGCCCAACAAAGCACTTAAGAGAATATGGAAACAGCCGCACCAGGCAAGACTAAAGATCTATCTAACACATATTCTGTTTCAGAGCAGCTAGTATCAATGACTGGGATATATAGTGTTAGGATATCCCAACCCCTGTTATGCTTCCCCATTTGTAAATTAATAAGCTATGACCTTCCTAGCTGAGCTGTAAAGGGGCCGTATGCTCCACAGGTTACAAGCACAGGGAGCTGAGGCAGAAACCATTAGATTAAAAAAAAAAAAAAGGAACAGAGAACACAGACATTCTAGGTGGGCAACATGAAGTTGCCATAAAACTACGATAGATATTAGAGTAAATGTCAAGTCAAGAGGAGATGCACAGATTCTGCTGACATTCTACTTCCTGCCAAAGTATTTCCACATATATTCAGACAAACATTTGCAAAGATATCGCACACCTTCCCCTGTGCCGTGGGTACACAAAACTGTCACTTACCAGGGAGAGTTTTGTCTTCCGCTTGGCAAAGTAGCGCTTCTGGGTTTCCTTTAGGAGGTTCTCCCCACCAGCTATAGCTAAGATGATGGCATCAGCAAAGCGCTCTGCTCTCATGCACAGCTCCACTGCACCCTCAAAATTCCCCAACAAAAGGGCTTGGCTGATGAGTCCATCCGTATCTACAGAGGTGAGAAGCAGAGTCAACCCATAGGGGCATCATCCAGATGCACTGATGCTTGTTTTAAAGAGTAGGCGGTAAAAAACAATAACATATGGAAGCCCAGCTAAAAAAAAATTTGGAAACCCAAATCAGGTTTTGCACTTTAAAAAAAAAAACACTGACTTGACTGTAAGTCTTCCATCATCTAGAAGATTCTCTTAAATTTTTAATGGGTCTTTTACGTATGCAGAGTATTTCTCTGCACAATGCTGAGATATGCTGTATGACACTGGGAGGTGCCGTGTGTTTTAAAAGTATCCATCTGCTGGAGTGGACCAGATTCTTCCTGGTCTCTCTAATTTTCTGGTTTTCCCTCCTCTCCCCTTTTCCTAAGAGGGCAGAAACACACTTCATGTAACAGACCTTCTGTGACAGGAATCTCCAATGTGCTCATATTCTGTGGGATGAGGTTGTCAAAAAAGGCTGAAGAGGAGGAAACAGCAGCTACATCATCACTGGAATTTATCAAAAGCTGTGCAAAGAGTGCAAGAGGTTAATTAATTCATTGAACACACAGATCCTATCCAAAACAGTTTAGTGGATTACAGAGTGGGATGGGGCTGCTCCCCATTTGGTTGGGCATGCTCATATAAATGTGATTTCAACTTGGAAACCCACCATGCCTCCTGTCACTGCTCTATCAACCTGCACAGTTTCACCAGGGCAGCAACAAGAGCAATACTGCTATTGACAAAGCTTAGGATGGTATAAGACATGCAATGCCAACAGTATTGCTTGCCAGCATTCATCAACTCAACTGCCAGCTCTTGAGCAAGCTGAACAATTTTGGATGGAAGAGGGACAAGCCCAGCAAGTGATATCTGTAACTAACACGTAGGATCACAGCCATGCTTGGTGGTCTATTGGAATGCAGGACACAATTGCTACCCCTAGAATATCTCAGCCAGTGTTTAAGGTTTGTGAAGATTACTAATTTGAGGATAGCAGTTTTAGATACCTTAGAAGAGCAAAATTCACAGTGCATGGTGAACCAGGCCTTGGAAGGCATCTGAAGATGGACATCCCAAAATCATGTGAGAATACATTTCAAAGGATAGAGGTGAAAAGGAAAGAAATGCAAAAGAAATACCACAGCAGAAGCTTCACAGAGGAAATCCAAAACTGTAGCATAAAGTTAAGATGAAGTGAGGCTAATTCTGTCACTGAAGAAATCAGCACTGGTGAAGCAAGCCTTCTTGCAGTGTTAACAGACAGGAGTCCATCTTTCATCATTTGCTGATTTGCTTTAAAGCCAGAAGGGACTGCTATGATCATTTAGTTTGACCCTGTGAGGGTCTGACAGGCCTGTGAACTGCCCTCTGCAATGCCTGCATTGAGCCCAACAACTTGTGGCTGGAATTAAACCTTGCTGTTCATTCTGCCCTCCACTGCTCTCCCAGGCTGGCTGGATGTACAGGACATACCTGATCTGGCTGTGCAGTGTTTGTCTCATCTGCCTCAGGAAGGGGCTGTTTATCTGGGATCCCATTACTCAAACATGAGGCGATCTAGAAAAGTAACAGACATGCACGTAGTGAAGCCCCTATCAAAGTTAAACACCCAGGCAGCAAAGCCACCAAGTGACTGGCAAGACCCAGACACAATTCCCCTGGCTCTTTCACCTGTTTGAAAAGTTCCACCTCTCCCTATTCCTGGCTGGCTGCCTATCAGAGGTTATTTATCCTTTTCAGAGCATCGTCCATGCTGCTGCAAGAGTTTCCTCCCCTGCAGCTCCATCAGTGCTATGCCAAACTGTCTTCATCTGTCACCTTCTTCCTGGCTGAGGAATCCCCCGAGATGCAGAGCGCTGGATGCTAAAAGAAGCTCTCACAACTCCACTGTTGTTATACACTTCCCAGACACCAACAACTGGAAGCAAGATAACTGGGCTCAAGACCCCTTTGGTTTGATCCAGTACAGCTACAGTTATACCCTTACAAGTGCCCATATTTCCTTTTTAATGGAGGGTACTTGAGGTGCCTCTCAGCTGAAATTTCATACGGTTTGGTCTTTTGTGTGCTGTCAGATCACTTACTCATTTCCAGTAGGGACCCTACAACTCTCCTGCAGCAGCTTTAGTCCTGTAAAGGTTTGTCTCTATTGGAAAGACCCTTTACCTTTTTTTGCAGTTCCTCTTTACTGTAGCCCAGCAGCTTGAGGAGTTTAGTCCTGGACTCCTGCTCCAGATTCACCTGAGTCCCAAAGGATATTAAAAAGACAAGAAAATATGTAAAATCCTAGACATCTACACACTGCCAACAGTTGGCTGCTTCTGGTAGCAGCAAAGTTTAGAGTTCAGTTTATAGATAAGGAACTCAACTATGACACATCCACCTAATGACTACTGTGGGAAAATCTATGGAATTTAAGTTATAATCATAACAAAAGGGTGAAATTCAAGTTTGTCACAACAGTTACAATTGAGGTACAACTGCGTATCAGGGCTATGACTGTATGCATACCTAGTGTACTTGGCCATTAATTCCCTGGATGGTCTAGGAATTGCCAAGCTAATCTCTGCACAGGGACAATGGACTGATTTGAGTCCGGATGAAACTGAGATAAGGTGGTTGCCTGAACTCCTAGCTGGCTTCACAAAAATTAGTTAACTAATTGTTACAGAAGCTCCCTGGGTGGGGATTTCAGACAGTCCCAGCGATTCCCACAGGCTGCACGCAGCCTAATTGATAGGTGCTATTTGTATGCTTTAATGCGTGATTAACATTCTGCAAGGAGAATCTGTCCGTCTCAGTAAGTCCCAGGCTGTTCCTGCTACAGAACTGATCAAACCGTACATGGATAAGGCACTTGTAAACAGTCAGTAGAAACTGTTCTTGCAGATGCAGAAATGGTCATGCAGGACAGTCTTTTGTACAGAAGCTTGGTTTGTAGTTTAAGACAATCAATAGTAATAGATCTTGTATGTGCTGGAGTGGTCTCACAGGACCATGGGCCAGCTGGATTATAAAAATTCACTGGAACAACAGTTCAACGTATCTCATCCAATGCAGCTGAAGACATTGTTGCAATGACCCTTGCAATGGAGACTACTGTCACCACCTAGACAACACCTGGCCATCCTATTCAAGAGATATGATTCCCCATGCAAATGTAATACTATGGAAAAGACCCCAGTATTTCGCCCCACACACAGTTTGCCTATGAGTGTCTGTAAACCACTACCAAGGCTAAGCCCTGCCTCTCCAGAAGGGCGGCCACTCCTCATTACTGAACCCTCATATTACTATTGACATGGTAATAGGTCAATGAAATATGTCAATTTCATTGACATATTACCAAATTGTCAATGAAACCATTGTCCTACGTAGGGCTACAGTCAGTCCTCATGCCACCGCAGCGCTCTCCCTTATTACTGGGGAATCTCATTGCCCATTTGGACTTTGCCTTGAGAAATAACAACGGTAGAGCTCCACCGGTAACAGGCAGATATAGCTTGGCAGTGGGTTGAGATGAGAAAATCCTGTTTAGCACCTTGACAGGAAGCCCAAACGAGTCCACTGAAAAGACCATTCCTACTGAAAAATAAGACAACCTCCAAGACCTCACCTGCAAAAACTTTTCTTTAGGCTAGTTAGTTACTTGTCTATTCAGTTCCATTTTATATCTTAAAGAACAGGAATATAAAAGGCTAGAGAGGACCATAATGAACACATTCATTATGTGGACCGTAAAAGAATTGACCTCTGTGTTTTCACCACAGCCATCCTACCTTCAAGAAGTTCCAAAGATTCTCATCAAATGGCAGCTTGGCTGTGTGGATCTTGCCCTGGCAGTAATCAAGGAGGTTCCCTGACTGCAAGGCCATCTGCAGTTCTCTGGATCGGAGCAGGAATTCAGTTTCAGTAGTGACTTGACTGATGAACACCTGGTGTGGATAAGTCTGCTGCATTTGCTGTCCAGGAGCTTTGGTAAGACCAAAGGTAATCAGTTTTCCTCCAAACTGAGAAAAACAGAGGGAGACACAGTAAGCATTCTTATAAACGAAGGTAAAAGCAACTCACTTAGCCCTTCATTTAGCAAGGCGGACTCAAGCTCCAGCTGTGATCACAAGGAACCCAAACAGTTTCATGTGTATGGATGGTAGGGACTTTGAGGGAGTTCACATCACAAGCCCTTCAGCTGAAGGCTGATAACCATGACACTTGTGTATGCACTATCAGGCCTAGCCAATTGCAAATGCCAGAGAGGCACAGAGGAAAAAGTACCATTTGGAACTGTTTGTTCTTTTCTGACATGGAGAAGCAGGCTGCAATGATAAAAACTATCATACGAATGGCAGGCACTAAACAGGCAGAGAACAAATCAAGCCACAGGCTAAAAGAACAATTCAGCCTTTCAATTTAGGAGCAAAGAGGCGAAGAAAATTAAATACCTGGATAGGAAGGAGAAAGAAGAGAATGGGAATGCATGTCACAGCCTACAAGGACAGCTTCCTTAGCTTTGTTAACTCCTACTTACAACCTCCCATTCTCTGCTACAGGACTCTTTCTTGTTGGAAATACATCTGAATGTTGAGCAAAAGACCTTCGCTCACTGCACCTTAAACAGGCATTAAAACAATAGCAACAGAAAGATAAAGGTTTCTCTAGCAAAAGAAATGGATTGTGTCACAAGACAACACATCTATTGCATTTTAAGCTAAGGATGCTCCATTCACTTACTGCAAATGAAACCCCCACAGGTCTGCGAATCCACTTGGGTGGCTTTTTTAATGGTGGAATCAAGGTGGTCTGAGCTACTTGTTCTGGCACTTGCAGAGGAGGAAGGGTCTGTCCTGTGCCAAAGGGATCCAGGTTATTGAAGGAGGAAGAGATCTAGAATCAGATGGAGAAAGGAATAACATATAATTCAATTCCTCTCTGTACGGAATAAGCACAAAAAACTATTGCTTAGTAATTAGTTACTTTCCTCGCTGATGAAGAAAGAGGCTATTACAGCACCTCTCCCTGGAATACCACCAAGCCCCTATGTGAGACAAATGGTATTTCCAAACAGTTCCAGAAATTATTTCTCAAGAAAGCTTCACCTTGAGAGATTTTCAAGTAGTTTTTCCTTAGCAAGATGCAAATTCCCTAACAAACACTGCTTGGCCTAGCACCCAGCTCATAAACACAGGAGTTACAAAATTACTTGTTTTATGCAAGACAGTGACAACATATGGTCAAAAGTTGTCCAACTCATTTCTTGTTTTGTTCACAAAGGAAAGCTGACTCCCTTTCTGTTGCTGGGGTCTTTCAAATGGGCTAGTTTTAAGGACTGTCTCAAGCTTTTATAGCTCAGATGAGGCTGCTGAAATAACGTCTCCAGACTTTCTTGCCTAGACAAGTGAGTGTCAAAAGTAGCCCCTGATCTGGATTTCTGACATTTAGGAAGTCAGTGAGCATACATATAATGCTGTTCACAAGCATTCTTAATTTTTAACATTGTTGGCATAGATTTGTTGTTTGCTAAAGGTAACCCTGTTCAAGTTTGACTGGACCATAGGGCATAGCTACAAAATACAGCCGACCAGCATACCTGAAAGGAAGCAGCGTAAGGCTAATCAAGCTAAGGTTGCCAAACAAAGAATCACAGGCAAGACCTACATGTTTTGTCTTTCAAGTCTTTCTTGAGGGGAAACCAATTCCAAAGACAGACCATTTCCTGGAGGAACAGCTTAGACCTAACAGATCAATCACCCTAAACCTTCAAAAAATAAATACACACTACCAGGGTACCACTAACATCAACCACCACGTCTTCAACAGAGTTTCGGTCCTGATACCACGGAATCCAGAGGAAAGAGACCTCTTGGTCATGAACTCCCCACCTCCATAACTGTCATTATCTCCTCCTATTTGTGTTCTTACTTGTTATTCTATTTATCTAGGAGTTATTCTACCCTACTGTTCTACAATTTTGAACAATGGAAGTGTGGCGTATGCACATGAAGAATGCACAGAAAGAAAATTCTCCATGGGTTAAATAAATCCTTAATCTCCTACAGCTGTTGCCTGATAAAGTATTTTCTGTCTCTTGCAAATCCTATGAAGCTGAACTCAGTCAGCTGTAAATGACTATATAAATAACACTTAAGCCAGCTCATACGTATTCTCTTAAAATCTGTATTGTAAGGCATTTGTTGGCTGGGAGAGAGGGAGGGAATTAAAAGACTAGACACCAGATTAAAACTAAAATTTTAGACAGTACTGACATTTAATCTGTTCAGAGTTTGCCAATCTATTCATTGGCTAAGTAATGGGTTTCAGTATCAAAATATTAACATGCTCCAAGTTATAGTCAATTGACTTGAGGAAAATTGCTAATAGTGGCTTATAAGCTACTTTTTAAAATTCTCTTCTGAACTGATAAAGAATAACGTATCGTATTAATTAGTATCAATGTATTTAATTTTAACCTAATGATAAGAGAAGCTTGTTGCTCTAACAGGTGTGCTGCTTTATTTTCAGTCTAGTAGTAATAACCATAAAATATATATAACATTAAAACTACACTTGATCTTGGTTCTCTTTACACACTTTAATGAATTTTACAAGAAATACTGAGACACCTTTGTCAAGAGGCAACGTAGTCCCTTTGGGACTTGGTGGATATTAAGTCCCCACACAGGTAGCTTCTGGTTCCCACACCATACAGCTATACGTCCTGGTGGGTGGGACAGACTGCATTGTGTAAAAATCATACTGTTATACATGTGCACTTCTAATGTGCTCAGAAGTCAGGTAACTGCCAATCTGTCAAGCCGTACCATGTTCACAGGACTTTACCTTGTCAGCCTGTGTCTTCTGCTGAGCTTCTAAGTTCCCACCCATAACAGAATAAATGTTGATCCACCCATCAAAAGTGGCAGCAGAGAAGACTGAAGGATTCCTAGGACACCACTGGACATCAAAGCACCACTGACTCCGAATGGGCAACTCGTAAACCACCTATCACAGAAAGAGAGAAGGCAGAAGCACAACATGAATAGTCCCCTGCTTTCCCCAAATTACTTGCCAACAGCAAGTGTGTCACGTTTTATTTACATATCACTATTGTATACAAGTTTCTTATTTTTGCTTCTTGAAGGACACATTTGCAACCAAGTCATAGCACGTTGAGCCCAAGCAGCAGAAAGCCACAGAAAGCTGCTATACAATAGGATTCTGATTGTAGAACAAAATCCAAAAGCAACAAGTCAGTTTTGATCTGCTTTCTAAGTACTACTGTATCAGAGTACTATAGTATCATCGCACCTGCTGTTAACCAAGGGAGACACACCAGAAAACAACACAAGAAAAACAGGAGCCAAAAGGCAAGAAGGTGTCATGAGCAAGAACATGTAAACAGAAAGAATAGTCTGGAATAACAAATTTGACAAGGAAAATAAAAGCCTACAGAAAGAAGTAGAACAACAAAAGAGGTCCGTAATAGCTACAGATGAACTATGAAGGATATTGCAGCCAACAAGTTTCTGGTCCAGCACTCAAAAATCCAAAGTTCAATTCATAGCCCAGTCACGGACTTCCTCCCTGATGTTGGGCAACTCACTAACACAGCCTTGACTTTGAACCTCCAGTTTGTAAAATGAAAAGATTTCCTTTATGCCTCACAGGCACAAAGCACAGAGAATCACAGCTTCCTTCTCTACGGGAACACGATCTGTGTTTTCTGTTCCTAGGTATGAAACCTTGCATTTACTTATATTAAAATCTAGATTGCTAAATTAAAAAAAAAAACAAACCAAAAAAACAACAAAAACCAAAAACCCCAAACATCCCCAAAAAACAAAGAAAGCAACCCTTCCCCCAAACTTACCAGATCAGCCATTCTGTATAACTGTACTGTCCTTACTACTGAAAACCTTCCCAATTTTTGTATCACCTGAAAATTTTCTGTTCATTGATACCAAGTCAAGAACAGCCCCCTAACAATACTTTGTGCATGAATGTCTAACTTGAATTTGGACTCTGCAAATCTACAGCAGCATGCATAAAGATGAACCAGCTGCACTAAAATTGTTGTTTTACATTTTTCCGCTAAAACACAGTGAAAAGACTTTTGTAAAAATTAAACATCAACAATGTTTCAGAGTCTGATTCTCTTCTAACCACTAGACATCTGTACAGAGTGAGTGTCAAATCCCATGAAACCACAGCAGCAGCATTCCATGCATTTTATGAAAATGAATTAATTTTTTCCATGCCTCCAAGGCAAAGGGGGTCAGCTAAGTGAAATTGTCCCATGAAACGAACCCAGCCTGGGGCTCCCAGCTGGACTTTGTACAGTATTGTTAAAGTACTTTCTCCATACTATCATCAAGATCAACTGTGTGAATTTTGTTCAAAGTTCAAAATTCAGTTTTACCCAAAAATTCAGCATTGAATGAGTAGGTGTGCAGAAAATTTTTTTACACAGTCCTATTTTAATTCAGGTGATACCTAAATATTTCAAAGACGGTAATTTTGAGATACATGACTAGATAAGCACATACATGTGAAACCACTGTACTATGAATAAAGTTTACACATGTATTTAATTACATTGTTCCCCTCTCAATGGCCCTAACAAATGGTCCTCATTCTCCTTCAAGTTTCCCCCCAAAAAACTTACGACCCTAGCAGAAGAAGAAGAAACAAACGGACACAGAGAACACTACACACGTGAACATAGCAAAAGTAATCATAATTAGCTGAAACTAGTTTTTAGTTAAAGCTTTCTTCCCTCTATGACCTCTGGATGCAGATATATCAGAGAAAATCTCTGCCTGTCTCTGTTGTTTTCAGTCTGGAAATGGACAACACTCTCATTCACTCCAGACAGGAAGAGTGCAGAAGATGTACTGGAGGAAATTACATCGGCACTCCACCGGGATACAGAGAAGGGATACACACATAGCGTAGCACACAGCTCTATAAAGCAGACCATGTGTACTTATAGCTGTGGTTATGTACCTCCCCCATACTTGGGTTCCAGCATAAGATCCGGTTGTCTTTGGCACTACTCAACAGCAGTTCAGGGTCAGCCTGGCACCAAGAGACAGAGAGAACTCCCCTAAAATAGAACAGAAAGAAATCAGTCATATTTCATAGCCAGTCCACTCTCCCACCCTGTCACCAAGAAAGCAGCATGCACCAGCACTTAAGCTCAGAAATGCTAGTTCTCATCTCTACCCTCAACCAGATTCATCTGTGAAACAAAGCAGGCCTAGCAAAAAATCATAGTTCTCCTAAGTCCGGTCTCCCAGATGTCTGCCTTTTAAAGATGGAGATCCTTGAAAAGGCAACACAACAAGCAGGCCCTCACCTTGTGTGCCCTTCCAGTTGGCTCAAAGGAGAGGTAGCAAAACGTAAGTCCCATATTTGGATCACTGGCAAGCGGTCATCCTCAGAGGAAAGGACTAGCTGGGTTGCAACTTCTGGATGCCAGGCCATTCCTGAGCAATGCATCTACGGACAAAAATAGCATAGGCTGAAAATTCAGCAAAGCAAGCTGGCAATAGCACAAACAGCTCAGAGCCACATCATTCTGCACTTAACTCGCCTACAATGTTTGACATAAAGCAAGCCTAGCAATGCCTTGCTGTGGGAAGCAAGTATTTCTACCTTCTCTACACAGCAAAAAACCCACTAACCATACAGAAGTTAAAGGACTAGTTCAAAGCTGAACTATGAAGACAGCTGGGATTAAAACACAGGAGGCTTCTCATAAACAAGCTGTGAACATAAAAATTGAATGCAAGTGTGCCCTAATTTTAGGAACAGCTACGGGTCTTGTTTCTCCATTTTATTA
>NW_008824648.1:196276-197467 GCF_000699105.1 Pygoscelis adeliae
GGGGAGGGGGGGGGAAAGAGAGAGGTGCTTTGAGGCTACAGCTCCACGAGAACCAGTCCCAACAGCTCCCACAATAAAAACACTTGATACCAAGAGCCTGTGCCACTGCTTTGCAGTCACGTGTGGCATGTTGTAAGCTCATTAGAATCACAGCCTTTCCTCCACTCACCCTGTTGCTGTGGTCACTGACTTTGATGATAGGCTCATTCTTCCTGAGGTCCCAAACCACAGCCTTGCCACTGGGGTGAGCGGAGGACAGGATATGCTGCACCTGCTGATTCCAGGACACCACACTGATGTCTTCATGAGGCTGCCAAGACAGGAAAGGCCACACATTCATTATCCCCCTGTTGAGGGAACACTAATCACAGGATTCTGTCACTAGCGTAACTAAGGGATTTGATGATTATATAGATTCCTCTCTTCAATCTCTGATCAGCTAACTGGAAATAGCAGCAGCACTGACCAGAAAGACTAGGGAGCATGGAAAGCCCTTTACTCACACAGTATAGTGGACAGTCAAATTCTATGGGGGAATGTCACCTGGAAAAGCACCTTTGCATTTTGGAAGCAGGTACTGGATTCTGCATTGGCCAAATGTGTTATAAATTAGTCCAGAGAGAACTGCGGCTGAGAGAACATAGATGCTTCTACCCTGACTCCTGGGATGAACTTAAATGGAAAGATGACCTTGTGCAACATTTCAGGAGTGCAATGAGATGGAAAATGATGAAGCATTCAAGGCTAATTGTCATTACTGTATCTACTGCAATGCAGGAGATAGGCAAGGAAACAAATAGGAGGCTTATTGCAGGAAAAGCTTGGCCTGCTTTTAGGCAAGTTTACTATGATTTTTCCACTTTCAGGAGTTGATTGCCCTGAATAACATAATCAGTATCAGAAGATCAGAAGCTTCTTCCTCTTCAGACTCAGGAAACATTATCTGGGAGTAATAGCCAAGATGCATTAAATGGCTCACTCGCTCTGTTAGGGATATTACTTTCATGAGATATGAAAAGCTTCAGCTGAAGCATGAAATAAATTCATTCCTCAGAGAAGGTCCAATAAACCTTAATCCATGACACATGCCCCAGCTGGATCACAAGATAACATGGTCAGTTACTTGATTCAAATCCACAAAGAGCTTACCCATCCAGGCAAAGTGCATCCTTCCAGAGCTTGCCAGCCTAC
>NW_008824648.1:197489-206192 GCF_000699105.1 Pygoscelis adeliae
TCCCCAGAATGAAGCTGATCAGTCACTTCTGGTTCATCTTTCTCCTGACAGACATCAAGGTCATTCCCCCTTCACAGACTTACTAGACCAGGATGACTCCACACACTCACATCTTTTTGCCTTGCCTACTGAGATATAAAACTGCAGGGGTATTGCCCAGAGGAAAACTCATTTACCTGTGATTTAGCCCCTGGAGTCATAGGCACACTGAAGTTATTCAAGTCCCAGATGAAAATTTCAGAATCATTGGCTCCAGAAGCCAAGAGGTTACTCTGTAGAAAAAAAAAAAGCTCACCTGAGTTTCCTGCTCCCAGGAAAAAAGGACTGATATCTTAAAAATAATTGTAAGCAAAACCCCCAAAATCTTCCGAATTCAGACGAGAGCTGCATTTCACAGCCACTGGTAAGCACAAAGATATAACCAGACTATAAACCAAGCACATCTCTGGCCTCCGTGCCTTCAGCTCGGCCATGGTACAGACCTGTTTAAAATTTGTCTAGCAAGCTACATGTGCAGGTGGCTGCTGTTACTCATCATGAAACTCTACCACAGGCCTGGAAGCCACTGCCTCCGGCCAGCTGAGCCTTTGCCCTGCATCCCGGCACCAAGGACGTTTCTTCTGAGAAGATGCAGGCTTCCCACAAGGGTCTGCAGACAACTTTCAATTTGCCTTTGTGCTACCATGAGAACTTGTGTTCTGTTCACTACTTGCTTACGTTGCAGTCCCTTCAAGTGTGATCAGAGACCCGCTGAATTAGACACCAACTGAACAAATGAAAACAAAAGAAGTTCTGATTTCAAATGGGTAATGGTCTAACATGTAACGGTACTACAAGACACATTTTTACAGAGAGCTAAGAGACTTGATCAAGGTCACAGGGGAATTCAGTGGCAAAGCTGTAAACAGAACCCAAATCTGAAGCCCAAACCAGCCTTTTGTCACAACTACCATGCACCTCTCAAGTTAAAAAGTGTTCCTTCAGTTTATAAATCTCTATACACAAGGGAAAAAAAATGTATTTTTTAACACGGATGTTAACTTTCCTCTGGTTATAAGTATCTTAATGTTGCATACCTGGAAAGGGTTGAGGTCAAGAGCTCGAACAGGACCTGAATGCTTCTCTGTCTGCCCAATTACAGGCTCGCTCTTTGAAGCCAAGACGTGGTGCACATTGTACATTGTCAGTACACCATTATCCCCTCCACCAATGATCACCCCAGAGGACTCTGGAGAACCATTTCCAAAGTTACCCCAGATCAGCTTATGAAACCTAAAAAATAAGAAAATAAAGCTGGCATAGGCCACAATATTTCGTGGAAGTCAAGACACTCTCTGCATTACCAAAAACCACATCCACGTTCCGACCTATCAAACATAACCATCAGTCTGCACCTTAAACATGTCCCTTTTAAGAGGACTGTGGCTCTTGCAAGCAAAAAAAAAAAAAAAAAAGAAATGAGCTTCCTTCCAAAGACTTTTAAAGGGAACTTTACAAAGGAAGAGCTTGTGTCCCTCTTTTTGTTTTGTTTGTTTAAAATGTTTAGGACCTCACATGGGATTTGGTGGGTGAAATCCTCTAACCTACACTATATAGAAAATTAGATTAGAGGACTATGTGCCTTCCTTTCCAGAGCTGTTATCTGAAAAATATGTTTACCCCCTTTAAAATCTGCTAGTTAGAAATCAAGGCTGTGTTTTATACTGGGTGCAAATCTCACCCACACCGATGAGCCTAAGAAACCACCTTGTCTTAAAAAGTTGGAAGAAAAGTTTCACTCTGCCTCTAGTGCCTTTATTGCAAATCATTAGCTGCAGCAAAATCACATGATACAGAATGACTCTACTGACTGACTACCACATAAGTCCTTTCAGATCTCTCCAATGATCCAACTGCTCTACTTTTACACCCAACATGATCTGTGTCAACAAAAACATTCAATTCTTGAAGACAGAGGTCAACTGATCCAAAAGGTCACTTTGTACCCTGAAAACATGATCTCCTCTCCTTTCTTGGACCAGAAAAGCCCTTTTCAGTTCCACTGATTGACACATCAGTATGAGCCTCTAGTACCTGTTTGAGGCAGGAAGTGTTCCTTTCTGCTTCATGTCCAGGGAGGGATCCCTGAAGTCAACCTCAAATATTTCCAAGGTGGCATTTGTACTGAAGGATGCATCCAGTTGCTGGGCAGATGTTCCTAGCAGAAGTACAAGGGCAACACAAGTGGGCACTTTTTTCAAGAGCACAAGATACAAAAAGAGCAAGGCACTGGAAACCTACTTTTCATAGTCAACACAACCTTGGTGTTGTGCCCGTTCAAAGAGAGGACATGTCTGAATACCTCAGAAAGAGGAACCAACAATTATGACAGACTTTGAAAGAAATGAGAACTCCTTCAAGAAATTCTGGGCACTAGGGTCACTGTTGCACAAATAATTTTCTCTCTTGGGATAGATATAATTCATATATCCTCTTCCAAGCAACCACAGCTTCTGATATTAAGTCCTTATCTAAATTACAAATGTAGTCGCATCATGAAACCCAGCTACAGTTATGATCCCAAATACTTCTGTATACTGCTCCTCAACCATGACCAGACGTCTTGATCAGACCTTCTAAACCTAGTCTACAGCTAAAGTTCTTCAACCTTAGCCAACTAAACACACCCCAACGACCCACAGACAGCTAGCAGTCACACAGTGGTGGCTTCCTTCCTTCTCCCTAGCTGACAGAATAAAAGCTAAAAATTGATTTAACGTTGCCTAATGGGACGCTGCCAGGCAAATAGTCACCCAGTTACCACAGGGATGCTTTGTAACTGCCTGTGGCATAGAAAATGCCCAAGAGACTATTAAAAAGCAGTACAAATTATGAAACTATGCAGTTTCTGATCTAAAGCAGACTGGAGCCAAGACCTTTGGTCCAACCAAAACTCTGGCCTTATTAGAGAAACACAAAATAGACTATCTACCCCAAAAATGGTAAAGTTGCTTTTAAGGCAACAGTTGAACTTTTTTCACTTTGTTTTGACAGTCATCCCTGGGAAAAAAAAAAAATCAAAACAATATGGCAGCGCTGCACAACCCAGGCAGGAGAGAGAGCTGACTAGTTCTCATATTGGGCAGACAACTGTGGTGGGTTGACCCTGGCTAGACACCAGGTGCCCACCAAAGCTGCTCTATCACTCCCCCTCCTCAGCTTGACAGGGGAGAGAAAATACAACGAAAGGCTCATGGGTTGAGGTAAGGACAGGGAGATAACTCAGCAATTACCGTCACGGGCAAAACAGACTTGACTTGGGGAAATTAGTTTAATTTATTACCAATCAAAATCAGAGTAGAATAATGAGAAAAATCTTAAAACACCTTCCCCCCACCCCTCCCTTCTTCCTGGGCTTAACTTCGCTCCTGAATTCTCTACCTCCTCCCCGCCCAGCGGTGCAGGGGGACGGGGAATGGGGGTTGCGGTCAGTTCACCACACGTTGTCTCTGCCGCTCTTTCCTCCTCAAGGGGAGGACTCCTCACACTCTTCCCCTGCTCCAGTGTGGGGTCCCTCCCAAGGAGAGAGTCCTCCACGAACTTCTCCAACGTGAGTCCTTCCCACAGGCTACAGTTCTTCAAGAACTGCTCCAGCGTGGGTCCCTTCCACAGGGTGCAGTCCTTCAGGAACAGACTGCTCCAGCGTGGGTCCCTTCCATGGGGTCACAAGTCCTGACAGCAAACCTGCTCCAGCGTGGGCTCCTCCCTCCATGGGGCCACAGGTCCTGCCAGGAGCCTGCTCCAGTGCGGGCTTCCCACGGCATCACAGCCTCCTTCGGGCATCCACCTGCTCCAGCGTGGGGTCCTCCACGGGCTGCAGGTGGATATCTGCTCCGCTGTTAACCTCCATGGGCTGCAGGGGGACAGCCTGCCTCGCCATGGTCTTCACCTGAAGACCCCTTCACTACAGGGGAATCTCTGCTCCAGTGCCTGGAGCACCTCCTCCCCTCCTTCTTCACTGACCTTGGTGTCTGCAGAGTTGTTTCTCTCACATATTCTCACTCCTCTTTCTGGCTGCAGTTGCTGTCGTACAGTTGGGTTTTTTGCCCCCCCTTCTTAAACATGTTATCATGGAGGTGCTACCACTGTCGCTGATGGGCTCGGCCTTGGCCAGTGGCGGGTCCATCTTGGAGCCGGCTGGCATTGGCTCTGTTAGACACAGGGGAAGCTTCTAGCAGCTTCTCACAGAAGCCACCCCTGTAGCCCCCTGCTACCACAACCTTGCCATGAAAACCCAATACAACAACCCAAGCTGTCAGTTCCACACAGACACTGAACTCACCTACTGCCAACTCAGTGAACTGACTGACTTTGTGCTTCAGGAAATAAAATTACTATAACAATAGTGAATAATGAATAATATCAACAAACTGCAAATTTAAGGTTTTGCAGAAGTATTGAAAATTGAATGTTAACCAAAACAGACAACTTTAGGGAGAAGAGGTTTCTATTATTTGATTGTCAAGCCACGTGATAATGGCTGAAGACCAACAAAAGTAAAAGTAAGCTTAAATGAACATGACTAGAATGAATTTTTTTTCCCACAGACATACCAAGTATGTAACCTTATTTTGTTTTATTTTTCATAGCAAGCAGATGTTGGAGTTCATACAGACTTAATCAGAAGTCAGATCAAAAAAGCCACGTATTCACCCTTTGAAAAATCACTGGCCTTTAAGGTGTCAAAGTTGGACATAAAAGTAATCCTCTACCGACCACTTTAAAAAAAAATAAAGGCTGTAACGTTTTCGGTATATTGCTTGTAAGTTTTCCAGAGATTATTAAGGCAGGAATTGTTGAAAGTTAAAACCAGTACAACTCTGCATAAAATCTCTCTGTGACTCATACTTTAATATTCACGAATTGCAAAGAACTTTACCTGTTGCTAGATAAATGGGGTGGTTGTTTGCTGGACTCCATGCCTGGACAGCTGTTCGCTCAATTTCCTTTAGCTTCATTTTCTAGGCTCTAAAAGAAATTTCACACAGTGGTTAGAACAGCCAGATAAAGTCAACATGAAAATAATCACACCAGTAACAAAATATCCCCCTCACCAAGATGCCACCAGAATAAATTGCTCTCAACAGGAAGAAGTTACTTGCCACTTTCTGAGGTAGTGGATACAGTTTTACTGGAATGAATTAGGCTATTTTAGAATTCATAAAAAACCCCCACAATCCCAGCCATCTGACCCCAGATTTTCTTTCATATATAGCTCTCTTTTTCATATACTCCAATTACAGGAGAGTTTCAGAAAAAGGAAGGGGATCTAAATTAAACAACATACTCAAGTCTTCAGTCCAGGATGGTTTAAATCAGCTGCAGAAATTAATTTAAACAAATGTATTTGCAAAGCACTAGTTGCTCTCTCTGAACAAGCTGATGTCAGTATATACATAGGCAAAAAGGGAGCAGGAGGAATCTCAGGGCAGGCTAAATTCTAAGCAGAAAAGTGACGTGGCAACAGAAAACAAAGTGCAATGCTATCTTGTGCCAATTCAGTTAATGTACTTTGTTCTCACTCCTCTGAGAAGCGAAAGGAAAAAATCATTTGACTTTCTGCTTGAGTTTGTAAATGGTAGGAGAAGGTGAGAAGAAGTGATCCAGAAGTAACTACTGGGTTTCAATCTCAGCTCTGACAACAATTCTTTTTATTTACTCTGGATAGATCAACTGACACCTGTAAAACGGGAACACAACTTCCCCATGTCACTGGAGAGAGATTAGTTGTGCAATAATGTAGCAGGATAATTGAAAGTCAAACATCAACAGCAGGCAGTCAGGAGGCTGCAAAACTGAATATAAATACTAATTATTGTTCCATGTAGGATCCCATTCTTGCTGAGCAGAAAGCACCCAGCACCTCCCCATCCCAGACTATGCCCAGGCCTTCTAGGCATGTCAGCAACTAAAATGATGTGTGGATGTATCATTCACAAGCTAGCGGGGTCACTCTCACGAGCAGTTCCTAAACCTTTCAAGCGTGGCTGCAGTGCAGTCTTTTAACTCTAGCTGAACAGAGCTGCTAACTGTGCTCTCGGATGATATCATGCTGAATAAAGTAAAACTGTCAGCAGGCAGCACAGCAAAACACTCTGCATCTTGCCAGCTCGCTGTGATTAACCTCTCCTGGTTACTTGACGCTGTTCGTGTCAGCCAGGCTGACGGTTAAACCACAGTCTGCATCACGTGCCCCCCTGTTCAGACGCAGGGCTACAAGTGTCAGCACTTCAGAGTTTGGCCTTACTCAGGCCAGAGTATGGATGATTATTCGTAACCAAGTTCATAAAGGTAGCTTGCTGTGGCCAGCCCACTGTCTGGCCAAACCATCCAAAAAAAAAAACCAACCAAAAAAAAAAACCAACCAAAAAAAAACCCAACCAAAAAAAAAACCCAACCAAAAAAAAAAACCCAACCCAGTTTTGAAAAAGCCTTCTGTCATCTTGTGGCTTACATGAAGCTATGGCCTCCCGAGGCCCACACAAGGGGAAATCTGGTTAGCGTTACTTCTTGGGCTTGGACCTCCTGGCTAATAACTCCACACCCTTTTTAGGGTTTCTTCTCCACCACCGGTCAGAAGATAAGGACATCCTCTCTCTCCCCCATGCACTATCAGGATATGCTGTTTGGTTAGAATTTATTTAATGCTTTTTGGCATTAGTCTGCAGCAGTATCCCCCAAAGCTCAAACTGCCTATTGCTATTCTCACGTTAACCTTATCCCAACTTAGCTGAGGCCCTGAGGGATCTGAACAGAACTCACGTACAATAAAACAAGCACAACTCTTTCCTCATGCAGCCTAGGAACAGGTGGAAAAGTCATCTCCTCATCATCACCATAACAGACCTCTAAAGCTTAGTTTCCAATCTTCCAGCACATACTTTGTGGGGTACTCATTAGGGCTCCATCACATTCTCTCTGCCAAGAAGTTCCAGCACCTACTCATCTGTCTCCCGTACTAGTGCAGGAACATTGTCCGGGTCTCCTGCCTGCGTCAGCAGTGAGGGAATGAAAATATCCCCAGGAGGAGTCAGGTGAACCTGCTAGCAATAGCCTACTGCACAAGGCACTACCTGACTCCACTGATGTGGGGGAGCAGGACAGCTGGTATGATCCTTACCAGTCCCTTTCTTGCCTCTTCCTCCTCCAGTTACAATCCATCAGCTGTAGGAGCTGGCTGTACATACAGGCCTCACTGCTTCTTGTTTTTTAAGAGGGCAACTCCCCCGCGGACATTATTAGACAATGACCAAGAGACCTCTTCCCTCTAGTAAATTAACTGGTAAGGAAACAATGAAGAGTACAACCATCACGAACTTAGCCAGGTGAACGGTACAAGCTCCCACTCCTTACCCTCTGTCCTGGACTGACTGCATGGCTGGTACAATTTGCATTTAACACGCAAAGAAAGATAAGCCACAAAAAACGTGCAGAGCAGTATTGATCAATTGTCCAGCTTTTCTTGTCAATAGAGCATTTTGCATAAGAAAGTCAACATTACTGTTCTCTTTTCACAAACTTAAGTCAGGACAGAACGTGAAGGTAAAGTGTCTTGCCCGTAACTCACCTAGACATAGGAAAGCACATAAGGCACCATTTAGAGTGGCTCAATATCAACAGAGTAACTGTAGAAGTGCTGGATCGTAAGTATTGAACAGGTACACCGCATCCCTGGTCCTCAAGGCAAAGCAGCAGTAGTGCCAACAGACTTGAGAAGGCCCACAGGAGATGCGTAAGAAGCCAAAAGATCACAGTATCACACCATCTCTTAAGCACCTCCTATCAGTTCAGCTCCATTGCAGCTGAGGTTCTGCAGGGATGCAGCAGCACCTCCTACTTAAGTCAGTGGGCTCTGAGTTTGGAAGGGGGAAAAAAAAAAAAGCCTGATTTGAGTCTTACTCTTAAAGAAGTGATCCTTCTATACACTGTGCATGTTTATATCCAGGGTCAGGACTCACGATCCTTAAAGCAGGAAAAAGCCCTTCTTTAGCAACCTCTTGTGGCTGCTTGAGAAAAATTCAGAAGCATTGAACTCTTCCACAGGAGAATTTTTAGGGAGAGGTTGCCACCTGCTGCCATCTCCCAAAATAGCATCTAAGACTTCTGAGAAAGCTCGTGCTTTTCTCAGACCTCTAATTAATTAACCATGACAATTCTTCCTCCTTCTCCTTCTACAGGCATCCGATTACAGATCTAACGTTTTAACGAATCTCAGCCCCAAAGCGAGCCGCTGGACAGAAGCAGCATTTCCCCACAGCCTCCCCCAGCCACGGTTTCCTGCGCAGTGCCCTTAAAAGGCAAGTGTCTGCAAAGCAAAACCCAGCAGGCCAGAGCACTCCCCACCACTGGGAAACGGAGAGCACACAGCTAAGCAGTGAAAAGTAAAAACACATGTTCTCAAATCATGATGGACCATGCAAACAATGCTGACAGAGGCAAAAATTCCTCACCTACGTTAACTTGAAATACTTGTGGCTTTAGAGTGCATTGTAAAAGACCGTGGCTGTTGTTGTATCAGCTAATTGACCCGCAAAAATGCCATGATAATCATCCCTGGTATCACTCTAGCGAGGCCTTCTCTCTCTTGCACCACCCAAATACTGTCAATCAGAAATCCCCTCCTACTGACTTTCCCAATCCTCCTGCTGCCTCTGGGCACCCAAA
>NW_008824648.1:206206-206953 GCF_000699105.1 Pygoscelis adeliae
TGATACTGGGCTTTCAGCACAGCACAAAAGGGAGCCAATAGCCTGAACCCCCCTTAGCTAAAGGTGAAACTTGGGCAAAACAGAAGAGACTCGTCCAAGGTCACCCAGGTGACAAGCAGCCACCCTAAGAATTGAAAAGGGCCTCTCGGCCATGACACAATGGTCCATACACAAACCGCCCTACAGCCTCCACGTCCCAGCGCCAACTTAAAATCTTTGTACTGCCCCTTCCCTTTGCGTTGCTCTGACACTCTCCTTTCGCAGCTCCCCAATACCCTATAGCCAGGCTGTTCTCGTAAGTGCTTATTATAAACCCCGATTACAGAAGGCAGAAGGCACAGAGACGCTAATCTCAGCTAATCATTGGTGTTTGCAAGGTGGGGTTGTTGCAGGGCACGGCTCAGCACATTCCTCCATGACAGCTCCCGCAGCATATAAAGAAACTTCTTGTGCTCTGAGCACTTTCAAAAGCTATTGCTAAGTGCCACAGCACTGTACAGACGGGAGCACGTATACACATATCTAGTCAGCTTGCTCCGCACAACAGCATTTCACTGCATGATAGTGAAAAAGAGGGAAGGCCGAGGAAGAAAGCATTGACCTCGGACACCGGGTGTCACAAACAGGCTCTCGGCCACGCCAGAGGCCTCTCCGCGGCCCAGGTCAAACAGCTTAGCTCCCCCCAGGCGCTCCCCGCCTGCCGCTGCCCAGAAGCCGGCCCGCCGGCGGAGGGGACACAAGCACCCG
>NW_008824648.1:207629-213261 GCF_000699105.1 Pygoscelis adeliae
TACCGCCCTGCGGGTGCGCCCCGAAAGTGTGTGTGTGTGAAGGGGGGAGGGCTGCTTTCAGTCTCTCCTGACCGGGTTCGGGGTGTCTCGTCCTCAGCCGCGGCAGCACGACCGGGGGCCTCGGCACCGGGCTCCCAAGCCGAGAGGCTCTCGGGCACCTTTTCTGTTTTTAAGGTGTTTGAATTTGCTCCATCCGCTAGTCCAAAATGGTTCGTGCTGTAGGCCAAGGAACACCACAGCTAGCCTCAGCTTTGCCTCAGCTACAGATTTAAGCCTTCCTGAGAGGGCGTGCAGAAGGGAAAGGCGCATGGCCTTGAAATATATTTTCCTAAAAGCATTTTAGTTGCCAGGGGAAAAAAAAAAAAGCGTAAGGGCCCAGACCTCCTTCCCTCACCTCTCTCCTGTTCTGAGAAAATTTGCCTACGCTACAAACTCCATTTTTAAGGATTTCTGAGCCCTATTCTCTGCCCAACCTATCATACCGTCCCCATGAAGAAAAACATCATGAAGTTACTGGTTAGGCACGGACTGGGTGTGAAACTGCCCGAAGGAGGAGGCAGCAAACACTGCTGGGGCAGGGCAGCTGTGTGGTATGCTGTACAATAAGCTGGATGGGCCCCGACCTGCCTCTGTGCAACTGCTGCATTATCATTTTGCGTACACCAAGATAAGGCTCCTATTAACTGCTCTGATCATTTTCATTTCACTTGAAGACTTACAACTCTCACAAGATTATATATAGCGCTGTCACGTAACTGCTGTGGAATGGCAATTCCTACTCAAGTATCCCTAAGGAGTGCTTTTCTCTGCGTAAGACTTTGTAACAGAATTCAGTTTCAAGGTCCCCACAGCTCAAAAAATACTTTTAAACCCCTTCTGGGGTAAAACATCATTGTCTGCAATTTAAAAGTAAGCAATTCTGTAACTAGAAGAGAAGGTGACAGCTTACAAAAGCCAGGAGGAATTGTGTTTGTTCACCACCTCCGAAGAGGTTAGCTTTATTTACACATACATATTTGTATGTCCTAGCATTCAATCATGTAACTCCCTTGAACATACACCCTTATAGAAACCCCTACACAGAGATCAAGCTAACTGTCCTTTAGAATCTGGGGTTAAAAATCTTCACAGATTGAAAAATCGTGAATCACCGTCTTCAAATACCTGCTTCTCAAAGCACAAAACTGAGTCACGACAGGGTGTTGAGAGCGGAGCACAGCATCCGGTTTATAGGAAGCTCCCAGAAGAGCCCAAGCCTTTAGCCTTCTGTGATCACCCACTCCTGCAGCCAAACAGTGGGGTCTGAGACATAGCACAGGGGAGCTGAGAGAACTTTCACCATAAATCAGTACTGAAGGCACTGCCTCCTTCAGTAACAAGGGGAAAAACTTATGTTAAGGGAAAAGCGGAGCTGGAAAAATCTAGGAGCTTAATAAAATTGTATGTATAACTTTCCCAAACAAACTGCCGATGAAGCCATAGGAGGCCCTAGACCAGTGGTTTGCAGCAAGACAGGCAGACTTCATGGGTCAGAAATAACTCCAACGCTGGTGGATGAACTCAGGCCATACAGGAGCAACCCGGGCATCCGTGCGCTTGGACCAAAGCCCAGGCACGGCAGAACAGGTCTGGCCGGAGTTGGACTTGCTCATGAGCCTTTCATACCGCCGCTGTCCACAGCCCTGCTGTCAGCTTCAAGCGATACACTGCAAGGCTCCGTGTCTCACTAGTGCTCCCTACTGCTTGTGCAAGCTTCACTTAAGAGGGCGTCTAGACCAGGAAGAGATCAAAGCCAAATCCCAGTAAGGACGAACAGTTATTCACACAGTATGAGACTCCCAAGCACTGGCACTTGCCAGTCTGGTTCTGCCTGTCATTTCACATTAAACGACAAAACTCTAGTTCAACTCCAAGCAGCACGGGCAGTAAGCCACTTGGTAACAGGCCATATCTCCTACGTAAACAGGCTTAGCTACGGAACGTTTGTGCACAAGGTACATAAGCTAGCAGCAGTCCTAGGACTGCACTCAGAACTTCGCCCCACAGACACTAGCCCGTTTAGAAAAATGGCAAAGGTCATTCAATTTCATTGGCCATTGTTCAGCCTTCTCAAACCAACAGAAGACAACCAGCACAGTAGGTATCATCGATATATTTCACTGCAGTTGGTGGTTAAACATTGAAGAACAAGGGTTAACATATGCCACAGTGAACACTAGAGAAGATGCCATCCCCAGCAGAGCTGACACAGGAGAAACGTAGCACTTCAACAACTTTCAGATTTCATAGTGCGTCACCACTGGTGGCTCTTTATTGGGGTCTCCTCCTCTCTCCAGATACAGGTCATTGAAGGGATATTGCTTCGGTCCCTACAAGGAGAGATAAAAGAGCGGCAAATTCACCACATTCACCAAGAAAAGTAAAGGGTAAGGGGAAAATGTCTCATCCCATCCCACCCCCACCCAAATCAAGGCTTGTCATTTACGACTTAAATTTCTATTTCTTAAGTGCTTCAGTAGGAACATTAGACTACAAGAAAAGTAAATTCAGAGATAGAGTTCTTTGTATAAGCCCATGTCCTTCAACAGAAACATCAAGGTCGTCTTGCATTTAATCTTAACCAAGAGTTCATCTCACAGCATGAGGAGGATATATTGCAAAAGCTGTTTGTGTATGCAGATGTTATTTTTCAGAAGTACATTCCAAATGATCCAGATCGTGAGATATAACTAAAAACACAGCACAAGAGAAGAAATAAAGCATCTCCCTCAAGCAGATGCACACAGGGAAGGAGACTACCTAGACCAAAGAAGGGATACTGTAAGAAGCATAGCTTAACATTAGTTCCCCGTGAACAGGAACCGCTCACTGTGAAACAGAACCTGTGAGCTGGGCCAAGCCGGTCAACAGAACAGCTCAGGCTGGATGAGGCCACAGGACATCC
The DNA here is from genome assembly GCF_000699105.1 of Pygoscelis adeliae. Classification (NCBI taxonomy): domain Eukaryota; kingdom Metazoa; phylum Chordata; class Aves; order Sphenisciformes; family Spheniscidae; genus Pygoscelis; species Pygoscelis adeliae. The sequence goes on from NW_008824648.1 coordinate 210,574, forward strand.
CTTGGCCCATCCCCTGCCAGCGGCAGGGTTTTACATTCACACTCATCACTCAGCTTCAGCAAAAGCACTCTTCTGGGCATCGGCAGCGACAAGAAACACAGCTGCTTTTCCTCCCTTTACCCAAGGGTATCACTCACCACAGGCCTGTAAGACGGATAGATCTCTCCAAGACCAAACATGATCAGCATGGTACTCAAAAAGAGAAGGAAGTGTTTGCGCATGGTGTGCCAGGGAACTGGAGTGGGAGATGTATCAACACGGTTCCGAATATACATGTCAAAGTCCCAGTGCATCTAAAGAACAAAGGAAAACCGCTGCACATTTACCAACAGTGCTCAAGCTGCTTTTATCAAGGGAAGAAGTACTTCATGGTATTCACAAAACTGCCAGAAGCGGTTTCATCTCCTCATCGCAAGTGGAGATAAAGCCACAGAGGAGAGAAGTGATTTACCTACAGTCACAGCAAGTTGTCACTTACAGTAGAACTCAGGACTCCAAATTCCATCTTACACTATACCAGGCAATATGCTTAATTATAGGATAGCAGCAGCTTTTATTTATACACATAATCACTCCACCTTACATTTGTTCCCCAGCACTGCTGAAAAGGCAACGGTATAAATCGGTACCCTCATTTACGGAAGTTCGGTCACACACCCAGACAGAAGTTGCAGTGTTATTTCAAACAAAGAAACAACTGCCTGCCACTTAGAAGCTGGTTCCTCAAAACAGGTAGAGCACCTGCCGCTGTTACTCCGTGACAAGAGCAGGGCTGGTAGCAAGCTAATGCCCTTCCCGAGTGAAGCAGAAGGGCATTTAAGCTTCTGCCTTGAAGTATACCTAGGGAAGTCCCAAGCGTGTTCTGCCTATAGTCTCCTTTCACATTAACGAAAGCAGAGAACTCATTAATTTGCAGCTCAAGTGCTGCCTCTAGCTCCCCAGCTTTCCCCTTTGCACACAGAGCCCTTTGCTATCAAACCCGGAGAGCCAGACTGAGCAGATTTCAGTTGCCTCAGAGGCATCTGCTGACACCTGGAACGCACCAGTATATTCCACTTGGTCCCCACTGCCAACCCCCTGTGCAAGGGTACCGATACAAGCCTTCCTGTACCGAGCACCACAACACCACAGAATCACCACGGGTGTTTTCATGTGCTTCTACGGTCATTACAACACGCACTTTGCTGTGGTACACATGCTGTGATGCTCTGGCGTGTTTATACTACAATATATTACATAATCTCAGCTATTAGTAAGGAGAGCTCAAGCCAATTACCAGGTTCAGTAACCACAGTTAGGTTGCAGTCATTCACAGGAAGACCATGCACTAACTGAAAAGTTACTCCTGACAAGGAGTTTGAGGAACTTAGATTTTGAAAGTTAACACAGGTGCTCTATGCATCCATTTCTCTTAAGGATATCTTGCAAACTTTCTTCAGAGAAAGCCTCCTTATTTGTATTCTATCCCAAAACAACCCTGGAGCAATAAAGCAGCAATAGCTACTTCCGTTGTACTAAAAGGACTTTAGTCAAACGATGGCTTCTTTGCTAAGTGATTCTGAACTAAGCTCTCATACTGAGTCAGATCAGGCAAAGGAAATGCATGAGACTTCCCTATTCCTACAGAGGAACTGAAGTTTGCAAAGTCTCCCTCCTCGTACGTAGTAAGATGTTAACATTCCTCAGCACTTCCAAAACGTTTACCCTGACGGCCATAGCCCAAGTTTCCCTCCAACTGACTGTCCCTGCTTGCACTGGCAACACACACCTGCACCTGGGGATGCAACTGCACAAAGAATTAAACAGACAGCACTAACAAGACGTGCGTGTTAGTTTTTAGTGACGGTAGCATTGTAATCATAACGAGAAGTGCTGCTAGCATTCCTACCGGCTGTCCCCAGTTATGCCTGACGTCCGGCTGGTCCCACTGGTACCAGGGGTCTCTCTCATGAGCGGACTTATCAGGGAGCTTGGGATAGTCACCAAACCTGGGAGAAACAGACAAAAAAAACCAAACACACAAGAAATCTGTATTAATTTAGATACGTTTTGTAGGAGACACCATAGGATAGGCCTATGGAAACGGAAAAGTTAAACATTACTTTGTTTTTATAGCTCCTATGTATATACACTTTTTAAACGCATACATGTGGCTAGCACAACAATCATCACCTTGATACCAGTCATTGCAACAAATAGCGCTCCTCAGAGTGGCCTTTTGGGGCTATACTAGCTGGAAGAAAATGCAAGCTTAACCGAAATACAGAACCCTCGTCGCCTTGCATTACAACAGCGCATGAAGTCTCTCATACAGTATTTTACTCACACAGGCCTCCAACTCATTCCATTTGCTCCAGTTTTAAAACACCCATGCGTGCCTCCAAAGCCCTAAGCTCACAGCACAGCATCTCCAGGCGTTCAACAGAGACTACCAGCCTGCAGCACCTCCCCACAAAGCCGGGAGGTGCTGGCCTTGGCCCGCCCCCCCGGCTGCAGGGGCGCGGGACCCCCCCCAGCTCACCCAAAGCCGTCGTCGGGGTAGGGCTCGTAGTCTTCCACCCGCATGTTGTACTTCTTTGCGGCAGCCGCCCGCTCCTCCGGTGTCCGGGGGTACGGCCCGGGCATCAGGTCCTTGGACATCTCCGAGGCTGGCGGGAGAGCAACAAGGCGGGGTGGCCGCGGGCCCCG
>NW_008824648.1:213493-215318 GCF_000699105.1 Pygoscelis adeliae
CGGGGGCGGGGCTAGCGCGGGGGGCGGGGCGACCCCAGCCACCGCCTGCGCTGCAGGGTGCAAACCCCCGTCCAGGGCATTAATTAATCGGCCGCTGTTATTACGGTAATGACATAGGAGCTAATGGGCGGAAAGGGCATCGGTGCGATGCTTCACTCCGGCTGTCACCGTCTGAAGCGGGGTAAAGGGAATTTATGACAAACCCCCGGGAGCCCGGCTAGCTCAGTCGGTAGAGCATGAGACTCTTAATCTCAGGGTCGTGGGTTCGAGCCCCACGTTGGGCGTCCCTGTAACCTTTAACGGTCGGACTTGGTGGCCTCAGAGGTCTTTTCCAACTGGAACGATCCTATGACTGCCTTCCAGGCTGCGGAGCAGCCGGGTCGATGCTCAGTCGGATCGATGCTGTGGCTGGTGGTGTTATGCAAATTGCCTTCTTTATATCAGTATCAATATAATTAAAGTTGGCACCAGAACGTCATCGCCTTACCTCCGTGGAGCCAGGGAAACGCAAACGGCGGCAACGGCATGTTGATTTAGTGATGCTATTCTTCAAACGTAAGCGATATATTATTGTAGATAAAATCGATATGAGCATTAAAGGGTTTTGCAGTTTACTTCATTATGTAAACTCTGTGGTAGTTGAACTCATTTTCCTTCAGTTATTCACACCAGCCGTAACGGGCAATGTCTCTATAACGATCTGCATTATGAACCTTTGTAGATCAAAAACTATCATGGACAATTTGTCATTAAAGTCATTCCTTCTAATAACAACGTTAATTGTAAACCTACTAATTGAATGAAGATAGTGATGAACCACAAAAATATATCTATGAGATACAGCGTGCCTGAGGTGGGGGCATTGTCGCGGGCTAGAATAGGATCCTTCCGCTTATCCCAAAGAAAGGCCTCGTCGTGTCGTTTTAGGGACGACGTCTTAATTCAGCCACCTCCCTTACAGCCGAGCGTGCAGTGAAGTTAGTATGTCAATGAGTTATTTAATAAAGTTACTAACTCGGACCCCAACCCTCCAGTGCAGAGGCTGCTGGTGTTCCCCGTGGAGCAGCGTTGGGCGCCTGTCCCACCTCTGCAGCGCGCGGCGCTTCGGGGACAGCAGCGTCACGCTGGGAGTGGGGACCTTCGGCTCTCGGCTGCGCTGTCGGTCTGGGCTCAGACCTCGCCGCAGGGTCGGGTCGTGGTCGGCTGCTCCTGACATCGGCTCTTCGCCACTGGGTGTTTACTTTCTGGCTTGATGCTCGAGTCTTCCGCAGATGAGGCTCAAGCTTCCTAAGCACCCAAATATGTTCGCAAAGGCGTTGTGAAAATTTTGCTTAACCCGTACAGGAGCGGTGCTGTAGATTTAAAGGGCGAGGGGGCACCCGTTTCCCTAGAAACTAAGCATATTAATAACTTTCGGAAGGACAGAGGAAAACAGATTGCATTATTCTCACGAAGGCAAAGCTCTACACATCTAGAACACCAAATCCGCCTGCTGCAAGGTGAAAACCACTCAATGCCAGAGACCAAAATCTTCTCAAGAGCCCGCGCCCCACGCGGTACTCATTCTCGGGAAAGAGCAACCATCGCTCCTGCTGCTTCCGGATTAAAAGCAAAATGTAGACTTTTTCCTCACGTAATAGACATACACTAAGAAAAAAATTCAACAGCTCATGCACAGCCCTAGGCACGCAGTTCATGAAACCCCGCTGGAACGATGCAGTCACCCCACGCCCCTCCACGGTCGAAGGCGGCGGCCCGTTGCGCTGCGCAGCGCGGCGGATTTCTTCTTCTTGTAGCCAGCGTTAATTAAACGTCTCGGTGCCAG
>NW_008824648.1:216120-227965 GCF_000699105.1 Pygoscelis adeliae
CTTCGCGGCGTGGGGGCTGCCAGCCCTGCCCCTCAGGCCGGGCGGAGCAGGGCCCGCGGAGCCGCTCTCAGGGCCCGGGGCGCTCCGGGGTCCTAGCGCCGTCCCGGGCGTGCTCTCACCGCCCCATCCCGGCTCTGTCCCTCCGGGCTACCGCGCTGTCTGCCGCGGAGCGCCCGCCGTGCCCCCTCCCCGCGCGGGCGTGGTTGTTGCCGCTGTCCCGTTCCTCTCAGTTGTCGTGGACGCTTCTTTTCGGTGCCACGGCGTTGAGTGGAGAAATCTGCAGGAAACGTTTGCTTTAGGTGCTTTGTGGTCCGGATGGAAATCGTGGAAACGTTGTGTAAAACCGTGGGCGCACCTTCGTTATTTCCTAAGGGAGAGTGGCCACAGATGTGAAGGTTGCCTTGCAGTAGTGGCTCCTGTGTTGGTTCTGGACAAGCCCAATCTAGTTTCGGTACGATTGCTAGTTGGGTTTTTTTAAAAGAAAGCCTGCAAGAAGGGAAGTTGTGCGTGCACAGCTTGGAAACACAGCAGCTGTCATTCTTGCTTAGGTTGTTTACTATTTATAGGCGATGTCCTTTGTCATCCTTTTGTAGTGGTTCTTTTTTTGGTGTAGAAGAGGTGGTGTAATCTCATTTTTTCGATGGCTGAAGGTTATCTGCGATCTTCTGAGAAGAGAGACGAGTGCTGTCTCTGTTTCTGGATTCAGAGGTATCTTTCTGCCAGCATTTACCCCTTCATAGCTGAGGCTGGAAGTGACCAGACAGAATCTACTGTGTCTCCTTGCTACGTGGCAGGACCAAGTAGGCCTAAAACTGTTCCCAGCTAATGTTTGTCTAACCTCACGTGTTGAAGATTAGCTAAGTAGATAGTGGAATCTGTCCCGTTGCTACCAGGAGCTTGCTGTAGGAGCAGGCTGCCGCTTTCTTAAAACTTCCTATCGTGTTTTGCTTGGTTTTGTCCCCAGACTGAGGTATTTGATTACTCTAAATGCCTTTTCCAATTTCCTATTCTCAAAGAGAGTTTGTGTGGTTGCAGTAATGAATGTGATCATTCTCAAGTTCAATCAATTGAATCAATAAACTTCCTGTTTCTCTCCAGGAGCCAGTGGTGCTGACAGATACGAATCTGGTTTATCCTGCTCTGAAATGGGACCTGGACTATCTCCAGGAAAACATTGGCAATGGGGACTTCTCAGTGTACAGTGCCAGCACACACAAGTTTTTGTACTACGATGAGAAGAAGATGGCCAACTTTAAGAACTTCAAACCCAAGTCGAGCAGGGAAGAGATGAAGTTTGCTGAGTTTGTGGACAGACTCAAAGAAATACAACAAAAAGGGAGTGCTGAGAGGTAAGTGGTACGTGGAGGTTTCTCCATTTCTGCAGGTCTAAGCAGGGGGTAAGTTTCTCTTCAGTGAGTGTTGATGATTAAAACCTCTCAAACTCTTCATTTTTTTTATAGCCCTGCTTTTCCTGCAGGGCTGCTACTTGACAGCAGCCTTGTTACCTGATAAAAAAAGTCATACCGTTAGTTTATCAACTGTTCACGTTGTCTGCAGAGACTTTTTTTTTTTTCTTCTCTGTCCAAGGCAGGATTTGGATAGAGAAAGCCTAAAGCTTCGCTTTCTTTTGGCAGACTATGGTATTGGTAGAGGAGCTTAGTTATCTGATTAAAAGGTACAGGCTGTAGCATTCAGCGTTTTTTACAGAATACCAAGGTAGCTGGTGCTAACCCTCTTTCAGAAAGGTCAGAAAAGGTTGCATACATGCAGTGCAATTTGTTGGTGGTAATGGCCTATACCACTAGCAGAGCTGTAAGTTACTGAGAGGAGCTTCATGTTTATACAGAATATAACTATTAGCAACTGTACTTAAACCCTCAGTTAATTTTATCAGTCACCAACCCTCTAAAAGGATTTACGGATGCTTAATTGTGTCTTAATTGGAAGCAACTCTGTGTCCACGTTCACTTGTCGTCTGCGCCTTTCTCTTCTTTCTCAGCTTTGGGTGTGCCTTTTCCAAGAGAGAAGGCAGTCCTTGAGCTTAAAAATGCGTTTTTCTTCCAGCATTGCAGACAGTAGCCTGTAATACTGCAATTGTTAATACAGATGTTTGATTCCTCTGATCCTCTATGTCTAAATGTAAGAACAGCTTTAAAGTAACTTGATACTGAAACGTGCTGGGTTTCCTGAGCCCTTTTTTGCCCTCGCGCACTTCTAGTAGAAGAGGTAACTCTTGTCGCAGATGAGTTAAAGTGGTGGCATTTATCGGGGGAATTATTCATGAGTGTGTTTGATATTTGATAGTGGCCAGTCTATTTACACTTCCCTCCTCCTGCACCATGAGGGGGTTGTTCTTGCTCTAAAATTCTCTTTTTCCCTTGTGATTTTTCAAGCAGAACTGAGTTCTGTTCCTTTCTGTACCAGGAAATCTTTTAGCAAAATTTGGGGACTCTTTGAAACTGTTTCCTTCCACAGTTGTTTATGGTGTGTGGTGATAGAACAGAATTTCTAGGAGCTCTGTCTCTTTGTTTTGAAATCTTTCTGAAGAGATGCAGGAGTATGTCTTTATGTTCATGACAAAGCTTAATACTTGATTTCTGCTTGTCTCTGGGAAAATACAGGCTATATCTGCAGCAAACTCTGAATGACACAGTTGGAAGGAAGATTGTGGTGGATTTCCTTGGCTTCAACTGGAACTGGATTAACAAGCAGCAAGGGAAACGTGGCTGGGGTCAACTGACTTCTAACTTGCTTCTTATTGGCATGGAAGGTAAGCAGTTTCCTTTGACTGGAGAAGGGGAGAAGATTCGGTCAGCAGTTCTGTATTTCAGTTCCGGAAGGTCTTTCAAATGGATTTCCCACTAGTTTCTAAGTGTTCCTTCAGAGCAGGCCATTTAAAGCTTTGTGTTGGGAGGGGACTGTTGTCACAACTTAACTTGGGTTATAGAGGGAAACAACCAAAGGAATACCTTGCATTTCCCCAGGGACGTACTGTGAATGCCTGGATGTAATCTGCTCATGAAAAGGCTCTGTGTGATGCTGGTAGGGCTGTGTTTTCAGTAATTGCTAACCATATTCTGAGACCTGTTTATTGTTTGAATGCTTCAGATGCTGTCGATTCAAAATGCTCAGTGTCTGCAGATTTAAAATGCAAAAGGGTTTGCAAGTTGAGCCAAGTTAGTCTTCTGGGCTCTTCTTAGCGTGTCCAATGTCTACCCAGGAGGAAATGTTGATTATTCTGTGAAGCATTTGTTCTTATTTGAGCTGGTACACTGTGGCGAGGAATTCTCTTTCAATTAAGAGCTGAATTTCTTCTCGGAAGGTTAGAGGGCACTGGAGAGCTTGGAAGATGGATAAATCCTAAAAATATCTGGATAGAGCGGAATCCCAAATCCATGTGGAGACTGACTCATAGGCAGGTGCCTTAGGAGACAGAGGTACTACTACGCTGTTGGAAAGGACAGCATTCTAGTAGAAAGTAATCTCAGTAACTAGGCAAGGAACATACACAGTTTTGTGAAGTGGGATGGCCTATAATCAGCGTGGCCATCACATCCAATTATAATTGTCCATTTATAATTACTTGGCAATTCGTGGCTGTTCAGTTCTCACAGCAGATGTTTTCTCCCCTTTGCAACAAGTCATACTCAACTTACAGTAGTTTGCCACTTGTTTTACTAGCTGAGAGAAGAGAACTTCATATAAAAGCACTGCGCCAACGCTTCCCTACAGGTCATAATATGATCACTAAAATCCTATTATCCACAGGTTATGCACAAGAACCAAGGAATTGTCTTGAACCAGTGTGTGCTAGAAAAAGGAGTGTCTTTACAGGAGCATGTGATTGTACAATCTATTTAATAAAGTTACGTGGTTAACTGTTATCTTAATTCTCTTTAGTGAAAATACATATAAAAAGCAAGCTAGAAGAGTAATAACCGAATTGGCAAACAGCCTGAAAAATGTAGTTGTAAGGGGTACAAAATGACCTACTGTATTTAAATATTTGATTAAATTTAAGACCTAGTGGCGACAGTCAAGCTTCATAACTGTTAATCAGACTGAAGAGGTGCTATTGGAAGCCCCAATGACAGAGATTTGTTAACTTGTTTTCTTGCAAAACTACTAGGACTTTTTTCAAAATCAGACTGTTAGTCTCCTTCTCTCTAGACTAATAATTTTTGAAAGTCCATTCCACAACTTGTCATCTAAACAGCATTTTATGAAAAAGCTTCCTGTCAACATTCACCATCTGCTGTTCATGGAAACAAGCTGGAAATCCTAATCCTGTAGAGCATGAATTGCTGAACATGGATTTAGAATGGAAATTAAGTGGGATAGCAACTGCTCAATAAAGGCTGACTGATAGAGCGATCAGTTTGTAACGTTCCTATGGTCATTTTCCTTGTTTAGTCTTCTGAATATGTGGGAGTGTATTTACTGTCATTAAGAAGGAATATAAGTTGCTTCCGTCTTTCATACCTGTATGTGAGAGTGTCTTGATTATCGTCTTTTCTCTCTGTGTAGGCAATGTGACACCAGCTCATTATGATGAGCAGCAGAACTTCTTCGCTCAGATTAAGGGTTACAAGAGGTGTATCCTGTTCCCTCCTGATCAGTTTGAATGCCTCTACCCTTATCCTGTGCACCATCCGTGTGACAGGCAGAGCCAGGTGAGAGTAGCAGATCTGTTCTCTGCTCCATGCCAAAAAAGGGCATTTGTGAAGATGCTAGGTGGGAGGAAGCTGCACTGGAATTAAAGCTGCATGCCACTTGCTGAGCTTTTGCAAAACCTGTGTTCAGAGCTGTTAACTGGTGAATACATTGAGACTAGCCGGAAGGGCTGGTGGTGGTTCTGTTTGTGCCTGGTCCCGACTTGCAAGTGCTAGGGCTAAACACATCTCCTTACTGATAGCACAACAGTTGCTGCCTTCTCTGTTCTGTTTCACTGATCGCCTGGTCAAACACAGACGTGCTCAGAGAGAAACTGCAGGACTCGTGTCTAAGTTGGTGGTACTTTGGGGGTACTGCAGGACCTCGCCACGGAGTTAAGACAGGAATGGGAATGTAACAGCCACATAGGGAAGATCAGGAGGATTTGATACTGAGAGCCAATAAAGAGGACTGTCGTTGCAGGAAGTTATTCTGAGTTTCTTAATGTTTTCTTCCATTAGGTGGACTTTGACAGTCCTGACTATGAGAAGTTTCCGAACTTCCGGAGCGTGGTTGGCTATGAGACCGTGGTGGGCCCGGGAGATGTGCTATACATACCTATGTACTGGTAAGAAGGATGGTGGGACTGCACAGTGACCAGCAAACAGAGGTTTAAAAGGTCTTCTGCTTAAAGTGTTGGGTTGGCTCTTAAAGAGAATTTTGTTTGGGCTTCTCCAACAAGTATGATATTTTCTGTGATATTTTGGGCCAATCTGCTTCTACTTCCTATCTGTTGGACGGGAGCGGTAATTCTCCCTGACACTACATTATTGTGCGAGTAATCCACTAATGTGTGCAAGAAAAGGATTTGTATTTAAATTAGGAGAACTTTCCGGAAGTTCTGAGGTCTTGATGATGGAGGTACAGGGCAAGGCTTGTCTACTGCAGTCTGAACTCATCCATCCAAGGTATTTCTCTATAAGCTACAGCAATAGTTTCTTTTCTTTTTTGTGTGGTTTCTGTGCAGGTGGCACCATATTGAGTCTCTCCTGAATGGGGGGATTACCATCACTGTGAACTTCTGGTACAAGGTGAGTACAAGCACCTTCCTGCGCAGCTTGGATAGCTCTATCCCAGAGGATTTTTTTCAGGTAGACGTGTATTAGCACATGTTGTTAATGTGAGAACTTTGTTGCACCGAATCCTTTGTTTTAAAGCTGAAAGCTACTTTCTCCCTTTCGAGTGGTGTGTGAAGAACTGGGTGGCTGGGAAAAGGTGGAATGATCTGCCAATTCAGGAAGCATGTAATGAGCTATTTTTGATATTTCAGGGTGCCCCAACCCCAAAGAGAATTGAATATCCATTAAAGGCTCATCAGAAAGTGGCGATAATGAGGAACATTGAGAAGATGTTGGGAGAAGCCTTAGGAAATCCACAAGAGGTACAAAAAAGAACCATATAGTCACTGCTGTTGAAATCATTGTGGCTTAATGCAAAACTCGAGATGCCAACTATTTGGCTCTGCAGGTGTCACAGTGAGGGTAGGAGAAAGCAGGGTTGCTCTGTTGCTGTGAATGGTTCTTCCTCCCGTCTTCAGAAGGTCCTTTGGCTACAAAAAGGCAAGCTCTTTAAATTATAATTCTGGAGAGGACCACTACAAACAATGGAGTAATTGTTCTTGTATGTGGGGGAAGGTGTACTTTGGCTTTGGGCACTGCCAGGGAAGTGTTACTCCCAAACTCTCCTTAGCCTTCTGTGCAGCAACAATACCCAGTATTTGCCAAAAAAATGAAACTGTTTTACCTGTTGAATCCAAATCTCTTAAATAAGAGAAATCTTTTCTATTAAGTCATGCGCTTCCCCCTTAATGCACATCTCGGTCATCTCTGAATTCTTTGCAATTTTAACCAACGGGTATTTCAAAAAACCAGATTGAAGTACTAAGAGTATGCTTTTGAAGATCTCCTGCTGATGTGAAAGTGGAAATACTGGATGTGAAAAGAAATGTTCTCATGGTCTGTAACCTTTACCACTGCAGGGACTCCTCTTTAAGGCGCTCATGTGAGATCATGCCTCTCCCCTGAGATTATCTTAATGCCGTAGCATGCTGAACTTCCCTCGGTGGTCAGGCAGTGCTGAGAAATGGGAGCGGTCTTGACTGAAAACAAAACCTTAGCAAAATTGTCAGTCACTTCCTTCCAAGTGACCCCAAGGACCAGAGAAGATTCAATGAGTAAGGATGTTCCTTCTCTGCCCTGCAAAAAGCAACTCCTGATGACTATTGGCTCTTTTTAATAGCATCTGCCAAGAAATCACAAACCTAGTGTGGGAAGTGAAAAAGTTTCAAACAAATACCGTGGATGCAATGTTTTGGTGACAACTAAAGTTGGGTGTTGGCAGGCAGAGAACCACGCAATTTTGATAGGGTATTTGAGGATGTGCTCAAGGGTGCCCCAGTGTTTTATCTAGAAAATACTTTGAAACTGATTCGGTGTACCTTAGGCTCAGTTTGTGCGCTGAGATCTTCTGCCCTGGGCAGCTCAGCTCATAAGGTGTTGTGATGCAGAGGGAGCAGGCTCTGCAGCTGCCGTTTCTGTGCAACTGTCCCGGCTAATGATCTGTGTTTGCTTTGAACAGGTGGGTCCCTTGTTGAATATGATGATTAAGGGACGGTATGACTAATGCCTGGCTGCCCGGGTGACTGATGTTGGAGCTGCTTTGTTCACAAGCAATGGAAGATACTGAGCGCTAGTATTGCACGCAGCACTTAACAGACTGATGGGTTTCCTGGCCCATCCCTGCCCCACTACAATAAAGGGGGCTACTGGAACTGCAAAACCGTTAGTACCCCACTCATCCTCCACTCATCTAACCGAACCTCCCAAGAAAGAGTCTGCACTTATTGGAAGCTGGATTTATGCTCACTAACTTGTTTTTTCTCCCTCTGCCCTGTTTGCCACAACAAGGAGCATGGCTTCTGGCACTCGGATGCGTTGCTTCAGGATTTTCAGGTGTTTGAAGAAGAGCTTGGAGGGGAACCAGGAGTGATCTTATTTCCTCAGCCTCATGGGGTTTGGTCCTCCTGGCTGGGTTTTTGTGTTGGTGCCTGCAGTGGATATAAGATGGAAAGTGATAGCTTTCACAGTCCTCTGTTGTTAGAGGACATGTCCATGCTCAACTCTGGCACCTTTTTCTGTAACGGAAATGAACATGTGAGATGGCCTGTGTGTGATGAGCAACGGGACAAACGATTCAATTTCTTCAACTTCAGACATCTATCCTTTGGACTTAGTACAGGGTAGAGATCAGTGAATTCATTTAGTGTGTGAGTGCCAAATCCTGTGCTCTCCAAATAACATCTGTGGTGTAGGAGTCTAGATAAACCTCCTTTCTGACCGCTTTCTCTGGGGAGTGAAGGCTTCTCTCCCACTCTTCTGAAGCTGCAGTGTGGTTAAAAGGGGATGTAGCGTTATGAAGGGAGATGCATAAATGCCAGGGCACTCTCCAAGTCTTGAATGATTAAGCCACATTTTTAAATTAAAATCCCCAGGGGTGCCGAGCTAGACTATCAAAATGCAGTGTCAGATAGGTACAGAGCCTCGGACTAACACGGGAAAGTGCCCTTTTTATTGAAACTCCAAGAACTCAAGTGTGTGTGGCTGCGCAGAGGTGCGCATGTTTGTGTGATGTTGTGTGGCTCCTGTCCATCAGTTAAATCCATGCCAGTGTGTGGTTCCCTTCCTTGTACAGTCACGTGAAAGAGGTCAGGGCTTTCTGTTTAAACGTGGTTAAGTTTATCTTGATCCTTTTTGTGTTCCAGGACTTGACATGGCAGGTCAGGAAGTGACAAGGCCAGGGCATAGGAACCAGACAAGCCTCTGTTTGAGTCCTCAGCAATCACTCTGAAAAATCATTTTGCTTTCCTCCTCTTCCATGGAAAAAAACCTTAGGCTGATAAGGAGGCTGGCTTTTTATTCCCTGAGGTGTGCTGCACCGCTGTCCCCGGTTTTGGGGGTGGTGCAAAGGTCTTGTATGTTTGATGCGGTTGTAATGGGTACCAAGAGCTAGAGGTGGGAGAAGCTGTTTCATAGCCCGTATATCTCGTCCCAGAGAATAGTGGGGAATTTGTTCTGTTGAGACTTCCCATTGTTTTCCCCCTTGTTCTTTGGGGCTTGTTCTGACATGGGATTCTGATAAATGTCTTGAGAACATGCTGTTCAAGACGCGCTCTGTCTTAGGCCTCGGGCCCCATCTTTTGCTGGGACAGCTCATGTGCCACTTGCTCTGAGCTTGTCTTGCACAAAGGTGAAAGGCTTCTCGAACAGGAGGTCCCAGGGGCTAGTTTTCTAGCTGCTTTACAGGTCAGAACAAATGAAGTGTGATTGGCAGCTGCAGGGTCCTTGTTTAAGAAATATGTCTGTGTCACTGAGTAGTCTGACTGCCATGTTGCTTGTTGCAGACTCTCCAGAGCTGTGGTTAGATCCAGACGAAGGTCACTCAGCTGGATACTTACCAATGCTCAGCCTTTGGGCAGGTGGGGAAGAAGGCTAAGCTGCTGACTCTGGCCAGCCAGGGCATAGGAACCAGACAAGCCTCTGTTTGAGTCCTCAGCAATCACTCTGAAAAATCATTTTGCTTTCCTCCTCCTCTTCCATGGAAAAAACCTTAGGCTGATATGGGGCTGGCTTTTTATTCCCTGAGGTGTGCTGCACCGCTGTCCCCGGTTTTGGGGGTGGTGCAAAGGTCTTGTATGTTTGATGCGGTTGTAATGGGTACCAAGAGCTAGAGGTGGGAGAAGCTGTTTCATAGCCCGTATATCTCGTCCCAGAGAATAGTGGGGAATTTGTTCTGTTGAGACTTCCCATTGTTTTCCCCCTTGTTCTTTGGGGCTTGTTCTGACATGGGATTCTGATAAATGTCTTGAGAACATGCTGTTCAAGACGCGCTCCGTCTTAGGCCTCGGGCCCCATCTTTTGCTGGGACAGCTCATGTGCCACTTGCTGTGAGTTTGTCTTGCACAAAGGTGAAAGGCTTCTCGAACAGGAGGTCCCAGGGGCTAGTTTTCTAGCTGCTTTACAGGTCAGAACAAATGAAGTGTGATTGGCAGCTGCAGGGTCCTTGTTTAAGAAATATGTCTGTGTCACTGAGTAGTCTGACTGCCATGTTGCTTGTTGCAGACTCTCCAGAGCTGTGGTTAGATCCAGACGAAGGTCACTCAGCTGGATACTTACCAATGCTCAGCCTTTGGGCAGGTGGGGAAGAAGGCTAAGCTGCTGACTCTGGCCAAAAGCAAGGCCTTCCCAGGAATCCTGGGCACATGCCCTTGGTTGAGAGATGCTCAAATGAAATCCCATCTCTGTGCTATTTATTCAGCACATGGTAGTCTCCAGTACTACTTGTTAGGCACCATCAACTCTTGAAGCTCAGGGTGGGAGTTCATATCCCATGTGGAGAGAGAATGGTACTTACAGAACTTTAGGATCCTTTCTTTTTCTTTATTTGCCAAAGGTCTAACTTTTAAAGTGTCTGAACAGGTTTTGCTGCACTTGACTTCGTGAAAGCTCATTTACAATGCACTGATGGACTGACTCCTCCCCTTCCCTTGTCACCTTGTGCTTTCAATGCCCCTTGCCATGGTATTGGGAAGCTGTGTGTGTTCTCTGCTAGGGGTGTGTGTGCAGGGGGTGGGGTGTGACAAACACACGGTACCTTCTGAAGTGTAGTTCTTAAATACAACCAATGTTGAACAACAGAACTGTGTGGCTTTTATTTTCTGAGTGGCTGTACAGGAGAGCTGCATAAGGAGATGTGCATGTAAAACTACCTTTCAGTCTTTTTAATAACTCCGCTTGTGTTCTTCACTGGTGAAAGCTGCTGGTCTCCAGAACTGCCTTCAAAACAGCAATACCAACTGCATTATGGTGTGCCTTCACGACTTTCTCTGTACTACTTCCGTAAGCCTGAAAGGAAAGCTGGGAATAAAATGGTATCCTTGTGCCCTCTCAACAACAAGCGTTGGTGGGGAGGGAACAAACTCCTCTCCCTGCTGACCTGAATGGTGTCACCATGGAATCACTGATGGAATGACAGGGCAAACTACACTATCAGGTCTAATGAGTTCTGTCAGTTGCTTATCCTTTGGGTATCTTGTCCTCCGTTTGGTCCTTTACCTGATTCATACTTTGGTCAAAGAGATTTTTGGGGGAGGCTTCCTCTGTGTACCTCTGCTGTATGTTAGCAGCCTTGGGTGATGGAGTCCTCTCTACCTAATAAAGACACGGGTTATTTTATGGTAATATTAACTCTATAGCAATCTTGTCATCTAACCATCAGTGAAATGTTGGCTAAATCCGAACAAATTTCTAATGTGTAGTAAAATGGGGAAGAGTTGAATAGAGATTAGGGATGTTGGGGGTGGGGGGGGGAGAGAGACACAGCTGTCTGGGCCTAGGGTACCGCAGTTGGCATTCTCTCCTTACACCTTGGGGGAGAGGGTGAATGTGGAGGGAGTAGGAAAGACGGGTGGATAAAGTTGTCTGTGACCATGGGTGTTCACCCTTCCCTGCTGTGCCTGCTGGAATCATCTCTGAACACACAGTTGCTTCTGTTCTACTGAACTTAGTTGTCTATTATGTCTGATCCTGTAGTTGTTCTGTTGTGCGCATGCCTCTTGGGTAGCGTGCACGGCTGATACCACAAAGCTCAGAAATGTCTCAGGTTGTGCAGAGGAAGCTGAGGTATGAGAACTCTGTCATTTGAAAAGCAGATCAGACGCCAAGATTTTTCACTTGTACTTTTGGTGTTTTTCTTGTTTGCTTTTATTACCTTAGGTTCTGTAATACCTTTCTTCTCTTTTGTTTCCCCCATTTCTCTGTTCCTTGAAAAGTGAGATTTTCCTAAGGAGAAGTGACCTCTCTCCTAATCCTTGTAGATTATGGCTGCAGGATCTGTCCCGTGGAAAGAGAAGAGCGTGGGTTTTTAGACTGATGCACTGTTTTACCCCCTTGGTGATCAGGGTCAGGCTCAGCTCAGTGATGACCCAGGAAATTTGGAGTGATAAAGCAGGTCCAAGGTGAACCGAGGATCAGGGCCAGGGTTGAGGAGGTATGAGACACAGCTGCGAAGCAGGGGCAGTCTAACACAGGTGGGGGTGAAGAGGGAGACACTCAGCACCAAAGCAGCTCTTGAGGGA
>NW_008824648.1:227977-228386 GCF_000699105.1 Pygoscelis adeliae
AGACTGCTGCTGTGCTTTTCTTTACAGCAGTCCTCACCAATGAGCAAGCCAGCCTTGAACACAGCCAACTGCTCTTTAAAGTCCTAGAATGGGGATGGTGCACTCAGGGTCTTGACAATCTCTTGTCAGGCCTCTGTGTTGATGCTTGGTCAACCCATGCTGCTGTCCCAGCCCTGGAAGCAGAGCAGCAGCTGCAACAGGGAGTACTGCCTTTGCACGTGTTTTTTCAAAGCGCTTTTCTCTAAGCCTCCCTTCTGCCACGTGTGTGGGGAGCTTCCTTGCGCTCTGGTTTATGCTCTTCGTCTTCTGTTCCCGTTTTGGAGATGGCACCTCTCCCGTCAATATCCTGGGAAGTCCTGAAGTCACCATCTTCCCTGGGCGCTTTTCTGCACTGGTGCTGCCTAGAAGG
>NW_008824648.1:228403-239730 GCF_000699105.1 Pygoscelis adeliae
CAAACACATGCAAAGTAAGTTCTAATTACTGCCTTGCAAAGTCAAATATTTGTTGCAAGCAGAGGACTAATTGTGGGGGGAGGGAGCGGAAGTCGAGGCTCTTGGAGTGTAAGTGGAACAGATGCCCGGACGCCTTGGGGAAACGCAGCTTTCCTCTACAAATCAGAGCTTTAAATTACAAGGCTTTTACCAACGAGAACAGTTGTGGGAAGTCGTCTGCTCTCATTTGCGTAATGGCTTCTGTCACTGGTGATTAGACACAGGATGAAGGAAAAGAAATTTGACAATTAGGAATGAGCGATCATTAATCAGAATCTTTGTTAGAAGGAGGGAAGGGGGGGAGAATATCCCGCAAACAATGGAGGCAGCCACTAAAGCCATACTGAAGTCCATGAGATGCGTAACTCCGAGTGCTACTGTTGCTCTACAGAGCCGCTCCACCTAGGTACAGAGCAGCAGCAAGGGTCTTGGCTTGGTTGGAAAGCTTGCGGAGGAAGGCAGCTAGGCAAAATCCTTCCCATGCTGTTCAGTGGTTCTCAGCTACCTGCTTAATAAGGGAGAGAGCACATCTTGGAGCCCTCTCCTTGCCCCATCAACACCTTGCGCTTCCTTCTCAGTGCCTGGCTGCAAACTGCCAGCAAAAACCACAGAAACAACTTACTTAAATTTTTGCAGTCTCCTTTCCCCACACCTTGCATGCAGCCTTGCAGTTTTTGGTGCGGAGGAGAGCAGGCACGGGCCTTGACTGGCATGCAAAAAGATTAGGACGAGCAATGTGAAAGCAGTTCCAGGCTCTTTTCCTGATCATGTCATTTCCTACAAGAGCATGGAGGAACATGATAGACTGCATGACAGGTAAATAAAAGAAGGCAGTTGTGACTTCTCTGTGTCTGTTGTTTGCTGGCTTAGCTCATCATCCAGCCATGTACAATCCAGTATATGCATTTGTTTGGGTTTTTTGGCTTTTGATCAAATCATCGGTGCACATGAAATGTTACCTATTTTTCCTACAGCTGTCATTCAAAGTCTTAATGTCAGGTTAAACATTTTGGTGTAGTTTACACTGCCTCTGATGAGATCAACAGTTATAACTTGGGGGGATGCCAGACCATTTGTGGGGCATATAAGGTTGGTTGGTGCATCTCAAGTCTTAAGCTTACTGGATTAATTGATTTCAGTGACAACTCCTGTCTTTGCAAGGCTGGGTCATTCACTTGAGGCGTAGGTCTCCATCAGGGTAATTATTCTTTCTGTGACTGGAAATCAAAGCAGATACCTTCAAAGGGGAGAGCTGAAGCCATGTTGTCTCATTCCCAGCTGGCTCCGAGCTCAGACAAATGACAGCAGCTTGGATTTTCAGCCTCTTCCCGTGGCTAGTGGTGTTCACCACAGGAACTCAAAATGAAAGAGAAAACAGCGGATCTCAGGACAGTATCTAACAGGGCTTTTCATCCAGAGCTCATCAGGAGAGAAGTTAGGGGAATCATTGGTCGCATTGCTCGGTGTGGGGAGATGTGTCAGGTAGTGACTTTTATCCCCTCTTAAACATTTGAAGGGAGGGCTGCTTCCCATGCACAGCAACATTTTAAATGTATGTTTAAATTTGAAGGAGTGCACCTCATGCTTTTTGTGGATGATAAGGCAGCTTGTGGTGATGTAGGGCTGCTGTCAGAATTCACCTCACAAAATTGCTGTTCACCCTGAGAAAGCCCAGAATTTGACACGGCAGGTTATTGCCCTTGCTGTAGGAAATGTCACTGTGCTGGATGGCAGGAGCCACAGGTATGACTTTCATCTCGGAGTTTCAGTTGTGTTTTTTCCTGGATAGTCAGGGTTCGCCATCGGATGCCTTGACAGGGAGGACCTGTGGATGTGACTTGAAACCCCTTGGGAAGCCAGGAAGGGAGGAGAGTGCGTGCTATCCTGTACGTAGGTAATCTGTGTTACGAGATCTGCTGCACGGCCTCCGGTCCCTGAGCTGCTTAAGCACCGCTGGCCTCCTGCAGTGAGCTGTGTGAGGACTCTAGCTGAGCTGAAAGCAGCTAAAGGAGTGAGGTCAAATCATTTGCTTCTATAAAAGGACAGTCCCTGTGTCCACAGAGAGGGCACAGGGGGTTATAACAGCATCCAAGGGGGTAGTTTCTATGGGAGAGCTTAGTACCATGGGCGATGGACTGATTCTGCCCAGGCTTGTCTGCTCCAAGTTCCTCTGCCAGGACCTTTGACAGTCTCTCAGAAGCTAGTCCTATCCATCTGTGTTTCATGGGGGTAAAATGCTTCTGGCAACAAAGAATTACTGGTGCTGGTAGGTATTCAGGTCAAATGCCAGCCACTATAGGCTGTGGAGCTGGAGGGTACGGGGCGGTAAGGTCTTGCTTGGCGTTTGAGGTAATAAGCTTCTGGTCTGTCAGCTCACGTGAGCTGCAGAGATTTGTAGAGCTGGGAAGTCGCAGGGCTGTGTTACTTGGGCTGTCAGGTCTGAGACTGCTCTGGCAGGGCAGACCTTAGTGCTCTTTGAGCCTGTGTTCGGGGGTGGTGCCGACCTGGGGGGTGAGCAGGGGTGAGAATCTCCAAGTGGAGTTTGGGGCTCTGAAGGACCCATTCATCTGCCATCAGTTTACTCCAAGCACAGCCTAGGGCCTCTTGCTTCCGCCTCCTCCCCAGCACAGAGGCAAACCTGTGTCTCCTGCTTTTGCTGTTTGTTTATAGCTCTCCCCATCCCATCTGTCTTTCTCTCCTCCTTCCTCCCCTTCCTTTTCCCTCCCTCTCCCTCCTCCCCCTCATTCCCTGTAAGCGATTAATCATTTTGACAGGCTCGGCGATGGCCTTTTTTTCCTTGAGGCGGCCAAGAAATGTCTGTGAGCACCTTCTATGACACCCCTCGTGTTCTCTCGCCAATCAGATCAGCCACTTCGCTTGGAGTGCCACCAACAGGAATGCGGGGAGGGGAGCAGGGGGGGAAACTCCAGCAGAGCCAGCTGGGAAATGGGCAGTGGGGCAGCATCCAGTTGGGGTGCCATGTGGGCCCCCGTTAGCTGTGATGGATATGTCATTTCACTATAGCTTGAATGTGTCATACTTCGCTCCCTCTCTCTCCCCAGGCTCCCCTTCAAATTTCGGTTTCAGTGCAAAGGCAGTTGGGAAGAAATCAGGCTGCTCAGAAAAATACCAGCCCCCAACAGAGTGACTGGAGGGAAAAGCTGTCGGAGAAGAAGGAAGAGCAGGCTGGGATCATTGAGGGAAAAAGAATGGGGATGATTTTGTAGATGGATGTGGAAGCCTTCCTGGGAAACTCCCCTTTGTCTTGTGCAGGAAGGAAGTTGCCTCTGAGTCTGTCATGGTTCACCTGGACTTGTCATGTCATGAGGATGTCTTCCATTCACCTGCAGCCCGGGGAGCTCTCGGGCCACGGCACATGCTATTGCAAATGCTCTGCCACCTAACTAGAATGAAAATGGGGTGGATCAGGATGCACGATATTCCCAAAAGGATTTTTTGCTCTAATCAAGCTTTACAGCATCCTCCATCCTCTCGGCATGGAACCAAGGAATGCTATACTTCAAGAGTTATTCTTCCTCTTAGCATGAAAGCAGATATCCTCCACAGCGGGAAGGAGAGGCCCAGGAATAACCATTCTGTCCAGGGCCTCTGGGGATGTCTAGACATCCTCTGTGCAGAGCAATGGATTGTAACTAACATTTACAGAAGTGGAGGAGATAGCGAAGGAGAAAAAGAAGTTGAAGATGATGCACTAGAAGTCAGAGGGAATGTGATGTAAAGATCTTGCATAAGGTGGTCAGGTATCGTAAGGCAGGAGACTGGGCATAGTGACCCAGGGGATCCTCTCCAATCTCGTGCTTCTATTAAACAAGCAAATAAGCCTAGAAGACAGTGAATAGACTGATCCTGGATGAAAGGCCCTAGAGTAAGACTGTCCCAACTCTTCAGAAAGAGCAGGGTAGATGGAATGAGGGGTCTGTGCTTTGAAGTCACCACCTCTTGAGACGGGACAAGGCAGCAACACAAGGCCAAACACCCTAGCTCAATGCAGCTACGCCTCTGGGAGGAGTAGCCAGGCAGGTGATAGCTCCCAGTTGACTCTGGGAAGCTCACACCCTCTTTATGAAACATCACTGCTCACTATTCACCACATGAGCTTGAGTTCTTGCCCTACATGAAAGGCATGAGAGTCAGTTTTAGCAGCAGGCTGGATGGGTTCGGTGAAGATGCTAAGGAAAAACCACAACCTCACTTCTGCACCTCCCTGTTGTTTGTTTTCTCCTTGTGAAAAGGTTGCCCTTCAGGTGCAGACCTAAAAGCTGATACAGCCTAAGTCCAAAGGGAGGGCAATGAACTCATCTGGAATAAACATCTTTGCCCCTTGTGGACTGACTGCATCAGATCTCTGGTAGGAAGACTCGAACTAAAGAGAAGTTAACAGGCCCTTTCCAGCAGACGAAAAGGCGGTGTGCGCTCCCTCTGACAGACATGCTGCCCCATGTCTTGCGAGTGACCTCTGCCAAGGTCACTGCTGAGTTTCTCTAAACTAGCATTTCTCTCAAGGAAATATTGATTTTGTGCTGGTGGTGCTAAGCACTGTTGTTGAACAAGAGGCTATAAATGCTTGGCAGAACAGTGGTGGCCCTTCTTGGCAGCTAGACTCACTGGTCAGGCTTGCTTTCTGCAGGCGTGTGCTCGTGTCCGCGGTGAGGAACACTGGCTTTGTGCTTCCAGGCTAGTGACCACTAATATCTTCAGTGCCTTTTCTCCAGTGTGAGGTAGTTATGTTTGCTCCCTTGTGTTCGGTCAAGGACGGGAGATGTTCATTAGCAGCAGAAAATGGCCTGTCCCTGGACAGTTTACATCCAGTAACAGGTTTCTTTCTTGAATATAACATAAGAAGGGAACATGGCAGAGGTCTTAAACAGTTTATCTCACTGCTGGGAGTTTTCAGAAAGAATGTATGAGATCTTCAGAAATTAAGTCCAACCAATGCAGTTAGTGCTGGCTATCCTAGAAAGCCTGTTTTAAATCACGAACAGCCCTAGTGAGATCTAGGCCTTTAAGGGTTCCTGCCTGTTGCATGCACTCAAGGCTTTGAATCGCGTAGCACTGCAGTGACAAAATTTGTGCTTTTGCCCTCCCAAGCCATAAGCAGCAAGCAGAACACAATGCTGTCTGTCTTTCCTTCTTCTTTACGAGGCCAAACCATGGAAAGGGGAGCCTGAGAATTTGCAGCAGTGGGTTCTCACTGTTGCTTTCATCTGTTAAATTCAACTTTGCTTGCCCAGAGAGGTGGTTGTGTCTCCATCCTTAGAAATATTAACTTGACTGGCCAAGGCCCTGAGCAACCTGATCTAATTGTACCTGCTTTAAGCAGGAGGTTGAACTAGATGATCTTCTGAGGCCTCTTTCAACCCAGATTATTCTATGATCCTATGGGTTTGCCCAGGAGAACTCATCACCTGATGTGCTGTATTTCATCCCACCCCTTAAAACAATTATGGAGCCCAGATAACCCAGAATGTAAGGGAAGTATCAGATTTTTTTATTTCTCTATATAGAAGCCTTTGTGGCAGGATGTTGTAAGCTGCTTTCTTTAGTCTCCGGAGTTATGAAGAGTTTCCTCACTGAACTTGCACCGTGTCTGTCAGCAGAGCTGGTCAGTAGGGCAAGCTCAGGTAGATGGTAATGGATTGAGAGCTCTTCATCATCGCGTGGCAGATGCTTGTCCCTTCCCCCAGTGAGTGTCCATGCCATGCAGCAGAGAGGGTGGTACGTCACAGGGTGAGGGCAGAGCTGTTTGACTGCAGAACCGAAGCAGTGTTGCCACATCAGCATAGCGCTGACGCCCCGAGCCAGCTGGCGTTAAGGGGAGCCCTGTCCTCAGGCAGGGGCTGACCTTCCTGCCAGGGTGCTACGTGCTGTGATGAGGTGACTTGCCTAGTTGCAAATGGGAAGGTGTCGCAATCGGGAGCTGCGATCCCCACTACGGACAGGCTGGACTATGCCCAGTTAGCTGGAGGCTGAACAAGAACTTGCTCCGCTTTCAGGGATGCAGGATCCAATTTCAGACCAGGTCTGTGTTGCGTGCTGCGCTGTTGCTGTCCCTATGGATTTCTGCAGCTTCGGGTTCAGGTGCTAAGCATCCTTGTAGTGGCCTGGGTCATCCCCTGTCTCCCGGAAAATCTGAGATATCCTTGTTTATTGGCAAGCATTTCCATGTTGTGCAGCTGTTCCAGACTTCTGAGCAGCACTCGATGCTTAATGGGAAAGCCAGAGCATGAGGCTAACTTCGCATGTTGCTTTAGGTGACGGAGGTGCTTGTGCCCTTGGGGACTTCAGAATTGGAGGTTGGGTCCGTTGGATTTAGGAATCTCGCATTTTGAGGTGCCCTGGCCAGCGGAGACGTTTGTGTCTGGGCTCTGTCTGTCTGGGCTGCTCTGAACGTTATGGATGTGTTGCTGCTGTCTTTGCGGAGTGGATGAAAGTGTTTGTGGTAAAATGTAATCAAGTGGAAAATTGCAGTGCATATAAACACATATGGCACTCAATGACTGGGCATTAGGCACAGTGACTGCAGGCAAAAAAAAATTATCTGTAAACGTTTCGCAGCAAGTTTCGAAATCTTAAAGAACAATAAGATATTAGCAATTTAATGGGGTGATTCAGCGAGGCAGCGATCCTTGGGTTGGGAGAACGAGGATGCATGCAGCTGCAGTGACGGGAGCGGCTGGGATTACTCAGCCAAGCTCAACAAGCCCTGTCTCCCAGCACAAGACAGCTGCCAAAGGTTTCCTTCACATGGCAAGGTGGCTGTGCTTGGAGAGGAGAGAGCCAGGAGGTGGCCCGTGAACCTTACCAGTGCCACCTTCCAGCCTCCTCCAAGAGCCTGCTGTTTACAGCAGCATTTGGAAGAGGTTGCGTGCAGTCGATGAGGCAGAACTGATGGGCTAGGTGGATCAGGCCTGGCTCAGGCTGGGAGCCGCGGAGGCACTGCAGGTTAACGGCTGGCTTGGCCTCCCAGATAAGGGAGTGCTGGGTCCTGTTCACCTCCCGTGCCTCCAGGCTCCATCTGCTTATGCTGCCCGGGACAGCATTTTCCCAGCTATTGCAGAGCCTGCAGCAGTCCAAATCCTTTCTGGGGGCAACTGTTTTGCTCCCTGCTAACGATCTGTGTCATCTACTAGAGCTGCACTTGGGTCTTTCACATCTAACACCATGGGACTTCACTGCCTGAGCTGGTTGTCAGTCTCCAAACCTCTCACTTTGGTCCTGCTGCTTGCAGGGGACAAAGGCATGTCAGGCCAGTGTATGAAAGTGATTTTTTGCTGAGTAACAGAATTACCAGAAAGGTGTTTTTCTCCTCTTGCCATATGCTGACTTCCCTTTTTCTGACATGAAGAAGGTTACCTGTGAGTGGGAGGAAAAATGCACCTTGCCGGTGGCACCTGGCTGTACCTTTCCTAGGGGACACAGGAAAGCAGCTTGAATACTAGGAGGAATGTAGCCTTCGTGGCTCTACTGACTGCCCTGAAGTCCTGGATCTGGCGGCCAGAGTTGCTCAGCCGTTGGTTAGGGAACAGCTTCTGAAGAAGGAGTGAAGAGGGCATCAAATGGGAAATCCCAAGGGTTTTGGCAGCTTGGTCCAGCAAAGCCCGGCTGATTCCAATCCTGTCTGGGCAGAAATCTTCCCAAACTAACCAGTGACAGTAAGAACTGCCCAAATGAAATAAAAATAGACAAAATCAGTGTTTATGGGCTGTAAGCAACGACTTCCCAGGAATGTAAGGAACATAGTGGGGCCCTAAGCTGATGTGAGTAGAGCAGTAGGTTCTCTTAATCTCCCTGCATAGGACCTTTCATTTTCATGCTAGTTTGTACACAACCATGAGAACATGCCTTTTCTTGGATCTGATCCTGGAAACTGCCACACTTGTGTATTCAACTCTGGATAGAATTGGCAAGAATAATGGTGGGAGAAGCTTTTAATGAATTGCTTTTAAAGAATGTTTATTTTCATTAACGTTTCTATCCATTTAATAAATTCCTTCTTTTAATCTTATCTCCTTAAACATGGTATATTGGAAAGAAAGATTATGTTTCTCGCCTTGTGTCACCTGCTGGTTTAGGCACTCGTGGTGTTTACATCTATAAGCATGCTTGCTCTTGCTGATACATAAGTTCCATAGGGAAGTCACTGTCCTACTAGCAAATTGAGCTGAGGCATGCCTACCTCTATTAAGTACAGATACATTTGCCTACAGAATTGCTCTTTCTTAATAACCTTCAGATGAAGGCAGGCCTCAGAGGGCTGCCCATAAAACCCACAAAATATTCTGCTATGGTCAAATTCAAATGTGAAGTTCTCCTTGAGACTTGTCCCTTTTAAAGTGCTCTGCATTTGCTTGAACTAGCTCCCTGCCTATTCCATTCTCTTCTTTGCTACCTATGGACTGTAGCTTGTCGCCAGCTTGATCTTTTCTCTGCATATTTCCATGCTGCTGCAGCACTAAACCCAGGGGGTTTGAGCCTCCCTTCTGCACATGAGAAAAGGGGTTAATAATGCCTGTCCTTTGCCTGCTTGATCTCATCAGTCTGCATATAGATCTGGAGACCACGGGTCTCCTAGACCATGTGCATAGGGTGCCCAGAGCAACAGTCTTTATCTACCTACCTCAGCTCTCTGTTGAGAACACCAGCTCTTACCTCCTGCCAGCTGAGAGAGAGGATCATGTCTGCTGGGATTTGGGTGGAGATAGAATGCCCAATTTCCACAGGGAGGTGTGGGACTGTAGAACAATAAGGCTTTCTATTTCTGGGTACATCGGTATCATCAGTCCCAGCTAATATCTGCCCTCTTCTCTGTCCATCACGTAAATCCTCTTGTGAGCCTCGCAAGCATGGTACTACATGAAAATTCATCCTCAGGACCTATGGACCACTCAAGGCTCTCCACTGTGATCTATGTTTGCTTCAAGTTCCCTGGATTTCAAATACATCAGAGGTGAGTAACTTCACCCATCCTGCCCTAGAGATGGAGTGAGATCACGGGTAGGCAGGAAGCCTCCGGGTGAAGGGAGCAGAGCTGTGGTCCGGGGTTGAGGGGATTCATGTGCAAATGGAAGTGAATGTGTGAGGGCTGGATTTTCTTGGAGGTGTTTATTATGGCGTGTTTGCCTGAGGTGTGAGTTGGCCTTGCTAGAGGTCTGGAGTGTCTGGCGTCCTAGGGGGCTTCTACATGAGCTCTCAGTCATGGCATTGCTCTTCAGCATGAGTGAGTTAACAACAGGCTGAAGGAGGGCCCTGCACTCATGAACTTATGTGTACCAGTTTCCTCAGGGACCCGCTGGGAACATGTGAGCTTAGTTGGGAGAGCGTTTGCTGAGCTGCTCACAAGGGTGAGGTACTTCTGAGGAAGACTAATGGAGGGGGGACTTTATGGCTCCCTGTGGACAACTGGTATCTGCCCCTGGGCCTGAAGTGCAAATAGGTCCTACTTGCATTGGCAGCTGCCTCTGTGCCCAGGGGTTACAGAGCAGTTGCTGTGACTCTGGTGAAGGTCCTCTAGAGGATGACACATGGGTCTTCCTTCTGGTTTATGACCAGAGGAGGGGAGAAAGTCCATGAGAAACTGTGAGAGAGACTGCAGGTAGCTGGTGAACCAGAAGACTGCTCCCTTTGAGTAGGTACAGTCACCTCCACTGCTCCCGTGGCTCAACTGCTCT
Source organism: Pygoscelis adeliae (assembly GCF_000699105.1). Taxonomy (NCBI): domain Eukaryota; kingdom Metazoa; phylum Chordata; class Aves; order Sphenisciformes; family Spheniscidae; genus Pygoscelis; species Pygoscelis adeliae. The sequence continues at coordinate 238,132 of NW_008824648.1, forward strand.
TCTGAGACAGGCAACTGGTGGTGCTCTTTACGCAGGTCAAGAACAGGAACACACTCCTCTTGCTGTAGCAGGTGGTTTGACACTCAGGTAGGCAAACTGGAAATGGTAGGGTTGATAGACTGCACGTGCCGGCTGTTCTTGTGACAGATTATGAAGCCATTTGTGTCACTGTCCCATTGTCCCCACCCACATGGAGGCTATGGTACTGGAGGCAGGTCTGCCTGTCATACCTGAAAGAGCTGTACAGCTCAAGCACAGCCAGGGAGAGATTTTAAGTCAAGAAGCAGCTGTTCAGTCACTTGGTGTAAGCTTGTGGGTAACTGAGGAAACTCTCCTGGTTTCTTTTGTCTAAAGCCCTCCTTCCCAAAGGGCGTCCTGTCAGGGTTTGAAGGCACTGGGACAGAAAATCTACTGCTGCTCTGAGGAATTTGCTCCAGAGGTGAAAGGCCTCCATCGCTTCATGTAAAACCCATCACTGGATCTCATTTTTGACTGGAATTTGTCTGGTTTTACTGCAGGTTCTTTTCTTTCTCTGTCAGCATCAGGAACGTGTGTAGAAATGGGCACGCTCCCCTGGCCCCCAGTACTCAAGTTGCCTTTGACCTCTGGGTGCTGTTCCACCCAGTGGGCTGATTTTTGGTTTATTTGGCCTGCAGCTGCCCTTGAACAGCAGCCAGACCTTGCAGGTCAGCCCGGCCTGGCGTGAGGGAGGATTTGCCATCAGGCCGGCTGCTGCCTCTATCCCTGCCTGCAGCCTCTGGCTCTGCGATGACGACCTGCCTGGGTTCCCAAAGTGGCTTTCCAGCTCTGTGAGGGTCACTCTGCTCCTCAGGAGCAGCCGTGCTGATCTGTCTCCCCTGGTGTGGCCAGCCAAGGCATTGCTGTCACCTCTGGCAGTTGCTTTACAGCTGTCAGACCCTCTTGCTCCTTCCCGAGCAGGGCAGAGCAGCTGCTAACGCCTGCTGGTGCTGGTATTGCCTCCTGCGTCCAAGAGGCTGGACAGTTATTGCTGGTTAATTAGATATTGCCCTGGGAAGGCATCATCAGACGCTGGCCTTGCACCCTGGGCACAACCAGTCAGTCACTGCCCAGCAGTTTCCAGGTACTGGGGTGAAAATATCTACCCGATGCTGGATGTGTCTGCAAGCGCCCACGCACACTGGGACAGCAAAAGAGCAGGGGTGGGTCGGCAAATTCCCACGGAGATCTCTGGCCTCAGGGTACGGCCCTGCATGAGGGTTACAACAGAAGGTAGTGGCTGTGGTGGGATATGAAAGCCCCAGGATCTGACGGCTCAGGGCATGGCGTTGCTTTTCAAATGCTTAAAGGCAGCTGAATAATGGGAGAGTGAGTGAGCGAGAGGGGAACCGTCCTGTGGGTCCAAGAGGGGAGAGCTCAGACCCAAAGGGGCTGAGTTTTGAAGTGTCTGGGCTGTGATCAGGTTTGGGGACACCAGTGCTGGCGAAGATCGAGGCGTCTGAGGTAAGCAGAGGAGGAGAGCAATGAAAAAACCCTCCTAAGAGGAAGGCCCAGACGGACAAACCCACCACCCTCCCTTGTGAGAAAGACGGCAAGAGAAGGGACCGGGACCTGCAGCTA
>NW_008824648.1:240266-244473 GCF_000699105.1 Pygoscelis adeliae
CGTGGGTTGAGCTGGGGGAAATGGGGCAGTGCTGCGGCAAGGTGCTCCGCGGAGCACAGCGAGAAACACGGCTGTGTTTCACCTTTCACAGGGAAAGGTGAACCAACGGCCCCACCTCCTGGGCTTTGGAGGGTTCCTGGGGGTCAGGGCTGGGGGAAGGCGTTGGCACCCCAGGTGCCAGAACCACTGCAGGGGTTTCGAGCTGAGCTACCAGGAGGGTCGAAAACCTAATTCTGAACTGAGGTCTCACAGGAGCAGCTCTCCCATGAAACTCCTCTCCCTTGGCACGGAGTTCTGATGTGTCAGAGGCACCGGGCATGAACTTGAATCCAGTTTCAGCCTCAGCTTTGGAACCCAGATGCTAGACCTAGATTGGGCTTGCCTATTCTAGACCATACATACAGGTGCTGGGGATGCACATGAGAACAGGTACCTACACTTGAGGTGTTGCAGGATGGATGCTGACTGCTGTGCTAGGCGCTGTACAATTACAAGTGTATGATGTAAGTCATATTTTCATTGTGCCACATATGTTGTCCTAAACCAACACAATCCTGCTGAGGTCTGTGTGTACTCTAGTCGCACTGCTGGGAGGAGATCTTGTGTGTGTGAGAGCTAACGTTGGCTGCTCACATTTCTCTTAGTGTGGTTTTTTTTTCCCCCCACTACCATAAAACAGAAGAAAAGTTCTTCCCTGTTTAATCTGCTTCTCTAGCAGGTAAATCAAGTCCAGGCCTGTTTTCCATGGCTCCCATTGCTTTGGTTTTTTGCACCACTGGCTGCTTTTCCATCTTTCCCAGCACTAGTAATAACACTGGGGTGCACTTCAGGCTTGGAAGAAGCTTTCAGGGCCTCGCTGTACTCACAGCTGTTCATCAAACACCCGCAGCAGCCTGTGGACACATTGGGCTCAGCTGTGATGTCTGCCTGTACAGAGGAAAGGAGGAAGGACAGATGACCTGTGATGCCCCTTCCGAAGCAGAGGTGATGCTCTAGCTCCTGTGATCTCTGGCACAGGGGATTCTTGTTCTTCACCCTCTTCCACCACCGGCGGGGTTGGGGCTGGGACCTGCCCGATGTCTTCCCTTGGGGCCCCTCCGGGTGCTCGCTGCCCCTCTTCCCCTGGTCCACACCAAAAGCAGCGAGCTGCCTGCCTTTTCCCCTTGCCCTTCCTCCCGGCAGGAGAAGGCACAACCTGTGCCTCGGCTCTCCGCAGGGAAGGGTGCGGGCGAGGGTGCTGCGGGGGCCCGTGCGGGGTGCGGGGGGCTGCAATGTGCGCGCTGGACCCGCGAGGGCAGCAAAACACTGCGGGAGAAGCGGGCCCTCCGCCGAGCTGGCCGCGGGCTGGTGACAAAAGGGACCCCGACTCAGGGGTCTTCACAGGCTGCGGGATTTTCCAGGACTGCTGCCTGGGAGGCTCAGAAGATGCTGTGGGAGAGGTCAGGCACGCTGCTTGCCTCGGGAAGGACACGTTCCCGTCCCCTCTTGGGACCAGGGCTTACCCCGGGCTTGCCCAGGGTCTGTTCTGTGCATCTGAGACTTCGGGTGGTAGGAATGGGGCGGGGCTCCAGGCCCTGATGCCGAGGGGATGGAGCTGGCACACTAGCATCACACTGGTGTGCCCTCACCCTGGGGCCTGTTGGAGCACTTCTGGGTCTGCTTTATACTCGGCCATCAGCCCCCTCGCAGAGCGGGTCTGTTCTGGGAAACAGATTGGAAGGGGGTCTGTTTTGGTGGTTTTCTCTGCATCTGCATGCCAGGGCTCTGTACATGGCTCTCACAACCCTCACCAAGCATAAGCTATGTTTCTCATGGCTCAGAGAAGCCTGAATGCCCTTTTCAGTGCACCTAAGGTGGAGAGCATCCTGCCTCTGGCCAGGTGGTACAGTCGGTGGCTGAGCTCATGCCTTCCTCCTCTCCCAGCAGAGGCAAAGCCCCTCGGGGACAAACAAGAGGGAGTCAAGGATCTGTTGAACTCCCCAGTGGAGCCACACAGCTCTGGTTCCCCAGAGCTCCTGAGGCTTGGGCATGCCAGAGGCAAAGGTGAGCTCTGACCTAGACTGCAAATACAAAGCCCCAAATAAAGCAAGGCAGTGCTGTGAGGAGCTCATGCCCTTTTCCCTGCTAGTTACGTACCTACCACTGCATCCAGGCCATGGACCTGCTCCCCAGCACCCATTGGGGTGAGCAGTGGAGGGCGGGGAGGGCTGCTCACCCTTCCTTCATGGGGGAGATGTGGAGGGAAGGTGCCACAGCACAGAGTGTGCAGAGGAGGAGATCTTTGCTTCCACAAAGCAGGGTATGGCGGCTGCGGTGAGTAACTCGGAGACCCAGACAGCATAGCCAGCCACCGCCATCCCAGACCTCCGCTCACCAGGGCTGTGCTCCCGGCCCCTCTCTGCAGCCCCCTCCCTTCCTCTCCTTTCCAATCCTCTTGTACTGTTTTCTTGGCAAGGGTGCTGGCTTTCAGCCCCTGCACCTCATGTGCCCTATTGATAGCTGGTAATTTATGTAAATCTCCTAATATATGGATTCTGGGATCAGGACGGAGGGTTTGTGTGTGAGATGAGATTAATATGTTTGCAGATTCTCTCTGCAAAGAGAGGGGGAGAGGCAGGCAGGGCCGGGATGTTCACCCTAGGTCTCTATTAGCACCTCTGTGTGTACCAGCCATGCCCAGTCTCTGCCTCCCTGCGGCCAGCGGTGCAGGGGACTCTCCCTGCTTTGGCCACCCTGGTCACCCACAGCCAGCCTTGCTGACAAGCCACCCCAGAGAGAGCCCGTTTCTGGGAGGCCACAAAGCGCCTGGTAGCGGTTTCCATCTCTGTCTGCTCCCCCGAAGTTTCAGCATCTCCGGAAGGTGGCCGGGATGAGCTGTGACAGAAGCTGCTGCTGCCGCAGGATCGTGTGGCCCTCTGGAAGTGCTGGAAAGCTGCGGCTCACTTTTTTCTCCCTGTGACAGCTCAGGACAGCGGAGGCTGCTTGTAGCCACTGGCCTCTTGGTGCAGCTGGGGCTCGGGCTCTCCTGGTCCAGGTCGAAATCAGGGACGGGGTGGTTGTAAGGAGCAGGGCACAGGCTGGGGGGACGGGTGTGCCAGCAGGGTGGCAGGGCACAGGGCCCTGGGCAGGGGGAAGATGGTGACCCCAGCGCCTGGCTTGGTGCCCACTCGCTGGGCTGATGTGACAGGCCGAGGCTGAAGGATGGGCAGGGGGTTGTCACATGCCCCTGTCCTGTCCCTCCTGGGGACCGCAGTCCCTGGGGCGAGAGGTGCTACATCTACACCCAGCCCTATCCCGGGGCTGCGTGCCTCATCCGTGCACACCTCCCAGCCCGGCACCTGCACTTGGCTGCCTGGGCTCAGCGTGGTGCTGTGCACCCGGTGGGTCAGATGGGGAGGCAGAGCCCACCGAGGCACGCTGGGGCCTGAGCGGAGCTGGGGAGCGGGCGGTGGGGAAGGGAGCCGCCCTCCGATTCAGATGTTCCCGAGGAGTTCCCGCTCCACAACTGACATTTAGAAACCAGGAATCCTGCTGATGGATAGGATTTGATGCGGTGGAGTATATTTCACGCTGTGTCATTTATCCTGGTGCTGCCTCATGTGAAATGTCAGCCATCCAGGAGCTTTTCTGATCGCTCTTTGAAGTACTGGTTTCTGATAAACTTGGGAGAAGGATGCTTTCTCCCCCCAGGTCAGGGACCAGGAGTGGCAACAACTTTTCTCCTCTCTGCACAGGGTCCCTCGGTAGGACCTGCCAGCTCAGCCCCACGTACCGAGGGTTGCAGTGGGGGTTCTGCTGCCCTCCTTTCCCCTGGAAAGGGGGGGGACCCTGCCCCTTTTTGGGACCGTACAAACCCCTTTCTCCCACCCCACCTCTCTCTGACAGCACCCCGTCTCATGCTCCCTCTCCCTGCCTGTGTCTGGATTTGTTCCCAACACTCTTTTTAGCCTTCGGAGGAATATTTTTAACTCTCCTGGGGTTGCTGCTGTTGACAATGGAAATCTATTGTGTTTTATGTGCCTGGAAAATGAATTTCCATGTCAGAAGAGGAGAGCAATTATCACAAGCAAGAGAGATCAAATTGGGTCTTTAAAAAGAAAATAAAGTTCAGATCTTATCTGATTAATGAGATTTCTTCCAAACCTTAACAAATCTTAATTACAGTGACTCTGCTGGAAGGGATGAGGTAAAGCTCGGATTGGGGGCT
>NW_008824648.1:244514-250062 GCF_000699105.1 Pygoscelis adeliae
AGCTAGAGTACATCCCTGCATGAAAGCAGCAGGGACGGCCATTGAGTGCGGAAAGCTGCTCAGCTGGAAATCAGCAAGGCAGGATTCTCCATGGAGCCTGAGCAGCTCCTTCCCCAAAGGCCCGCGGCGCTGGGGGAGAGCCCCGACCGGCAGCGAGACCACTGCCTCGCTCTGTCCCGGATCCTGGCATCGTTTTTGCTTCAGATCCCTCCTTGCTGCTACAAATTTTCCACCTTTTTTTTTTTCTTTCTGTAATAAGAATGATTGTTCAGTTGTAGAGGATTTTTATTCTCACTTTCCTGATTTTTTTTAAAATAAGCTGAGGGACGCGAAGTTGTTTATTCAGTTTATGCTCACAAAACACTTTCAGATGATTTTATTGGATTGCCTGTGTAACACGGGCCAGAGATTGTCCCCTTGTTACCCCTTCATTGAATACAATAACTTTCTTCCTGAAAGAATACGAGTCTTGAGCCGAAGCTGTTGAGAAAGGGAGACTCCAGCGCTTCCCGTAACAGCCTGCTCTAATGGTTAATCACCCTGACTTCCTCGGACAAAGTAAAACAAAACAGAAAAGGTCCAGTACTTTATTTTTAATTGGGACTTGTCTGGCTTCAGCATTTATCCATTGGCTCTTGTTATGGCTTCCTCTGGCAGATTAAAGAGTTTTTTTAGTACCTGGTATTTCTTCCCTAGGAAGAAATTTATATGCGGGAAGCAAGTCACCTCTTGATCTTTTTAATAAACTAAATAAACGGCTCCCTTCAAAACCTTGGTGTAGTATGTTTTTCCCCCAGTTTTGGGTAATGTTTGGGGCTCCTCAATCCTGTCACCGGAAAACAAGCTGAGAAGAAAAGAGGAGGAAGCAGAAATAAGTCCAAACCCCTGGAAAATCAGACAGCCAAACCCTCCCTCCCCTTTGTCTGTACGAATACATTGTTTCCCTTCCCATTGTCTTTGGAACAAATTTGGGAAAATATCACTCACCTAAAAGATATTTTCCAAATCTCTGTATGATTTCAGACTAATTATTAACAGCTATTACCAGAGATGGAACCAGCTGTCAGCATTTGAGTGAGGGGTGAAAATGACAACAGATCTGTGTATTTAAGCACACGTCGATTTTCAGGGTGTTGGTGGGAATTACAGGACGGGTCGCGGAGTGCCCGAGCATCTCCTCTCACTCCGCTGCGCTGCTCCGGCGCGAAGCCCGGCTGAGGCGGCGAGCGAATGGGCCCCGGTGGGAGTTTGTTCTCCGGTCGGCTCTGGGAATGAGGCAGCCCCAGAAGCCGAAGTCGTGCGAGAGAGCCAGTCACAGCAGGGTCTGAAGAGGAGGAAAATAAAGCAGGTACCAATGATGCACGTGCGTCCTCTAAAAACTTTCTGCTGTTGGACACCTAGGATCTGTACCTGGTGTTTCCAGCTTGAACTGCTAGGCACAAATGTTGCTTCTGTCCCTGATTTATTCACCGAGATTTCACCCTCTCTTCTCAGTCCTGCAAATTTACAAAATGTGTGAATAATTTAAATTATTTTTGCCTCATTTCCACTGTCTGATATGATTCTCATCTGCCTGTCTTGTTTGCCTGATTTATGAAGGTTTGGTTTTTTTAGGCATTGCCTCCGTTTTTACTAAGGGAGAGAATTTTTTTATCATGATAAATTTTGTTATTTTACTGCCAGCTTTCTCCTCCAGGCCCTGATTTGGTGAAGCCCTTCTGCAGTTATTCCACTTCAGGCACGTGCTTAAATCTTCTCAGAAGAAATGGTCTTGGGCACAGAATTAAAATTAAATATTTTCCTAAATTGAGAGTCAAATCTTCAGCAAATATCCCAATTTGCCCTGCTCCTAGTTGTGATTACATTTGCAACCTTTAATTTCTTTCAGGACACCGGGAGAGGAACAACCACAAATACATTTAGACAGAACTGTCATTTTCCTTCAATTTCTTTACACTTTACAAGGACAGCTGCTTTTTGCATTTGAAAAAAGGACACCTCTTCCCTAGTATTAACAACTTCAACTGTTCAAAAATCAAAGAGCAAGCCCTCAAACCAGCAAGATTATAAAAATAACATAGTTGAGATTCTTGTACTGGCTTTCTGTTTTTAGGGGGTGCGTGCATCACATTTTCAGGCCATTCTCTGCATTGTCCAAGGTTAGAAAGTTACTTTTTAATTGAAAGCTGAATTCCTGATCCTAACACGTGCCCTTTTTCTTCCTGTGCCTCCTTCTTCCCCAAACTCCACATATTAATTTAGCTGGAAGGATCTCATTGCTGCCTGTGATACTGCTCTCCCAAGGTAATGGCATTGGGTTAGGAGCAGGCAACCGGGCACTGAAGCTCACCAAGCCAGTGTGAATCTACAAGCAGAGCCTGGCTTGACCACGCCGACTCTTCAAAAATCACGGGCTTGATCCCCATTCACCTTTCACAGTTGCAAAACTGGCTTAAAAATCACCATGTTAAAAAAAAAAAAAAAAAAAAGGAATTAGCAAGTGGCTTCTTTTCTGATGCCATTGTGTTGTGGAACAGCAGGCCAGCTTTCAAGCTTTTTGCTGCATCCACAACAAACAGTTATTTCTTAAGAAAAAGGATTAAAAAAGGTCTGCACAGAGCTTTGCATATAATCCTATGACTCCAGGACCCAAGGCTTTGAGTAATATCAAAATCGAAATAAATTCTCCCTGTGAGAATCATAAGAATCTGCCAAATTAGTTCACAGGGGTAAACAAACAGCCAAATATTAGTATTCCACACTAAGAGCTAAATCCTATAAGTGGGGCCAGGGTTGCACATGGATTATCCTTTTATAGTTCAGGCATGGATTTACCAAGGGGATTATAGGCCTTCCCCTCCCTCCCTCCCCTCCACCCCGGTGTTGCCCAGTGCTGCACACTCCCACCACACCGCACGGTTCCTCCCGCCGCCCCGACAACTTTCCCCGGGCACGGGGCTGCAGCTGCCCCCTCGCTCCGCCACCCCGAGCACCCCGGGAGCAGGAGCGAACGGTCACCCCCGTGTTCAAGACGATGAAAGCAGGACCGGGAGTGATGCAGAGGTCGACCGGTTCCGGGTCCTAAATGGGTGCAGCATCCCGGGGGGATGGGGGATTAGTCCCCAGATGTCCTGACCTCCTTTCTTCCTGCCACTACTTTGCATTGCCCGACGCCGTTTCCTGAATGGGGATAGCGACAATTCGTGCTGACACCCTGCTTCAGTTTTCCTTCCCCGCTAGTCTGATATTGCAGTCCTGATGGCTTGTCGCTCTTAATATCCTGCGCACTTCCACTGAGTCCCTCGGAGCGTCGGGAGGCTTTGATTGCGCCCAGGGTACTTTGCATGATGCCGAGGTGCCACATACTTAGAGATTTGATGGACTTATTCCCTCCTTGACTCTCTCCCTACTGTATGCACATATATCTCTCTCTCTCTGCGTGTGCATGCGCAATCACACACACACGCATTTTATTATCAAAGTAAATGTAGCTATTTTTAACTGGATTTTTGCTGTTCTTTTCAGGCAGAAACAATTTTGCAACATCACTTGTTTGCTCTGATCCTTTTATTTGTGTATTTTATAAATTATTACTATTATATAAAAGTGCCCAGTGCTTTACAAGACACAAAATACAGATAATCTCTGTTGTGAAGAGTGCGCAAGCTAAACAAAACAGTCAATGTAGACAGGGCTCCCTGAGAAGCACAGAGGAGTGAAGATTAGTCTTCTTTCATTTTTATAAATATATTGCTAACATTATTGGACAAGAAATAGACGTGTTTTCTTCTTCTTCCCCTTCCATCCTCCCATTTAATATTACTTCCCTCTCATTCGCGCAGTAGAGTTATGATGCAACATGAAATAAAGCCTGGTTTAGGCTGCTGGCCCCTATTCAACAGCCCTGAATCCCACGCTTGCTCCCGAGCGCTCACGTGCTTAAGATTTCTCTGGACTGGTACCTTAGATCATGCGGTCTATTGACAGCTGCCCTTTCCCTTACAAATGAAACCGTCCCTAAATCAATAAGAAAAAAAACCTTGTTCTCCTCACCTGTTTAATGCCACGGCTGTGGGTTGCTGTAAGATTTGTGAACAAGCTGATGTCTACAGAGGAAGCAGTAAGAAAAAGAACACCTTCCGTACCAAAGGGAGCGGGTGTTCTGTGTTTACGTACAAGTCACCTTCTGGGGCTTTTGTTGGTTGGCTCTAGAAATTTGCTGGGTGGATTGACGAGCAGGGGCTATTGTCTGGTGTACTTCTGCCCGATGCAGAGCCCCATCGCGTTAAATGGACACTCGCAGCTTGACCACAGTTTTCAGCAAGGCACATTTTGGAAAGAATCTGCATTTGGGTAATGAGCATTTCTCAAATCACTTTTACGATTCCTTTTTCTTTTTTTTTTTTAAACAAAAGGTCATTTCTTGCCTCCTTCCTCCATACCCATACTCACCTCCCATCCTAATGGTTTTAAAGATTTGGGGGTTGTAAGGGCGGTAGAATTCTGTGATACAGAGGAAACCGTGTACATGGTCCTGTACAAAGGCAGTGGAATAGGGGTTAAAGTCAGTGCCCAACCAAATCAAGTGCAGGTCCCCTGGAGTGGAAGAATTGCCTGGCTGCAGGGGGCTCACCTGGCACTCGGCTGACAGATTTAATGGCATTTTCTTGCTATGTGACCCAGGTCCAAGTCACTGGATGAGTCCTATGGCTCAGATTCCTAGCTGGAAGATAGAGATGTCTTGTGAAGTTAGGGAAGTTCATGTGCGCAGAAGAAAAGCAGCTAGCAGTTGAGATGCTTTGCACATGTTTCTCATCTCAGCATACTTAATTGCGTAGACTTCACTGCCTTCATCTTCCTGGATACAGTGTGTGGAGGGACCTCTCCCCTGGGCATCCATCAGTCACAGGGGTTTGGAGAAGAAGGCTGGCTGGGGAAAGCGCTAAGGGACACCCCACAGGTATCCCTAGGTGGGAGGAAGACACTTCAGGAAGGTACACTGGAAAATGCAGAGATGAAGCCGGGATGTTCCCATTTGATCTCCCCTTCCCGTTTTCCCTGGAGGTGGTACAGCCTGGAAAGATGCGAGTGTGGCAACAGGGGAGTTGTCAGCCAGAGCAGCATATAGGAAAGGTGAGCCTTCATTCATGGGTGGCCACCCATCAATTCACATATGCAGGCATCGTCAAGACAGGTGTGCCCCAAACCCTCTTTCACATGACTTGTGATGCCCAACGAAAGCCCTTCATGCCAGTGTCCCAGCCATGCCATGCAGAGCCACTGGCTTGCCCATGCCTAGTGCTGCCACTCGTCTCATGGCAGGCCTGGGAGGAACTATTTCTGCTGACGGTCTCCCTGGTGGAGTGGGGTAACGTGTGGGACTCCCTTCCAAGTCAAGATTTGGGTTTTCTCTCATGACCCTTCCCCAGCACGACACAAGGAAGCTCCCGGCGCTGGCTGGGGGAGGCATGAACGCTGTCCATAACTCTGTCTCTGCAGCTGGCTTGCAGGGTGGCCTTGGACCGGGCACTTACCTCTCTCTCTGCCC
>NW_008824648.1:250106-252169 GCF_000699105.1 Pygoscelis adeliae
AGGCAAGTCCTTTCCTTTGGCCATGCACAGTGCTTGGTTGCTACTGAAACAACTAGCGGCACATCTGCGGCACAAGGTCCCCTCCTTCCTCCTCCAACCGGAGCGGCAGCGGGTCACATTGCTGGCATGCCATGGCCATGATTCAAACCTTACTGGTGACCCACATTTGCTTCTGCACCCAAGTTGTGTGTCCTACATGCAGACCAGCCACTTTGACAGGAGTTTTTGGCTACTGCCCCGGCGAATTAGATCTCAGACCCTGTTGGTCTGATGCTGAAATCGGGACCTTCTCTCCGGCGGGTGTCTAAGCTGTCATGGCTAGCCGGGCCGCCTGTTGTTTTTGCCCATGCACAGTTTCATTACCAGCACATTCTTCTTCTGAAACTGATACATCAGTTTTAATTAGTTACGTTTTCTTTCTATCTAGAGGAGCCTCCTGCCTTCAAAGACCAACTTTCAAACATTAACTCTTCTAAATGTTTCCCCCCACATGTGAACCCCTCCCCATCCTGCCTTGTAAATTATGTTCAGTCTTTTACTTTTAGCAGGCAGGTACTTAGTGTGATAAATTCAGGTTAGTGTCTTCTTACGTGTGTGTGTGTGTGTGTGTGTGTGTGTATCTGTGTGTGTGTGTGTAAAGAAGGAGCAAAATAAAGTTGTATCGAGCCATAAATTACTGCTCCAGCATCATAAATTGCCAAAGGAAATCTCCATTTTTGGACTTTTCTTTCAACTAAATGAGATAATTAATGTAGGAGGAAAAAAAAATGGGGGAGACCTTCCCCCTCCCTGGAGCCCTTTGCCTTGATGTTTGGCTATGAAACTTCAAGGTTGCAGTGGGGTGGAGATCTCAGTTCTGGAGCGGGGGGAAACAGCAAAGGAGCCGGAGATCTGGGAGGGTGGGGGTCATGGGGACGGGCGAGTGTTTTCATTTTGCCAGGGCCGTGGGAGAGACTCTAATGCGGGCTGTGACCCTATTTAATAAAATGCCTAGGAAAGCAAGGGGCCAGGAGGGGGGGCGAGAGGGAGACGCAGTGGCTGGGACTGGCAGGAGACTGTCATGAGATGAAAGTGGCCCTTCGTCCATTCCTTTCCTCCCTCTCCGCTGTCAGCACTTTTTAATGTCAAACAGTGCGAGTGGTCGGTGGGACTAGTTTCTGTCTCCACATATGTATTTTTTTCACTTTCCCCAGAACTGCAGCCAGATGAATTCACTGCTTGGGAGCGACTAGAGAGCAGTGCGGGTGGCCCTGCAGGCATCCTTTTCACCAGGACCTTGAGCGGAACTTTTTTTCAGGGCTTTCTCTGAGGCAAAAGCTTGTCAGGGAATGTCTCCTTCCCGCCCTGCCACCCTGAAGTCCTAGACCACCCTGGGTCTAAAACTGGTCTTACACAAGCCGCCGCCGAGACCAGTTTGGGCATCACACCGTGAATACTGTCCACATGATAATCTGGTCCCTGCGCACTGGATTGAAATTTAGGGAACTTGGGTGTCCCTGTGGTCCCTGCCACCAGTCTGTTGGGAGACACTGGGTCATCCATCATGCAGTGCCTCAGTTTCCCTGCCTTTAAAATGGGGTTAATCATGACTACTTCATTTGCGATGAACTTTGAGATGTACGAAAAATGCAAGGTAAGAAACTGTTGCTTTTATCAGTTGTGATAATCTATAGGTGAGCTAGTACCATACAGCCCAAAAATGCCCCTTATTAAGGTGGCTGGCCATGCTGGGACCATGGCAACAGGGGTAGGTGACCCCAGAGCAGCAAGTGGTGGTAAGTGTTGCCACGGGGTCACTACACGTGTGGCATCGAGTTCTGCACATCTCTGCTGTGGCTGTGGACCTCGCTTGGCACGAGCATGCTGCACCAGCTGCGCACGGCTGCAGCATGCTCTGTGCAGGCACCCACGTGTGGGTCTAACTTGCACGTGCGAGTAGCACCAGGTCCTGCTGTGGGGCACCACGCACCCCTCCCGCTGTCTGTGCACTACCTTGGGGGGGGTGCTGGGTGCGCGTGTCTGTGGGTGCATGTGCTGGCTGGGGGGGGGCACCCACCGCTTCA
>NW_008824648.1:252195-253645 GCF_000699105.1 Pygoscelis adeliae
TGCTGGTGGCAGCCACTCTCAGCTGAAGAAGGGCTGCAGTTTTGATATCACCGTCCCTTGCAAAAGCAGCATCAGGCATCCCGCTTTCCTGTGCTCCAGACGAGCACAGCCATGTACCCCTCAGCGCAAGAGCCAGCACCACTGCGGTGTGTCACACGCATGTACTCTGGCACGTGCAGGCAGTCTTAGGATTACTCCAGAAGATAAGGAGACCCAGGTTTGGGCTTCACTCCTCTTTTCTGATGCAGACTTTCTACACGGCCTTAGGACCTAGCTCAGCCCTGGTCCCTCTCCTTTTCCCAATCCTGGCCCAGAGGGCGTAGTACCAGACTATCACAGCAGTGTTGGGACAGTCAATATTTCCTACAGTGGGAGACGCTACAGGTAGGCATCTATACGGTACCAGAAAAGGTGACAGTGGTTCCATGTGTTAGGGATGGGTTGGCAGAGCGTGGAAACTGGCAGGAGGTAGGCTGAAACTGCTGTTTTCCACATAGCCTGTGTGGCCTCATCTGGTAAAACCACGTACTGTGTCACAGTGAGGGACTCTGGGTGTGGGTTCATTTTTGATTGCCCTATGGTATTTCAGAAGGCCCAGAGGGGCTCAGCCCTCATGGGTGAAGACAATTCATCTTTGCAGTGGAGCTGGGCCACGAGACCCCCAAGAAAAGTGATTTCTGCAACTTAGCTGACGGGAGCTACCTGATTAAACTGTGGTGAGCCCATTGCTTGTGGTCCTGAGCCTGAGCTGTGCTATGTTCTGCAGTTGCAGATGAGGATACATTTTGACGCTGATGAAACCGAAACCGTCACCTTTTTGTAGGTTTAAGCTCAGATAACCCAGCCTAAGCAATTGCACTGTCATTTGTCCTCTTCCTCACCACAATAATGTTTAACCTCCCTGTCAATGTCAACCGTACTTGACACAAGGACAGAGCCCACCTAACTATTCTGCGCCTATGGAATGTGTCAAAATTAATGATGGGGTAAAGAAGAGAGGTTCACATTAGTGCCAGCGATGGACTACTCTGCTTGTCTTCTCTGCTGGCCAGCCAACACCTCCATGCCCAGTGGCCAAACAGCACATGTCTTGGAGCCAGTGACAGCACGTAAGCTGAGGGTCCTTCTGGGGCAACGGGAGGCACTGGAGGAGAGGTTGTCCACTGCGTTATTGCAGCGGTGATGGAGGGAGGGCAAAGGAATCAGGACACAAAGCCATCAGAAACCAGGTTTCACTAGTCCTGCTGATCCCGAGACTTGCTTTGTCTTCCCTTTTTTAGGTCTATGGAAAATCCTGCATCTGGTCTCTGGCCTAGCCATGGGGTTTGCTTCAATGAGACAACCTAAAGCTGCAAATCATTTTCTACCTGGCAAGGTGCTGCTGGGAGGAAGGAGATGGGAGGGAGGGGGAGGGTCGGAGCTGGGCACCTCTTTGTCCCTGGTGTGGGGC
>NW_008824648.1:253768-270032 GCF_000699105.1 Pygoscelis adeliae
GGGGGGAGCTGGGCTGCCTCTCTGCAGCCGGTGGATGCGCGCTGTGCTGTTTCACAGCGGTGTGTGTTTGGTGAGGAGCTTTGGCTGTCTTAAGCACCTTTCGAATACATTGGGCACAGCTCATTGAATCCTTTAACAATCCGGCTCCTGTCTCCTCTCCCCCCTCTTCCCCACAGCCAGCGCCTTTTTTCAAGAAGCAGCAGCGACACAGGCTCCCTCCCGCCCATGCCCACGCTCCTGTGGGCTCTGTCCCCATCCCTCCCACCCCGGGACTGTCCCCCCTCCGCCGCCCCATTTCACAGAGCCACCTCTGAAAAGAGGATTTTGTTGCTAGCGAAATGTTCCTTGCTGGTGAGGATTTTCCAGAACTCAGCAATTCCCAGGCCCTACCCCTGCATGGAGAGAGCTAGTTAATGGGCCATTAACCAGAGGAAGAGGAACTCTCCAGTGGCTGCAAGCAACAATAACAACAAAACAACCCAAAAACAACAAAGCATACCCAACAAAAATGCACCAAACATCAGGAGGAGTTTCAGGGAGAGGAGGGGGGAAAAAAAAGCAAATCCAGAGAGATGTGGTTGTAACACCTTGGTTAAAACCCAAAGCCTTGGTAAAGTAATTGCCTTCTCTGGTGAAGAAGAGAGGGATTTAGACTTGACTGATGCAGTTGCAACAGCTCCTCTTCCCCCTGCCCCCTCCAGCCCTGTCCCAAAACACTCACTCCCGGGCTGGGGACACAGCAGAAGGACAGTGAGGGATGGTGCCTTGGGACCCCAGCACCTATGCCCAAGGTAGCAGCCCAGCTCTGGGAAAGGTAAGGGGGTATGTAGGAAGATGAGGGAAGGAGTGGATACAGGCTCAGGAAGGTGGGTAGTCGGGAAGAGGGTCTCTTCGGGGAACGCATGGGTATGTTAGCGCTTGGGGGTGTGCTACTGCGTGAGCAGGGGTGCTGAGTGTGTGCAGACAGCAGCTATCCAGGGAGGTAATGAAGTGCAGGGGTTTGAAAATGAAGCAATGCAGGAGCAGGCATGGTACTTGCAGTAGCCACAATGTCCCTGAGCTAGCTAGTGTCAATGGCTTGTAAATCTTTAATGGCCTACCCATTTAGTTGAGCTGTGCACCCAATATCATAAAGCTCTTTGGGCAGGGAATGAGCACCCACTTGGGAATTAGACTTGTGTTACTGTGCTGAGGCACTTGTCGCAATAGCGGGTGCTGGGGAGAAGCTCTTTTGCAATACGATTGTAGAGTGCCTTGCACAGGAGAGCCCCATGGTGTCTGCAACCTCCCAGCACTGCTGCGACGCAAACAACGCAAATCGTTCTTTCCAGAACTGCATCCACAGTTTCACTGTTCTCATTGCAAATTCACTTGCTTTACTCTCCAGCTAAATACTTTGCACCTGGAAACATGCACTTGAATGCCATTTTGGTGGTGCTGCTGGTTGGAAATCAATATTAATTTACTTGTGCATGTAAATACAGAAACGTATTTATAAGTTTCAGATCAGTTGCAAACACATGCAAATTCTGTACATAAATTCTCACTCATTTATGTAATCTGTTCAGTAATATCATTAAAGAGAGCACATCTACTGCCTGACTAGAGTTACATTTGCAATGCTCTGAGATCAGCTGTGACTATTCACTTACCACACTCCCTTGCCCATGCAGCTCCCAGCAGTGGGTGATGCTCTGGCTCCAGGTATCTTCTGCTCTTTTCCTGTGATGTGCTATTACTTTTTTAAAGCTTTTTTGTGTGTGTGTCTTTTGAGCACAAGTAGGTTTGGTTCAGGATTTTGGGAAATCTGTGGTTTGTGGCATAGGGAGGGATATTGTAGTTTCTTTTGGACTAAACACCTGCTGCAAAGTCACCTGTGATTGTAAGTGCACTGGACATGATCACATAGGTGGTCTCTTCCAGTCTTGTGTCCCTCCAGCTACAGACCACAAGAAGAGTAGGAAATATTTACAATTCTACAAAAAAGAAACATGGTCAAGCAAGACATCATTAAAATACGCTCTTAACAAGACATGGTGTGTGTATTTCTCAGAGTTGTCATTTGAGAACTGCCCACTAAATTACTGCTCAGAGAAGTAACTCTGAGTGAAAGGAAAAATTGTCTGGTTAAACATATTGTATGTCAGTGCTGAGAAAATCATTAACATATATATGCTGTAGAGAAGAGAATTCACCAGCTAAAGTCTATCAATAAAGATATACCACATTTTTATGATGCTGGAATTAAAGAGACCTGATAGAAAAATATCACACTCATTTTATTAAAAAATATGGTCTTGTCAAAGCTGTTTCCTTTCCAGGATAAATGAAACTCAGCTATATCAATATTACTGATTTTAAATTGTCATTTTTAAGTTCAATGCTTTATTATTTGTAATTATTTAATAATTCCAGCAGATGTGAATTGGTCAAACCACTGATTTCTTGGTAAGCCATTTTGACTATTGAAAATACTACGAAAGCAATCCTGAAAAAAAGGCACTGAATTTTATAGGCACAACAAAATATTCCTTAGCATTGCCACTTTTCACACCAAAATGTTTCTGAAGAAGGTTTTCTGTTCAATGAATAAGCCTGCATTAAAAGTTGTAAAATGAAGCATACAGGAATGAAGATTCTTCATTGTATGTTCCTAAAGTGGAAGAAAGTGTCTACTGTGTTGCATTATTTGATAGGTAATATATGGTTATAGCAGCTGACAGAGTTTTACCCCGGGGCAGAATTAAGGCTAAATATTCACTTTGGGCTTTTTTATTTCCTGTTGCATAGGAGTCTGTATTGCATGAACATGAATTTTTGCATTTGTTTCCTAAACTGTTTTAAAAAAGGAAAAATGAAACAAAGACAAGCAGGAACAAATAAAACTCAAGAGGAAGTGTGTGCTGATGGTGGCTGATTGCAAAAAAAAAGGGACTAACAGCTTCAACCAGCCTATAATAGGTCCAGATACTCAAGCATGTACACGTTAAAATATTCTGGGCGATTACTTAGCCCAAGGAGGGGTACCAACCCACCCTGCTTACAGAAAGCTGGAGTTCTCTCTGCTTACCACAGCAGCTTCAAGACTGAGTTCACGATCATGTGTCTCAATATAGGGCATATTGGTATTAAAATAACTGCCTTGCAGATATGTTTTATTGTGCGGTGGATACACGAGATCTTTGTTGCGTGCATGCTGGCTCAGTTTTTCTGAGCTGAGGACATGAATCGTCCTCCAAACTGCCATTAGTTTTGATGAGAACTGGGTGGCTATTTGACTTGGATGTCTCAGCCGACAGGAGTAGATCACGCTGGAAAACGTTGCTGCAGAAGCACGCACACCCCACAGGCAGCTTTTGCACGCTGTCCTGTGGCTGTGGTCTGGAGCCAGAGGGAAACCAGCCCTGGGCAGGACGGTGGAGAGGTGTGGGGCGATCTTTGTTTGCCCGCACGTCACGCAGAGGCTGCAGAGCTCCTGCACGTAGAAGGGATGTGTGTCGGTTACACTCCGTACGCACGTGCTTGTTAGCGGGTAATCTGATGGTGCACATTCGTTGTGGCTTGTGCAACTGAATGACTGCACACAGGGGGCTGGGTATTAATTACACGCTTGAGAGACGTGTGTCTGTATGTGTAGCTGTGGTCCCCGGGAAGACCCTGAGTTTGTCGCGTACTTCTTGTGTTTGCGCAGCTGTGGCGTGCGGTGTGGAGCCACGGCCCGCTATCTGCACCCGCGACGGGTTTCACAGCCCTCCCCAGGCAGGTTCTGCGTGGGGTGGTGCCACGGCGTGCGCAGGTAGGGTAAGTTTGCTGCCCCACTGGGTGGGTTTTATAGACTCTGCGTGTGCCTTCCTGAGCACAGCTCTGAGACTACAGCCAGCCGCTGAACTCCGGTGGTAACAAACAGCCCCATTAATGCAGTGTCACAGATTTCATTAGGGCGTCAGTCCCAACCAACATGGCCATAAATCAGGGAGATGGTACAAGGGCTTGCAGGCCCTGGTTTCAAGGGCCACATAGCCAGAGACTCATAACGCTCAAGAGGAAATGATCATGAATATTATTTAAAAAAATCAGAAATGTATATTAGAAAATCTCTGAGCTTATCAGATGGAGTGAGGTTGGGTAATAGCTGTTATTTATACTGCTTGTGCAGAGTGATAAAGTGGTGCTTTATGACCTGTGGTTTATCACTTAGAATAAGAGTCATGTGACTCCATTAAGGTTCCTTCTGTAGAAATGAAAAAGGGTAAATTAATGTGGTTTTTTTATTGTTAAATATTTGCACTCTCCTAAACCCAGTTTTTATTTTCTCTACTTAAGAAGTAGCATATAAGCACAAATAAGTTTAAGTTTTGATTGATGGAGAGGTGGGGTGAAAACTCCCTTTATGTCAAAGGCTCTCTGGAGTGAGCCAGCCTCCCACCCGCTAATGTCTATCAGCGGGGCTGGGTTCAGAGAGGAGGGAAAGGCAACATGGTCGGCATGGATACACCCGAAAAGCCGCTCCCCTCGGCCTCTCCGACCCATCGTCTGCTGGAGAAACACACTGTAGTCCTGCTGCCGCCTCAGACCTCGCCGCTTCTCTGGGAAGGGAGAGGGGGATCTGTGGAGACCAGGGGTGGAAGCAACCCTGGGCGGCCCGAGCAATGGGAAGGAAGAGCTGTTGGCTGAGACGAGACACTCCCAGGGGAGCACAGGCTCTGCCTGAGTGAAGAGAAATTGGATTCCTCAATGATGTCTTGAAGTGAGCACTAGAAACTGTCCTTATAGACATCCATATGGACCCTGCCATGGCAATGAGCTCCATGGGGAGCCATGGACAATCTGCCAGGACAATGCATTTGCTGGAACCTGAGTGGGAGAGCAAAATCACAACAGTGTTATTCAAGAGGCTACACCATTGCTGTGGGCATATGCCCCACAAGACCTGTGAGCTGCAGCTGCCAGGAAGGCAGTGGGCCCAGACAGAGCTGGTGGGCAATGACCAGGTAGCCTGGGGCACAGGAAAGCACAAGGAGACCAGCAAACTCCAAGGAGTTGCTGGGCTGCCACAGGAGCCACACACAGATTTTCCTTAGGGCTTCTGGTTTGGTCTGAGATGCTCACAGATGGGGTTTCAGGAGAGAAGCAAGTCCGAGCTGCTCAGGAAGAAAGCATGGTAGCAGGCAGATGCAGCCGAGGGCTTTGCTGAGTGACAGTGACGGACACGCTCCTCTGTCATCTCTGGTGACTCCTGTGTTCACAGCTCTGCACCACCTACATGATGCTTCAGGGAAACTGAAGGGTCTTTCCTGCGGGCCTCCTTTAGCAAGGTGATGAGTGTGGGTCAGCAGAGGAGTGGAAGTAGAGTTAGGTTACTAACAGCACCTTTACAGCCCCAGCTTTACAAGGAGATCAGAGCACACCACGTAGCTAATTATGGGACTCTGCAGTAAAAAAGAAGATGCCCCAGGGTGGCAGGAGCCCAATGCTTGGATTCATCTGTCTGTGGCTCAGTTTTCCTGCTTGTAAAGTGGGGTTTACCATGTTCACCTTCATCAGAACATATCTGGCAAGGATAATTTAAAAAATACCTATGGAGTTAAAAAGGACCTCAAGTTTGCTAAAATTTTTGATAAAATTTTCTCAACTTTTCTCTCTCAAAATCTGAATCTTTTTCTGTTTTGAAGAGCAAAAATATTTTTGACTTCTCAGAACTGGAGGAAAAAAAGTTTCAGTAGGCTAAAAAAAGAAACAGGTGGAAATGCAAGAAAATTGTCAGCATATTTTTGTCACCTCTCTTCCCTTAGATTTTGAAAGAGTGAGTTTGAATACTTGGTGCTTGTTTTAAAATCCAAGTCTTCAAGAGCGCTTGCAGGGAGGGAGCTGCCTGGAAGTGCGAGAGGGATGGTGGACCAAGTATCACAGGCACACAGAGTAATCTCTGCCATTCCCGGGAAGCGTGCTGAAGCGGGGTTTTGATTTGGTGGCCTTCAGGAAGCCCCTTCACCCCTCCTCTTCCCCGCACACACCTCCACGTTCAGGGATTTACCCCTCCATACTGCGTGCTTGGTTTGTCCATCCGCAGCATTTGTATGCTGGCAGGACCTACAATCCCCCGTGGCAGTGTGGTGCCCACGGCACTGTACGAGGCCACAACAAAGAGGTGGTCCTTCCCCGGCCAGACCCCAGGGCACAGTTCACGCCAGGCGTTGGCTGGTACTGCAGAAGCCACTGCCACAAAACAAAAGAAGGGAAAGGGAAAACAGTGACGGCTTGGGAAAAGAAAACAACAGACAAACCCGAAATACAAAGAGGAAGATAACCAGATTTTTTTTTTCCAATCTCTCGTTGGTTATGTTTCATCTCTAATGGTAAAGCCTTCTGAAGCTGGCAGTCAAGTATGTAGCCTTAAGGACAGTTGCTATAACTCTTCCTTGGACTGAGTTACAACTTGGGGTCCTGTTGTGTTAAGAGCAGAGTATCTCAGTGTCACAGAACAGTTCAGGTTGGAAGAGACCCTGGGAGGTGTCTAGACTAGCCTCCACCTAAAGCAGGGTCAACCCCAAAATCAGACACAGTAAGAAGCCACTCTTCTCTCCAAGAGCAGGAGCAGTCTAAGCAGGCAGAAGGGGCTTTGAGGGCACACACAAAATCAATGACATAACAGGCAGGAGGCTGGGGTCTCTATCTCTTTCTGGCCAGTAGATGCCAGCTCCCCAAAGGACTCTGCATTCAAACTTCACCCTGCAGCCAGGTGTGCCTCTAGAGCTGTTCAGTCCATTTTGTTGTGTATTCTGCCCAGTGATGGGGGTGGCTTTTCTCTCCAGGTGAGGATTTGAGCACGGGTGGTGGCTTTCAAGTGACCTTGTCTGTAGGCAGAATTCAGCCTGATGTCTAGCTCTCTCAGCGTATCGCCTGCATGTTCCTCATAGTCATTTCCCATCATGGCTACGTGCTAATTGTCTCTAGGGGAAGTGAGGAGAAGGCTTATTAATCTGTGCACTCAGGAAAGGTTGTAAATCACCATGTGTTTCCAGCGATAAAATTGGCTAAATAAATTAAAACAGGCACTAATGACCCAAACAGAGCTCTGATGTAGTGGGAGTGGGCTGGGGCATATAGCTGTGTTTGGGTATAGGGTACACCTCGATCATATACTTTCTTTCTTCTGACAGCATCCTTGGATATCTCCCTTCACCCCAGCTGGTGCGCCCCAGTGCATCACCAGTATTGCACGCTGTTCTCTCCCCTCTGCTGCAGCGATGGCCTTAGCTTTTTAGCTCAGTTTTTCTATTCCCTTTGCTTTTCAGTCCAGCAGAGCTTGGAGTTAATTCATCCTTGTTCTCTGGCACTTCTCAACAAACCCAGTGAACTTTTCTTAAATGCAGATATGCTAAACAGCACTGAAGCCAACAGAGATGTATATCCATTAACAACAGCACAGCTGTCCTTTTAGATATTAGTGTAAAAAGTCTGTTCAGAAAGATTTCGCACAGTAAATAAACAGGCAGGTTTGCAAACAGCCTGTCTGGTGATGAACAACTAGGGTGGAAAAGTCACTTCATAGTCCTGTTTTCCAACAACCCCTTTCATCTGGGAGGCCTGCGAAATCCTTCACCGACTATTCATCAAGTGCCACTGAAATGTCTGATCTAGCTCTCTAGAGAAGACGTTGGTACCAGACAGTTCTATGTTTTCTATGCAGTAAGTGTCCCTACAAGAAACCTTCTGAGAATATCCTCCAACATCTTACGGGATGATTAAATACTACTCTGTTTTGCCTCACCATCCAGCTTCAGCCTCTTGATATTAAGCAGACTCATTTTATACCCACCAATACAAGAGCTGCTTCTCAAACCAGCAGCAGTCTGCTGCTCCTTAGGATAGCTCACCTGCTTGTGGATGTACCTTGCTGCCTTCCTTGGAGACCATGTCTCTCAAAAGAGATCATAAGGAAAGGAATTTCCTTGGTATGGTCTTCACAGAGGATGCACTGAATCAGTGTATCCCTCAGTCCCTGTAAACTCACCAACTTTCTGCTTTTTTTCCCAGAAGCTGTGGGTCTTGGGGCTTTCCCTTGCCAGCAGAGGCTGAAGGAATGCTTCTGCTGCAGGCCGCCACCACTGCTGGGATGTGCACAAGCGTCAACAGCAGAACTGTGCAAAGGTGAGGAAGGTGAGGTGCTGCCATGTGAAGTCAGGGTTGTGAGCAGAGGCTCCTGCTCCACAGGGCAGTCTCCAGGCTCCAGAGTTGTCTGTTCCCATGATCAGTTCAGGCAAAATCCTTCTCTTTTTTCCTCCTGGGTGGATTTGGTGCTTCTAGATGTCACAGACGGAGCGTCAAGACACTGGATCCAAGGGTGGCAGTGCCTGTGCTCCCTTGTCTGCCCAGCCAGAACCACAAATTTCTCCAGGAGATGAGTCCAGCAGCATAACTAGGCATTGATTCAAACTGCCTGCAAGGACCTCACTAAACCGTGGGCGCCTCTGTTTGCCACACAGGAGGAGAGCTCCAGTTGTCCACCAGCCTCAAGCTGGACTCAGGCAGCACCCCAAAAATAACATAATTTATCTGGTATCAGTTGCCCGAGTCCTGTGGGCCCAAACTCTCTGGTTTGTATTTGTATCTTATAAACATAAGAACTGCTAAGAAAAGTGTTTTCAAAGTGGTTGAAACAATCAATTATGTCTTTCTTTCATTTAAGCTTTCAGTGAAAAGCATACAAAGGGATGCCACCAGCCCAGCCGAGCTCAGAAGTCCGAAGAGCTTTTATTCCACTTGGTATCACTGCTGCACCAGTCCACAGCAGACACCAGCTCAGTCTCTTGGGCTTATTAGAGCTCTTTTCTGTGTTTCCATATAGCAACTCAGCTCATGATTTGTTCTTGAAAACACAAAACTTTTTGTAAACTGTTGTCCCCTTTGGAATTTTTTTCCATATCCTTTACTCAAAATATTTTCTCTTTTCATTCACTGTATTTAATTTTTAAATTTTCCCCTACTTGTCATTCTTGCCCCTTTTCCTAATTTCAATAATTTTCAAAATCAGTAGTGCTGAAGGACAGTAAAGAGAAACAGATTATCCCCCTAAAAAAAAAAAAAAAAAAAAAAGATCCATTGATCCATTCAGAAAGCCAGGAAACAAAATCAACAAGGAGAGCTTTGAGCTTTCTGTTTTGCTCGGAAAATTGTCGATTCCTTTTTCACCAAGTGCTGGGCCTGATTCTTCTCCGGCAGAGTGCAGCCAAGAATTACAAAGCGAGTCAACAGACAGTGGAACTGAGTTCATCTGAAAAGTAGCCAGAAAAAACCTCAGGCTATGTTCGAGGTGTCCATTTTTAGAAGGAAATTTGCTTAGGCAGAGGAATACCAGCATATTCGGGGTGAGTGACTGTGTGTGTGCGTGTGTGTTTTGGATCTCAGCACAAGGAAGGGGTGTCTTGCCACCCCCAGGGGTCGGGAATAGTGCATGCATGGGGAGGACCTATTATATTATTTTTCTTCCACCTTAATGAACTCCTCTCATGTCCACCTCTGATCAGTGGAGTATGACAGAGGGTGATTGAAGGCCAGTCTCCCAGGAAATGAAGTTTGTTCACACAGCCCAAGTATGCTGGCCCTACTGCTGCCTGCCTCTGATTTATAGGACCAAAAATTCCTTCCTCTGGTAACAATAACGCTCTTAAACTCCAGACCCCTCTCCCTCACAGAACCTCCAGACAGGGCAGCCCGAGCCCAGGAGAGACGGGAGGCACCCAGCAAATATATCCATCAACACAACTCGGGTTTCAAAGGAATACGAGACCCCACAGGGTTAGGCTTACAAAGGCGGGGAGCGGAGGAGTCCGGCCAGCACCCTGCAGCACCTCCTCCTGGGAAGGGGCAGCAACAGGAGTGACTATGCCCCAAAGAGGGGCAGGAGCCTCAGCATCTCCTATGAGCCAGATGGCACAGAGAGCCCAGGGTGGTGTTTTCAGAGGAAATTTGGGCCCTCTGGCCGATGCTTGATTCTGGGGCTGGGAACAAGTCTGCTCTGAGGTCTCCTAACATCAGAGGTTTCTTCCTGCAGTGTCTTCTCTGGGATGGGGCTGCTGGCTAGGGAGCAGTCCAAACACTTTGACTCTCTTTCGTGTTGTGCTTGGTTTTGAGAGATTTTCTGTGAGCTCAGTGTGTTTTGTAGCACTTAAGGGCAGCAGCGGATGGCTGTGACTGCTGGTTCTGCAGCACCATGGCTCCCGCGTGGCACCGGCCTCATGCTGAGAGAGGCCATCACAGGAAAGTGGCACACCTCCCCACCACATCTCAGGAAACATCCTCTCCAGAGCATGATGGGGCCCTGAGGTGTGGCATGCAATGGTGTCCAAGGGTGCAAGGCATGCAATGGTGTCCAAGGGTGCAAGGCATGCTGGCATGGCGCTAGAGGTTTTGTCCATACTGTCTGGTTGGTGGCTGGTTGGTGGCACATGCCATGGCCAGGCACTGCCTGAGAGACTGAACCATTTCCCAGCCAGAGAGCCTGTAGTTAATTAAACAGTACGGATGATCCGGGGGCACATTGTTTCCAGGCTTTGTTTTATTTAGTAACATAGACATGGACATACGGTGTGGCTATCAGGGCAGCCTCTGAGCTGGCAAGACCCGCACACCTGCACACACACATGCACGCTTTTTGGAGTTGGGGCCCCATGTTCGAGCTTAATATTACTGTCAGAGTTTTGGGTCAAGGGCAGAAAAAGAGCTTGAGCCCTTTTGCAACAGGACAGTTGTGGCTGCCAAATTGCAAGGCAAGTCCTGGCAACAAACAAGTTCGTTCTGTAACTTTTTTTTTATCATTTACTTATTAACAGCTCACTCTGGCTCTCACCTGAAGCTGCTGACCTGTTCCTCCTAGACAGGGCAATTAGCAGGGAGACAATGATCTGCAGAGGGCAAGGAGCAGCCTGTGCTGGGGTGGGGGTGGAGGTGGGGAAGGGCTGTGGGAGGCCGAGGGTCACAGAGGAAAGAGCTATTTATGGCCCCAAGAGGGAGGACTCAGTAAAAGGCCATCTAGCTTGACTTGACTTCCTCTTGACCTATCCTTTCTGGGAGATACCGGTGAACCTCCCTGCCCCCATGGGCTTCCAGTGTCCCCAGTGGCTGGGTACAGGGATAGACTGGTGAAGGTGACAGTAGGCAGAGGAGAACATGGTGGGCCATGTGCCAGCTCCATTAAATCTGTGAGGTGGTATTTTAAGCGGGAAGGAAGAGAGCTTGCCAATGTCTTAGAGTCTTCTCCACCGCTTGCCCAAGTAACTGCTTCTGGACAGAGAGACGGGAAAGCTCTTCGCTCTGTCCATTGGAAAGGCTCAATTTCCCCTCCCAGCCTTTGCTGTGGTTATTTCGACAGAAGGTCTGTGGGACAGTAACTCTGTGTTCATGCTAGTAGCTAGCACAGAGGGCTCTGATCTCTATCTCAGTCCCCTGTGCTAACCGCAGGGCAAGTAATTGCTTGACAGAGAGAGCAAGTCTGGCTTATACATGTGTATCTGACCTCCACGTCTGGGCCAGCCCCTTGACGTCCTGCTACAAACACTGTTTTGGAACATACCCCTTGTAAGTTATGAGTCTTTGCATATTTATGTCCTTCAGACCACCTTCCCTTTGCTGGAACTTGCTGAGACAGGTCACAACCGCAGGGGGCTTCCCAGACTGACACCTCGGCAAGAAATGAGCTTCGTGGTGTAACTGAGTGACAACGTATAAGAAGAACCCTTCCTCTAAATAACTGCCTGCAGAGAGGAGGGTTAAAGGCATGATATTAAGTTAGATAACCATGTTAAACTGCATCTAAAAAGGAAGTTGGTAATTCCTAACATATTTTTTGATGAAAAATTGATCTGTTTTAAAATGAAAAGCATTTTTATGGAGTAATCCTGTGAGATGCCAAATGTTTTGGCCCTGATCTAGCTAGATATTTAACCACACACTTCATTTCTTAAGCCGCTCATATCCTTAAATATTTTGCTGGATCAAGTCCAGAGCTCTCAGCATTCTGTGTGGTGTCAAAGGACCAGGTCTGCGTTTGCAGCAGCGTTGCTGAACTCAGCCTATAATGATTTCAATCATCACACAGAAAGCATTTTCCGTTAATATACTATCCAACAAAAAACTTAAGCAAATTTCCTTGGGATTTGTCTCTTAGATGTGTGTTTTCTGATGGTGTTCTAGCAGACAGGTTTAATAGCCAGAATATTTGTGAAACAAGGCACTTGTAAGTAAAATTTAGTGGGAGCTAATGGAAAATTATTTTGTTCTAAAAATTCCCGTATTGTCTCCCAAGACCTGACTTTAAAAGTGACTGAAGACCCACAGGGAAAGAAATGGAGTGCGTGACCACTCCATCCAGTTAAAGCTGACCAAGATAGTTTGAATCATTCACAGAAATGATTTAGAAAATAATTTCAAACAACAGATGGGGAGGAATTATCAGCTGATGGCAGACTACCGGTGAGCAGAGAAAGAGACCAAGTTCTTGAGCAAAGTAGTTCTCTGCAGATGGCTGGGTTCAATAAGAAAGGATAAAAAATGAACCTGACCATTAACAGTGAAGCAGACTAGCTGATTTTCACTGGTCCTACTGAAGGGAGTACAAAGAACAAGAAACAAACAGCACTAGGTGGGAAAAGGTGAGTCTGATTTCTAATCTCATGTGTTGTAATTACGGTGTTAAATGTGCAAGTGTAAAGTGAACGGATGAGATGGCATAACTAGAAAGAATTTGTGGAAGAGAGCTGAGCAGAAACAGGCTCTGTCAAAGCCAAAAAGGATGCATGCCAACGTTGTTTCTCTTGGCATAGGTCAAAAAGCAGACTGTGTGACAAGAGAGAAATTGGAGAAGACTGAGATAATGCCCAATTAGATCATGCAGTTCACCTCCCTGGGGCCTGTGACAGACTGGTAAGGAATTTTTCTGCTGGGGAGGGAAAAAAGAAGTTGTCAGAGATTTGAAAAACTTTTTTCTTTCCTTCCCCCCAAAAACTTAACTCAAAAAAAACACCCACTGAAAAATGTTGTTTCCAGCTTAATATGTTCACTCCCTGCTGACTATCTTACAAGAAAAAAATTCAGATACCGACTGTGAAAATGCTCAGTAAGTCAATGCTCCAATTTCCTGCTACGACAAAATTTTGGGAAGACCTAATCATGCCTCTTGTTATCGCTGAAATCCTTCTCAGTCACATGTAATCCTGAGCCCCATTGCATCAGAGCGTCACAGGTGCGTTGTTAGAGATGTTCCTGATAGTGCACGGCCAGAGCAGAGCCTGACTCATGAGTGCCTGGGTTAGCCCAAGCTGGGCCAAGCCATTTGCCCCACAAAAATGAGCTGCTTCATTCCTGTGGCTCCTTTTCATACATGTTGTTACGACTGCCAGGCACTCTTGCAGCTCCGGAGGGAGGCTGACCACCTCTGTAGTTGCTTTCAAGTGAACTGTGAGCCTGCCTCAGTTCTGAGAAGACTTTGGGGAATTATTATCATTCTCCTGGGCCCAGAAGTCATCATGCTTAGGCTACCTCTACCTGAGAGCCTGACTGGCTGGGCTAAATTTGACAAGAGACTTCTGTATGTAGACAGTAGGAGGGATGGGAGCAGCATCTGAGCGTGTGCTGAATTTAGTCTGCGGTGAGGCTGTACAGTGAGCGGGTGTCAGGGCCAAGAACAAAACTGTGATTCCCCAAGCCCTGTGCTACCTATTGTACCACAACATCTGCTCAGGCTCTTCTGGCACCAAAATATTCCCTGTAGCCCTTTTCCTCAGTGCAATCTTCAAAAGCTTTAAATGGTGAAGATTCCTAGTAGGTTTCACTGCCAGGAAGGTTCTTCCTTAATTTTATTCTGCTTCATTTTTATCTCCTTATCTTTAGAGAGAAGTCCCTGCTGTTATCCTACCATCCTACCTAACCCTGTTTTTGTTATTATCTTCCACCTAAACTTCCCAGGTTTGTCTCCATCTTTAGCAATGTTTTCAACACTCCTGGGACCGAAGCTCTGCTCTGTGATGTGCTGGTGGGCATGTAAATCCAGCTTACCAGACAGTGACAATCAGAATTATGATTTATTTTGGAAAATGCTGACTATGAAGTGTTTTCTTGGCATTACCGTATTTCCTTATTGCCCTGTGTAATAGGGTGAGTTGAAGACACCTGCTGCAGGGAGGGACTGGCTTGTACATACACGGATCTTCCCTCAGAAGAGGAGCGGATCTGCTCTTTGTTACACTCTATTGGTGGGCTAATGAGTCCCGGCACCAGTAGCAGTAGCGACAGTAAGACTGGTGGATTTGAACCTGAGCAGGTCAGACTTTAGACAGCATGTGCAACTGGAAGGAAAACGCTGGGGTTCGTGACTGCATCTTCAGGACAGAAGGAAGCAGAAGAGAGAGGAGCAAAATCACCCCAAGGGAGGCAGCATTGCCCGTTTGTTAGGAGGTGGTTGCAGCTGACTGATCTCTGGCTCGTCCCTCCAGCTAAGTGTTGAGGAGAGCTCCCCGGGTGTGGGAACGGCCACCCTCTGGGCTGGAGACCTCAGTCCCTCCCCTATGTGTGGGACCAGAGGGGTGGATGGCAGAGGGGGCTGCTCTGACATTTCCTCTCCTAGCGAGGAGGGACCCTGTCCTTGCGAGGCCGTCGAAGGCCAGCTCAGCCCTGCGTGACCAACTACAACTGCCGCTCCTGTGTCCTTTCCCCCCGGGTGCTGCGTTCATTAGCTGTGAGGCCTTAGTTTTATGGGAACCCTCCCACCCGGCTTCCTCCTGGCTTAATGACAGGCCCATTAAAGAGAAGCCAATAAAGCCACGGTGCAAGAACAGCACGAGGGCCGTCTGCCTGCCCATCTTCTTCATGCGCGAGCCAGATCTGGGGGCAGGAGGAGGCAGAGACACCCCCGAGTTACGCAGAGGTGACCCCTGAGAGCGGGGAGAGCCCACAGCTTGCGGGCCAGCTTTCGTGCTCCGCTCTGGGGCTCTCTTGCACAAACTTTTCCCAGTGTGGGGTTGGGTTTTTTTGTGGGTTTTTTTCGTCTCTGAGGAGGGAGGAACAAGGTCTTTTAATGAGGGGAGGATTAACAGGCCATAAGACTCAGCCCTGAAAGAGCCGTCGGTCTGTGGGGCCGCTCAGCAGGACGCAGGGTAATTGGATTGGATCCCGAAGAGCACCTTGAATCGGTTCTGAGGCGGCCGCGGTGGGTTGCTCCGGAGGGGGCCAGGGGCCGGGGAGGGAGGAGGGGAGCGTGTGGCTCTTTAGAGAAGCCAGAGCCAAGATGGGGGATCAGCCGGCTCATTAAGGGCTTAGAGTGTTTGTTCTTCTCAAGACTTTTGTTGCTAAAACACTTTGCGCAGCATTTTCTGGAGCCCGGGGAGCTTAAAGAGCTTGTCAGAGCCCTGCTCTTGTCCCCGCACAGGAGCAGAGATGCTCTTTCCTCTCGCCTTCCTGCCGATGCCAACAGCAGCTATTGCTAGCAACAGCTCCACTCTCCCAGCCCTTCCCGTCTCTGGTCATAGCACTTCTGTCTCCTGTGGGTTTTGAGGTAAAGAGGGAGGATGACAAAGAGGATGAAGCAAAAGAAGCACATCAGGAGGGAGTCCTTTGACAGTGAGAGGCACTCTGACTTGGGCTTTTTCCTTAGTATTTGTTGCATGGACAATGAAGGACTTCTTTGCATGTTCTGTGGTGCTCTCTGCAACTTTTTACCTCCCATGGGCTCTGTGCTTGGTCTCCAGCACTTGTGGTAGTAAGTTCGGGGCACAAACTACTCTAATTTGTGTATCTGGCCTTCATATGAATGTTGTGGCTAGAATTATTGCATAGACTAATTTGCCTACCAGCATCATCTGAAATGGGCTGGCTGTTGAGATGCAGCGCCAGAAGAGGCTGGACAGGGAAGGAATGGTGCAGTGAGACCTTGCCTGAGAGCACAGCTGGCAAAGAAGCTTGGTTCTCCTCTGGACCGTGGGGAGAAGCTAAAAGCTCTAAAGTCCAAATCAAGAAGAGCTTAGATAGCAGTGTGGGCTATTAGGAGAAGATGCCAATGGCATATGTGGATAAAGCTCTGTTGTCATCAGTTCATACATCCTCATGACCCACACAGAGACTTCTCACCCGACTATCCTTTACCTGAGCTGCCCTGAGGCATGTGGTTCTGGTCATGGACAAACCCTGCCCTGGCTGGCCAGAGTTGGAAATCTGGAGCCACTGGCAGAGCAAAGGCCAGAGGAGGTGGTAGAGGGGCTATGCAGTGCTGGGG
>NW_008824648.1:270073-270658 GCF_000699105.1 Pygoscelis adeliae
ATTGGTGAGTGAGCACCAACAATTTCTCGCGTGGGTAGCAACACTCGTGGCACAAGGACAATGCCATGGGAGCTCTCCCTCCTGTGCGTGGGGCAGGTACATTGACGTGACCTCCCCAGGGAGGGAGTTCTCCTGTGACTTCCTTACAAGGACACTTGGAGGCTGAGCCCACTGGGTTTGGAGGTTCACCCCTGTGTCCTGCTGGTGGGGCTCTGACTGGTGAACACACGGTTTGCACCCGGAGCCTCAGCCCCCAGCCAGGGGGGGACTCACCACTAGAATTATTGCATAGACTAATTTGCCTACCAGCATCATCTGAAATGGGATGGCTGTTGAGGTGCAGTGCCAGAAAAGGCTGGACAGGGAAGGAATGCGTGCCGACTCGCCACCTTTCCACACAGAGCGGGATGTGGCCCGCTTCCTCACAGGGTGGCTGGCTGCAGGCACAGGGTGTTAGCTTCGGAGTGAATTTAGCCTCCACCTTTAGAGAAATCTGGGGGCTGGGCAAGGGGGGTTTAATTGGCTGTGTGGAGCCGCAAATGGAAGGGAGTTCAGCAGAACTTCTCCAGCTCCCGGTGTAAGTTG
>NW_008824648.1:271314-273198 GCF_000699105.1 Pygoscelis adeliae
CTGCCGGCTGGTGATGTCACGCTCCCATGGACGCTGCACGGCAGTGCGCCGATGTGGGGTGCAAGCAAAGCAGCGGTGCCTGGGGAGCACTGGCTTCCTGAGATGGTGGCAGTGGGAGATGTGAAGGCTCAGCCCCTTGGTATGGCAGTAGACGGGCTTGCAACCAGCCAGAGCTTCCCAGGCTTCAGGGCAGGGTGGGGAACCTGCTAAATAAACTTTTCAAACGACTTCAAGTGCAGCTGAATGGTATTTAGTGAGGAAAAAGCTTGTGTGCTGTTGGACCATATAATGCAAAGCTGTGGGTACTGCCTAGCTTACTGGCTGTGGGCTTCCCACTCCTGTTGGAGACCTGATGTGTTGTTAACATCTGGATGTTGGTGCTTCTGAATTCTGTTCACAGCTCTGTTGTCTTGGTCCTGCTGCTGCTGAAAGCTTTCTTCCGAGCAGCCTGGCATCAATGTGTGTTTTGGGAGTCCAGTTTGTTGACCTCAGCCTTGATCTGTTGGTATTCATGGCTTATGCATGGAAGGTATTTGCAGCTATTGAAAGCATCTCAATAGCTGGGCAAAAAGGCAGGAACTCCACCAAAAATATCCAGCTTAGAAAACAGTCCTTTCTGCATCTTGAGGTAGTTGTGTGACATGAAACCCATTTTGCCAGTTCTAAAGAGTGCATTGGCTACTTGGGGTCTTTCCAAAAAGCCTGATCTCTTAGTTGAAAATCTCAGGTTTCTCAATTAGAAAATAAAAATCACCTCTAGCCCATGTGGCCATGAGCTTTTCAAAGTAACCTCTAACGGCTAAAAACAGAGGGCAAAGGAAGAAGAGCCTAGAGTCAGATGGCTGGTAGTATTTATTTTTACGAAACCAAACTTTTGATTTGCAGCTCTCCCTTATAGATTTTTGTTGTGAATATTTGGTTTAAGCAAACAGGGAAAATAAACCCAAGGCAAATGTTTAATGAGCACCTCTTTCAGAGCAGGCACTGTAAGCAGCTGTGATGTCTCTGCAGCGGAGCCTGGCACCAGACTTCAGTCACCAGTTGGACTCCAGCATTTTTTATTTTTTATTGCTAACGTAAAACTTCCTGCTATTCCAACAGATGGGGGACGGCCTGTAGAAGCCAGCAGCCTCCTTGGTGGGCTGTGGAGTCGACAGGAGTCTCTGATAGTAATTTCCCTTCTCTTAAGGCCTTGCAGAGCTGTTTCAGTCCCTTGGGCCTTTGCAAAAGATGTTGTGCACCTGGGTGAGGCATGTGAGGGTGGAAAGGCTGTTTATATTGAAGGCAGTCTCTCACGTGGGCACTGCGAGCTTTGAAGGCAATTACATTCTTGCTAGGGTTGTTGGGTTTCCATGTGAGGCCTCCTGGCTGTTTGCAGTTGTTCTCAGGGTCCTGGAGTGCAATGGGGGCCTCTGGGGCTCAGGGGTGTACAGGTTGGAAAGGGGCCGCAGCTGGAAACCCTTGGAAGCTGGATAGAGAAGATGGGGAGGAAGGAAAATCAAAGATGAGTTGGTTAATCCATGGCCTTGGTTTGCTGCCTGCTGTTTACTCCTCTATACCATGCTGCTTGTTCCCCACCAGCATGTCAGAGCCTGTGAGGGGCTTTGACTCCTGCCAGGTTTTTGGAGTGCTCTGACAGTCAGTGAGGGGCACCACACTGCCATGAGGGCTGCGAGCACCATGACGGAGGGGCTGGGAGCTGATGAATCCTTGAGCTTGGTAACACAGCCAGCTAAATCAGGTGATGTGGTTTGTTCTGCGTTGGCACCAGGACAAAATGCTGTATGTCAGCCTGGTTTAACTGGTATGTGTTAGCTGAATGAGACCGTTGCATGCTCACTGCAAGGATGTGAGGTCTTGGGGTCTGCTAGGGTGCAGACCCCA
>NW_008824648.1:273220-274292 GCF_000699105.1 Pygoscelis adeliae
GGTATGCACTGAGATGCCCTCTGCCTGGGCTGGTTCATGATGGAGACCATGAGGTGGAGAAAGCTGTTGGCTATCACCTTCGTGTTTGCAGGGGGAGCCAAGTGGACAGGGTTGGGGAGGAATTCATGACCCAACCACCTGCCTTGGTCGTCATGTGTGACCTTCCTCTCCCCCTGGCTCTTTCACTGATCCCACCACTGTCCCTGAGGTCTCATATAGCTCCCTGTACCTCTCTCTGTCCCTTTGCTAGGCAAGCGAAGGCTGGTGCGTCTCTGAGCTGCCTTGCTCTTTAGATGGAGAAGACCATGTGGCCCTGGTGCAGCCACTGATTTAACCTGAGGATTCCTATTTGACCTGAAGCATATGGGGGTCTTCTCCCCTCTTTTTACAGAACCGACTTTGGGACATATAATAGGGTGGCCTCTGCTACGGCTTGAGTCTGATGTTGTTCAAGTCCAGGTGAAAGAGGCCAGAGCTAGGGCAGACTCTTCCCTTCGCCAGCAGTAGCTTCCAGGGTAGCCATGAGCTTCCCCATGCTGAGCGTCTCCAGCTGGGACTGTGTGGGGTGTCACAGCCATGGATGCCTCACAGCGAAGCCTTGGGAAGTCCCTAGAAAGCAAAGCATGTGTGGCAGGGGAGAAAAATGTGAATTTGTAGCAAGAAAGGGTCTGAAGAGAAGGAGACAGTGCTGAAGATGTGCTGAATGCGTGGGGAGGAAAGGCAAAGAGGCAGGAGATGGGCTTGCAAGGGCGGGGGCCCTTGAGATGACATTTCGCTGCTCTTTCTGTGCACTATTGTGTAAACATGTTGAAAGCCATAGAGAGCCTTTGTTTTGGAAAGAGCCCCGAATTAATTGTGATCTACAGGCTGCCCTTCAACAAGCTCTGGGCCTCTCTCTCATTTCTCCCCCCAGCCTTTCAGCCCCCATCGACCCCTCAGAAAGATCAGGGCCGGGCAGCCCCCCTCCACCCCGCTCCTGCTGCACCTCCAGGGCCGGCAGTGGAAGGCAGACCGCTTCCTGAGCCCCCCATACCATGAGGTGCCCTGACAGAGAGGGGTGCCGCAGGGCTGA
>NW_008824648.1:274804-297844 GCF_000699105.1 Pygoscelis adeliae
CGGTTCTGCTACAGACCCTCCCTTTGTCAGCCCTCTGAATGGGAGCCCTGCCTGCCCGCGGCCCCGCTTTTAATTAGGGCTTCCGCTGCCCGCGCCTGCCCCTCCGCTGCCGCCCGGCCCCCCTCTGCCTCTACCCCCACCGCTTTTAAATTCTTCGACACAATTTAGCGCTCACTCTCGCTTGCCCTGGCTGCCGGCCGGGACAGGAGAAAGGCGAAGAGAAGCCAGCCGGAGCGCCAGCGGCCTGGCACGTCCGGATCTCAGCCGGAGGGGCAGGCACGGGGCCGTCCTGCCGCTGCCAGCCTGGGACAAAGTGAACACGTCCCGCCTGGCACGCCACCATCCCTCAGGCTGCGGGCCTGGGGGGCTCAGCCGCCTTTGTAAGGGTTCATCCGGGGAGGATGCTCCCAGCTGAAAACCCCCAAGCCACCTCTCCACCCCACGGGCTCTGGGGTGCTTAGATCTGGGTTTAGCCCATGAAACGTGGCCAAGCCGTGATTTTTCTTTTTCTTTTTTGTAAGAATCTGAATCATGCCTCTTGTGGCATGTTGGTGACTCTGGCAAAACAGCTTCTGGAATTAGAAGTTCTTGGGAAGACCTTGCTGGAAAACGTAGTTTCACATTTGGGAAGCAAATGAGAAGAAGCCCATGTTTTGTTACAGTTTCTGTCTCTGCTTTGGACTTCATGGTGGTAGTTGATGGGCAATTCAGGAGTTGATGGGCAGCCAGGAGTTTCACGGTCACATCCTCCAGACTTCTCCAGACCCCAGATGTGTCTGTAACCAAGGCAAAGTTTTGCATCTTCTTCTACACAAAACACATTTTGGTGTCCCACACAGACACATCTTCAAGAGACTTGAGTGACAGTGTATGACTAGTCTCTTACGAAGAAGTGAGATACTATGTTTATGCAGATAAACACAAGGAAGGAAAGCAGCTCCAGTCAGGATTTACAGATTCTTCCTGGACTAAATCTCATCTTGTTGACTCTTCCTTGGGACACTTGATCCAGAAGCCTCCCCTTGGCATTAGCTTGTCACTTTTGATATCAAGGCTCTTATTTCCTTCCGAGATGACCTTTCATTGAGGTGAAATGCAGTTGTTCCCTCAGAAACAACAGCTCATGCCACAGCGACAGGCAGCTCTGTTGCTCCTTGTCCCCATGCTGTCTCCGTGCAATGGGCCACCGAGAGTCGGGGCTCTGGGGTGTGATGCCCTGCATGGACCCTTCGGTCTGCATCCCTTGCCACTGGTGGGCAGAGAGGAGATTGAACATAATGGGGTCTTTACACCAGTTGCTGCCCCATCTGCTGCTGGATGGGTTTGTGGGTGACCGTGGAGGGTCTGCAGGGGAGAAACCTCTCCGGAGTGGGAGAGGGTTAGGGGATGGACAGAAGTTCCTCTTTGTGTTGTAATTTCCCCTCTCCTTTCCTCTATCAGCAACTGTTGGCAGGTGGGAGTCTCAGCTCAGCCATCCACCACGAGCATGGGGCCGGAGCTCCAGCCACTGGAGACCCCGGCCATCTCCCCCCTAGCACGAGGCATCCCAGGACCACCACAATGCCAGCAGCACTTGTTCAGAAAAGCGTGGCTGCTTCCCAGGCTGCTAATACCCGCGCAGCCCCAGCCCTACTGCGGCCAGACCGACGCCAGCTGGGTTTGCGCCATGGCGGTAAGACCCGGCAAGCGTGAGCTGAGTGGGTGCTGAGGTGCGGGCCAGGGTGGGTGGTGCAGTTTGGATGTTTCTACCTCATCTGATACAATCAGCATTGCTGTGCACATGAGAGGAAAGTTGTTCGATAGGAATGACCCATGATGCTGGGTTAATTCTGTTTACAAAAGAATAAATATTATAGTGGTGTCTTATAAAAGAGAATCAATAGCTTCCCTTTGCTGGGTGATCCCTTCATGTCTTCGAAAATCGATTCCCCCCCATTCCCCTCCTCCTCGCTGCACAGCTATCTGTTTTTCGGGGTGACGGGGGGGTCAGGCGATTATTGAAGTATATGTGAATTTACAATATTAACGACTCACGACGGTGTGTCCGCAGGTTCACGGTGAATTAATTATCTGTTTAAGAAGCCATGAAGAAATCAATCAATGAAAATTTCTCACTCTTTTGAGAGTGAGGGAGCTTGTCAATTTTTTTTTTAACATGCACCACATTTAAAGGAGCAGTACACCTTTTTTTTCCAGCAGAGGAGGAGTGAGAGGGAAGCTGGTTTGGGGCGGAGGGAGACCTGTTCGGTTTGGTGCAGCACTGGCACGAAAGGCAGCCCCATTTGCTGGCCGCCTCAGAGGGCAGAAGGCACTAAAGATACATCCCGAGGTGGTTTTGTCCTGGAGTTAAGGCAACGGTGGCCTTCTCTAGAGGGAAAGGGAAAGGCCCAGTGTTACGTAGCATGTGCTAGCAGACACCATTCTGGTGGGGCTGCATTGGGCTGTGGGCAATGAGGTCTGTCACAGACGTGATCTCCTCCCAGCTTGCTGGCCCTGCTGTCCCTCTCCTGGAGACCCATCTGCCGTCGCTGAGCTGGCAGAAGGCAACACGTGGCTGCGCCTCAGCTGCTCCAGCCTGGGGGGAGCGGGACGTGCTCCCATGATGGAGACAGGAGACAGGGAGTAGCAAACAAAGAAGAGCAGCTGAGAGCAGTAATATCTCAAATCACCTCAAGACGTGCTGGAAGAAGTCTGGCAGAGTGCTTCATGACTCAGCCTTCAGGATTAACTGCCATGTCTAAATTCGGGACAGGCACTGGTGAGGGTGCAGCCATGAAGCATAGGCTCAGCACGCCTGAACACAGCCCCTCTGGGCCTCCTCCACAGACACAAGGTCAGGCAGCTCTGGACAGCAAAGGGCCCAAGGCTGCTCATCTCTCCACCTGGTGCTAAAGCTGCAGCCAGGGGAGGACCCTTGTGTTCATACGGACCTGATCAATAGTTGTGACACATCTCCAGGGGTCTTGGAGTCATCCAAGGCATTCAGGAGGACAACGGCGTGTGCTGGGTGATGGCAACATGTACTGTTAACAGCATCTGGCTGAGGTCCTTACATCGACTTGATGACGTTTCTCTGTTTGGACAGGGTTTGACGACATTTGAATAGAGAATCAGACAGAACATCTTCCCTACATTTCAGGTTTTGGCCGGCAAAAACATACAGACTTTGATGCCGGTCAAAAAGCTGGCAAGGGAAGATGGATCCCAGAACTGCTAAGAGGGTGAAGGAGCTTGTCTGTAATTCCTATGCCTGTCCTGACCCTCTTAAAAACTGCCCCATCTCACCTCTCTTGTGTCTATGGAGGATGTAAGGTATTGGCACTTGGGCAATGATTGATATCCCAGTTAAAAGGGGAACAATTGGAGCAGGGGTAGAGGAGAGGAAGCTGAAAGGAGTAGGGGAATGAGGGACACAGAGCCTTTGGCAGGAGAAGTATGTTGGACACTGCCCCTTTCCCTCATCCCTAACCACCAAACAGGCAGCAAGGCAGGGATGCTGCAGAGAGAAAGCCACAGTATTTGGGTAGCGGGGAATAGGGGGAAATGTGTGGGGGTGGCAGGCAGCTGGAGACCCTGACAAACAGGCGAGAAGAGGGGCGGGAGCAGGGACAGCCTCTGAGGCTGCTTCTGCCCTCGCAAGTCCAGGCAGACATGGCCCCTTCCCAACCCCATATAATCCTACTGGCCTGTGCCGAGAGGAGTCCCCGCCAGGCACACCCATCGCTGTAACCAGAACGGAGAGAAGAGCCCATATTGACACAGGAGCATCTGTGTCAGTAATTGTCACGCAGCCTGGCAAATTGCTTCAATGTGCCATCCCCTCCAGCCGCACAGCTCAGCAGCGGCAGCAGGCCTGGGGGGGGCTGTGCTGCTGCCAGAGAGATGGGAAGAGCCCTGGACCCGGTGGAAAGGGTCAGGACCCCACAGGGACCTGCTGGGTCCTAGCCCAGGTCCCTGTGTCCTGACAAAGTCTTGCCTGATGGCCGCTTGGCAGCTGCTCTGGCTGCAGTGCTGTGTTTTACCCACCTCCATCGTCTTCAGTGCAATATTCCTGATTCAGACCACAATGAAAGAGGGGGGGAAAATTCCCGTCATCCTTTAGGCTGCCATTTACACCAGCCAAAGGACGTTTGAGAGAGGGTCATGCTGTCCCTCCCTCCCAACCCTTACTTGGCTGCTGGGAACAGGGGATCCTCACCAGTTTACTCCAGATGAGTGCCCAGCTTTTCTCTCGTCCATACATGCAGCTGCTTTCTGAGTCTAGACGAAGCTAGAACAGAAACAAAAGGTGAGGTTTCCAAAAAGGATTAGGTACCCAGTTTG
Source organism: Pygoscelis adeliae (assembly GCF_000699105.1). Lineage (NCBI taxonomy): Eukaryota > Metazoa > Chordata > Aves > Sphenisciformes > Spheniscidae > Pygoscelis > Pygoscelis adeliae. The sequence goes on from NW_008824648.1 coordinate 279,128, forward strand.
AGGCTGCGTGAACACAGCTTTTGAGATGTCACAGGTTAGAGCTATTCAGTGCCCTTTGAAGTCACCAGGTTGACCAGAGGTGACTGTTTTAATTTCCCTCTGTTCTTTTTCAATAACGTCTAGTTCTGTATTTCCTTGTGCCTTTTAATGGCAGTGCAGTTCCAGTGGGGATTATTAAATTTGCCTCCACAGATCCAGGCATATAACTTTGACAAAAGATTCCAGGCCTAATCATGACATTCTGAGATAAGCAAGGCCTCCAGAATTTGGCTTAATGTAGGAAACACTTTAAAAGATGCAGTTATTTGTAAAAGGTCATGGTTAAAACCAGCCTCCTGATCTGCTGCCGCTGGATACACGCCCTTCCACCTAGCAGGGGGCCCAGCCCCTCTTGTGCGCTAGCTTCTTCAGTGATGAGAGAACCAGCCAACAATATAAAAACCAAAACCAACAACAAAACACCCTCAAGCCCAAGCATAGTAATTAAATTTAATACTAATTACTTTACCGGAACTCCTTTAATGGCTATGGATTTTGCCTATCTATTGGAAAATATTTCTAAGATGAAGAGCCCATAGTGTCTTCCAGAGGAGAAGGTGTCATTGGTCAAAGTTGTTCCCAAGACTTGATATAATGTGGGACTGCAAGATATCCTGGACTTGCCCAATACAGTCTAGTTTGAGGTGCAATTAGTGTTGTGATAGGGGAAGTGGGTACAGCCATCCATCGTGGAGCTTGCAGAGCGGTAAGAAGTAGAGTGCTAATGCCTTGCTCTCCCCTTTGGGTCAGCATTGGTCCAGTGCTTTGATATGCTGCAAGTGGGTCTCCAGCCTTGGCACAATCAGCATGGTGATTTCGTGTGCCTGGGTCTCTCTACTGCTCACAGTTAAATATTATGTCCCAGATGCCAAATAGATGCAAGTGAAGGAATCCATGGATTTCAACTCAGTTGACTGCTGAGACCAATATACTTCATTTCTCTCCAGACCTCCCACGGAACCATGTAATAGCCTGTTAATGGGGCGGTTGTGTCCCACACTAGAAGGTGGCTGCATTAGAGAGGCAGTTGAAACGACTTCTTAAATACAGGAAATTCCAGGTGTTTGCCAGCATCTACACAAACAGATCAACTGTGTAAGATATTCCTGTTACACTCTTGGAGGATGACTGGTTGTGACAGAGCTGTGCTATGAAAACCAAACAGATATCATGTGCACAAGGGGTGGCATCCCCGTGAGTGGTAGGCAATGTTTCAGATGAACCACACTTTGCCCTAGCTTCACTAGGAAGGAAAGCTCCAGCTGCCCTTTAGCCACATTCCTAGCGGGTCAGAAATGCCACAGGAGCAGCCAATGGAAAAGCCAAGTGCCATGGCTAAAGCATCGATTCAGAAGACCTGAATCAAAGGAGGAACATCATGGTTCGAAATAGACCTTCTGTGTTTGATATTACTGGACAATAATATTATGCAAAAGGGATGAAGAAGCTAAGAGGATTAGATGCTAATACACTGCTAGGAAATATAAGCAGCTGCTCTCATGGAATATGTTTATGGCCCTCACGTTGCAACTACTGCCAGTGTGAGGACCTACCAGGATAGATGGGGAGTTCATAAACTTGTCCAGTGTGTGAGTATCCAATATACAGCAGATACACATTTTGAGGCCTAGCAATGGGCTTGTGTTACAAGAAAGAGGTGTTTCTACAAATGCTTCAGAGACCAAAGACTTTTCAAATGGAGTGCCTCTGTTCTTGAGATCTGATTTCTGCCACTTCCTTTCCTGCTAGAGCAAACACAAACTTCCACGTGACCAACCCACAGAGTCCTGGTAATAGCTGGGAGGTTCCAATCAAAATAACATCCATCATTTACAAAATAACATCCATTCAGATACAAGCCCATATGGGGGCATGTCTGCCCTGCAAAATAGCCCAACCAGAGGTCCGCAAGCTCCTATGTCTAGGCATGTTCCTCCAGGGCTACACATGAACATATAAGCCATGCCTCTTGCATCCAGCCAACTCCAACCACTCCTGCATACTGCCATGCTTCAGAGCTCAGCTCTGACTGTACCTGCCAGCACGGGCACACCCTGTGAGAGACAGTGCCTGCTGTCCAACTGTTGATGCTGAGTGGAGAGACTTGGCCAAGGACACAGAGGAAAGGAGTGGAAGAGTGAGGGCTTGAATCTGAATCCCAACCAAGTACACTCTCCACTTGTGATTGAATGTTTGAAGAACAGCAACAACAAAAAGGGTATTTTTCCCCAGGGAAAGCTCTGTCACTGCAGACTTGCCATGGCCTTTCTGGCCCGTTGGAAGAGGATGTTCTGCCAGGGAGCCAGCCTGACTCCTTCAGTTCTGCATGAGGCAGGGAAGGAAAGTTCCCCTTGGCCCCCGAGCTGGTGCTTCGTGCCAGATGCAGTTGCAGCTATACTGGCTGCTCTTCTTTCCTGGGAGACCTTCCAGACCCACACCTAGAGGAGTTGCTCCCAGAGCAGGACTTCCAGCTGTTCAGCTGGTGGTAACAGATTGGCCTCTGCTATGAACCAGGCATTGGGGAGCCTGGTTCATGCTCCCCAGCCATACACGCTCCCTAGTGGATTACTTACACTCTGTGTGTTTTGGTCTCCAATTGCTCCTACACCAGCTGTCATTCCTACCACCAAGAATCTATTTCTGTCTTTTCCGTTCCTTTTTAATGCTTAAACCCCAAGGGCTGTGTTCTTCTCTGGGCTGTGCCAGTCAGAGTGAAAATCACTTGCAAGGAAGATCTACCAGAATCACATCAGAGTGATGAAGATCAGGATCTTTAAGCCAGAGAAGGTTAATTTACAGCTTACAAGTTAGTTAATGTGGCTTAAGGAAACCCACTGAAGCCCCAAGCTTCATCCTTGATAATTTGCATATTGAGTCCAGTAAGTCCATCACCAAGTGTCACCAGGCAGGTGCTGGCTGCGTGTCCCCTTCCCCACACATCACTGTGTGAGTGCAACAGGAAATCTTAAAGGTATCTACAGCACAGACTTTACCACTGCTCAGCTTCTCAGATGTTTTCTTTCTGGGTGCACAAGGTAATGCTGTGATGGTGACGGGAGAGGCATCACCCATTGGGTCTTGTGGTGGGGAAGGGCTTTGATGCTGAAATGGATGGTTTTTTAGATCCACATGGAGCATAGATCCCTCTGCATGCCTTTTGCCCTGCTACAGAGAGCCCCAGCCTCCTTCTCTTCACCGCTTGTGAATCCACGGGCAGCCCTGCAGCCTCACAGATTAGAGCTGTGTCTGACAAGCTGCATGAGGGCCAAGTGGAGGGATAACTGGATGTGCAAAATTCAGGCCCAGCTGCTGTGAAATGCAAGGAAGGAGGCAACTGCAGGGGCAGCCTGCTCAGCATGTAAGATGCTGTAAGCCTGTGGTGTCTTTACAAAGACAGGTTGCACCTTTGTATTAAACCAAGTGCTATTACTGATTGCTGGGGAAAAAATGGACAGGTTTGGCTTCCTCAGGGTGGCTGCAAGGAGCAGCCGCAATGGGAGAGCCGGTGTGGCCATGACCATGGAAAGGGTTGACCTTCTTCTCTCCCCCAACCCACACCAGGCTGCCCATCATCTCGCCCCCTCAGTCCGCCAGCAGTGCTTGGCAGAGAAGGCTTTGCAACCTCCCGCTGCCCGGATGTCCAGAGCTGGAGAAGCAGGGGGTGACAATCCCACACTGTCACTCCCCGTGGGGCTTTGGGAAACCTGCATGAGTGTGTGAGTGAGGCACATGTGTCCCGGGGAGGGGCGTTGTGTACACACTTCTCCATTCACAGTGGCTTAGCTCAAGTGCCCCCCTCCCTCTCCAAAGCATCCCTGACACTCTAGGTGAATATTTGAAAGACAGGATCGGGGCTTTGGTTCGAGAGCCTCTTTGTACAGTGCTAACTGGTTTCAGGGCTGTAATTATCTCTCCAAGAGAAGCTGTAAATTGGATTAAGGCACTGAGTTGCAGCTGAGTGAGCTCCCTCCATTGCCCCACCTGGTGGGCTGCTGAGCGATAACAAAAAATGCCGAGAAATCGGATTTGGATTCTGCTTCACACTCATGGCTTCCTTCTGGAAAAAATGAAATTTTTCCGGCAGAAAGGGCTGGCATGGGTTTGCTGGCAGTATCAGTCCTGGGCTCGTATCATCTGCTGGCAGTCTTCCGGAAACGCGATCCCCTCCGTTATCAGAGAGAAATAAATAAATAAACAGCAGGAGATGTTTTGGCAAGGAAGGAGGAATCGCACCAAGAGGCGTGCGCATACACGCGCGCGCGCACACACACACACCTCAGCACCATGTCTTCACAGCCTGAGCTGTCTGCCGCAAGCAGAGGAGAAAGAGGGAGGTGGCAGCACAGGCACAGGGAGATGATTTTTTTTCTTTTTTTTTTAATTCCCGTCCTCTGGGCTGAAAGAAAAGCCAATTTTTAGCAGCTTATGTTGAAGGCATAGAGGGCCTGGGCCTTCTATTGCTCTTGAAGCAAATTACTGTCCCCCCTATGCCCTTACAGCATCTCTCCCCATGCCCTTGAATAAGGTACTGTTCCTTTCCCATGGGTGCTTTCAGCCCAATATAAGAGAGCCCAAAACTTATATTGAGAGGCAATACAAGTTCCCTGGCTGATTTCAGCATTTTGACCAGGACAGACTAACATCAGGCTCGTGGGACTTGATCCTCCCCTTTTGCCATAGGAGAGGCTTCATATCTGGGCTCCTTTTTATACACGGAGGTGTGTATTTCCCTTTGGAGATGCAGGAGCGCTGCACTGTAGGTATCTTTGGGACAGGGGTCCGTAGGAAACCCAGCAGGGATGAGCGGTACCAATCAAGGCCCCTGAGCGAAACCATCAGGTTACACTCTGAACTTGCGGGAGCATGCAGAATAACACGGCTGATGGCTTCATTTCCAGACAAAATTTATGATAGAGCATTTCTGTCCACGGAAGAACCAGATTATCCTGGGTTTGGAGGCAGTCTAAAACACTGCCTTCTCTTCACAAGCAGAGATCCCAGGACCAGCTTTTCAGGTGGGGCCAATCAGTAATTTATCCATAATCTTATATATTCTGGTTCTTAGAGCTATCAAATGGGGCTTGTGTCTGCCTGCAGTCTTTTGCGCTCTGCCATCTGCAGGGTTTCCTCCTGCTGCTGGGCAGCTCCAACTAACAGGGCATCAGCTTCCCACCCCTCCTGGCCATGGGGGACACTGGGAAAGCCATCCCCTGGTGTCTGCGGCAGTGACGCCTGTCGCCCATTGCATCTCAGGAGCAAGGTGGCTACCTCTGCCCATCGGCTGGGCCCCCCCGCTGGCAAGGAAGCGCCACTGGCAGGGACTGTAAGGGCTGCCCCAGGCTGCATGACTGCTGAGGGAGGAGGGGTGCCTCTGAAGGGAGACACACTCTGAAAAACCTAAAGGGGAGTGACAAGCCTGGGGAAGGGAGCCCCCGGTCAGCTGGCACCTCGCATGCACTGCAAGGCCAGTAATCCCCCGTACAGATCCAGTGTGTCAGCCAAACTGTTCAAATGCTGTGGAGATGGTCTCCAAACTGCCTCCTAATGTAGCTTCTTCTCTCTTGTGTCCCCAGATGTCCGGGTCTCGGTTAAGTCCCTGTAGTTCCTCTTGTCCAGCCGTATGAGGGCAACCGCTGCACCATGTCCATGTGGCCTGACTCAGCCCTGGGAGGGCAGCCCTGGCCCCGAGGCTGAAGGATGCTCTGCCAAATGAAGCCACACTGGACCTGCACAGAGGAGGCCTTCTGCAGCCTTGCTGCTCCTCACAGTTGGTTCTTGCCTTACGCTCCTTTCCTCCAGTCCCGATCTCACGCTACAATGCGGCACCACAGCACGGTGCCTAGAACAGCCTGTTGGCCTCTCTTCTCTCTCCTGCTCTCCTCAAACCGCCTAGAAACCCATTTTCTCCTCTGCTGAGTTCTTAGAGAGCGAAAGAAATGTCCAAGAGCTCAGCACTCACAACTGAGCTCAGCTCGGATGTATGCCCTGAAAAAAAAAAAGGCCACATCCCTCATCAGGAAGAGATCCCCCCAGGATATATATAGCCACACTTTCAAAATGTCCCAGCGAGTCCCATGTACCCTACAAATTCCCCCCAAAACACAGTGGGGTAGTGAGCAATTTCCTGCTGGAAATTCTGCCTTCCTTTGGGTGCCATCTAACGCTGATCTTTATGTTTCTGTCAACTTAACTTATTATTTGGTATTCAATTTGGCAATAAAATTTTTATATGCCAGGTACTGTGTATTACAGATACACAGATAGATACGTGTTTATGTGTGTGTGTTCCTGTAAATTATAATAAGAATTTTGCGATTTTGTTCATCAGGTTCAGCTCAGTTTTTCACACCTATAAAGCTGTTGCAAATCGTAACATGGAGAGAACAGATATACCGATTCTTATCACTGTTAAAACTTCTTCAGTGATAAAGTTTTGGTTTCTTTTGCATTTAAATATTGAAAGACACTAGTAGGAGAGCTGCATATTTAGCTCCAACCTTCCAAAGAAGGACTGAACATTCATAAATTATCTTTTTTGTTTCATTAGTCATGGACTCAACCATTCCTGAACAGAGAGGGATTTAAGTGTGTGCTAGGAGTTCAGCACATGCTTAAGTGCTGGGGACTTAGAGAGGAACTTTAATTGCTGAGTGCCATTAGTAAGTAAGATGCTAAATTCCTCCCCGGGAGTGACTGTATTTCAGTGATGATTTAGGTGGTCCTTTACTGCATTTTGCCAACCTCTACTAGAGTCCCTGAGCACGGGTTTGTTTGGCTGTACTGATGATCCCTTCTTGACGACTCTCTTTAGGAGACTGTTACATGCCCTCTATATAATACAGTTTTGGAAATTATCTTTATTTTATACCTAGAACGTTACCTTTGCAAACATTTTCCCTCACTGTATGTGTCTGTATGTCTTTCATACCTTTTACTGTGTGTTTTGCTGTCCTTGCCATTTTAAAAGCAGGAACATGATTTATAGGTGAAATTAATGAGCAGATCACCTGATGCTGAACTGATCCTGGATGTCACAGTACTTTAGACCTGATGCTGGTGCAAACAGAACACAGACATCTGGGTTGCTCCAGATTCCCAGTCCTCCAAACAATATGGCCTTGGGATCAGTCCAGCTAAGGCTCTTGCTCCTGCACGTTTTCCTTTCTGCAGGATAGAGGAGTGCATGGTTCTGATAACATCTTATTTTCTGCTCATCAGGCTGCAGTTGGGTTTGTGACTACAATTAAAAGCAGCAGGCCAAATCCCTCTGCGGTTTAACAGCCCTGAAGTCAATGGAGTTGCTCCAGTGATGAATTTGGCCTGAAAGCTTCTGGTCTGGTTTTAGTCGGCTGCCCACAAGCCCAGATCTAAGGCATGTCTTGGGTGGATTTATATTTATGTTTGAGAATGAGGAGACAGTCAAAGAGTTAGATGCCTTTCACATCCAATGTAAGTCTTTAAAGGCTGCAGAGTCTTCTGCATGGAAACAGGTTCCTTTACTTCTGTCGTTCTAGCAGGTTATTTTTTGTCTCTCCATGACTCTATTACTTCACATACAGGACACAGGATGTGGCAGGTAGGATGCCTCAATTGTGCTAGTGCCTAACGGGATGACTTTGGCAGAGCCTTTTAAACTCTCTTTCCTTGAGCCCAGCTGCTACACCTCTGACCTGTGTTGTGTGTTGTTAAAGCACAGTTTCCTTTTTACCCCCCAGACAGCTGTAAAGAGCCAAGTGAAAACCTCCCAGGATTTTTGTTAGAGCTGTACAGATAGTGTCTGTCCCAAAAAGCTTGTAAGTTAAATATCCAGGAGGGACAAGTGCAGGAAGGGAATGAGCTAGGGGTCCAGCTTTTAGATGGAGAATCCACAGAGTGGATTCTGTCTTCCCGCAGTTTCAGCCTCCCTGGTTCTTCTTACCCATGTAGTAAATATCTCACAAACACCCATTCTTCTCTTCGCTAAAATTTAATGTCTTTTCTTCCTCCCCCACAAAATCCAGGCTTATTCCTGATCTTAAAGCAAGCACACAAGCAAGCAGGAAAAGCTGAATTTTTGAGCTGGGAGGAAAACGAGCCCTATCGTTTTCACTGACACTCACAGGCGTGCACCGTTCTCCCCTCACCCCTGCTTGGCTCTGCAGGGCTGGAGGTCGGGCTCAGGGCTCACCCATCCTCACTGGGTTCTGCAGGGAGATGGGAACGTCCCTTGGTGAGAGATGTGGATGCAGACTCCAAGATGAGGTCGTCCCACAAGCATGAGTGAGGGGGATTTCTAGAGAGGAGGAAAGGCTGACACAAACATGGGGGCAGAAGGGTTGCGGAAGGGAAGGGAGAGAAATGGTGCATGGGCAGGATTCCCATTTCGACTTTATCTATACAAGAAGTTTTAACTGTAGCAGCAGGGTAAACACAATACATTTCCCTCCAGCATTCACACTGATATAAATAGTCTTTTTACCAGTTTAACTTTATTCTCTTGTAGGCATGAAATTAAGCTACACAGGTATTAGGTACACATATACCAGTATAACTGTGCTCACAGTCTGAGGGGGGTTATACTGATTTAGCCACAGGGGTTTTTAAGCAGATTAAAGAAGTTAAAAGATGGTATTTAAACCATCACTAGTAATGTACATCGATTCCTAGCTGCAATCTTTCCTTTATCCGTGTACGCATTTTCTGTACTGACGAACATACATGCACATGAGCTTTTGCATCCAAAGCATACTAATTTTCCTCTTTCTTTCCCCATTTTCCTCTTTTAACCACCAAGTGAAAAGTGTGTGCAGTCTGCAGTTTAATTTTGTTGTTCTTCCCTTCTTTCTTTATAATTTGAAGATGTTTTCCTTGCTTCTGAGAAGTATAGGAATGACAGGAGGAAGGAAAATAAAGAGTTCCTATTGCTCTGCTTTTTCAGACTCCCTCAAGTTCAGGCTATCTGCAGTGTGACTAAAAGAAACAAGAAAACTTGAAAAGTAAGCAACCAATTGAAGAGAGACAGCATTTACTGCAACACAGTCAGCACTGAGAATGAGTCAGGGAAAACAACACCTCCTGCCTTCTCATCAGCCGCACTTTGGGAATTAAATATAATTCAATATTTCTAATGCCAGATTTTTTTAAATATCTATATATAAAAAGAAGGGAAAATTGAGGCGGAGAACAAGGAAAGGAGGACAGGTAGAGAAAAGCACCGCTGGAGAGCAAGAGAGAAAAAGAAGACAGGACAAAGTAAATACGGAACAAGGGAGTCAGGAGTGGGAAAGTGAGGTTTTGTGTGAAAATACAGCCAAGGTAGAAGGGAGAAGCCTGTGTAGCCCATTTCCACCTGCACCCCAAGCACAGTGTTTTAAAAAAGATTCAGTGCAGCTCGTGACAATTTGTGCTTCTGTGCATGCAGAAGGCAATAGCTCAGACCGGCTGCTGGCTTAAACCCCCTCCTTCAGCCAATGGTTTAATTCTGACTGAGGCTGAGGCATCACGTAGACAGCATTGCTTGTAACCAGTAAAGTCTGATCAGCCATATTGACTGGCAAACCTAGCCATGAAAACTATGATAAAAAACATAATTTCTTGTGACAGTGCTGTTGAAATTATTGTCTCCCTGTTAAAAACTCTCTGCCATCCCCACCCAACTTCTTTCTCAGAAAAAAAAAACAATCATAAAAGCAAAACAATGAAGTTTTGAGGACTTAGTAATTCACAGAAGAAAAAACTACTTTTATGAAAGACCCCAATAACAATTTAAAGAAAACTATTGGGTTTCCTGTGCAATTCTCATTAAGTGCAGAACAGATGGTGCCACGTGGAAAGGCAGAGGGCTGTGGGAAGCAGGTGGATAGACTTGGGTAGAGCAGCGGTGTGTGGGGGCAGATAGATGGATAGGTGTGTGATATGTGTGCGGAGGAGTGGCTGAACACAGAGGTGACAGAAATATGCACTTGTGTGACTGGGCTGACAGGAAGGATGCTTTGGAAGTTCAGAAAACCTCTGGTTCAGCTCTTTATTCTGCCATCACCTTTCAGGTGGCGCTGGTAAATCATTCACTCTTTCATACACTGGAGGTAAGAGGGGTGCCAAGTCTTACTGGAAACTATGGGGAGTAATCCTTCAGAGACAAAGAGATGCTCATATTCTGCAGTAAAAGGGCTTAGAAAAGCACCTCAGAGAGGACACAGGCACAGTCTGTGGCCAAGACGCTCTGCTGAAATTCTTTGCAGTAACAGGCATTCCCCTCCAAGTCTGCTACCTCACACCTCATCCTGGTGATCCTCCACCGAGCCAAGTTTCAAACCAGCTCTCTCAGTGTGCTGGTGAGTCTTCATGCTTTGCAAGCTGTGGACCTGGTATTGCCCTTATCACTTCAGTGCTGTAAAGGTGGTTTAAAAAGCTTTCTATGGTAGTTGGTCAAATGCTGGTAATTCAGACTGAGCAAGAGGATTCCAAAGATAGAGCATCTCTGGACTGCTTTTTCTGGATGGAGTCTCTAGAGAAGCTCCCCACACCTGTGTCAGACTGAATGTGTCTCTGCAGAGAACCAGTGGGATGAATAGCAAACTATCTGCACCTTCACTCACTAATGGTTGAAATAACACTAGGAGAATTCAGCATGTCTTTTAGTCTACAGAGATTGATAAACATTTTCAATTTCAGTCTACCGACAAAGTGCAGGTTTAGCTGTATCTCTCAGTGGCATCTGGACTATGAGCAGAGCCATAAAAATGGGGCATTTGAATGATATTGCAAGAACATCCTGCTGGTTCAGCAAAGCTCCAAGGAATTTTCTCAAGCGACACCACTCCCAGTTGGAGTATATTTACGTTATTGTGGAAAAGACTTCTGCTCCTGATAATTGCCATGGTTGATTCTGAGACAAGGTTGCACAGAGCCTTTTAGATAATGCCGCGGTAAGTGTATCATGAACACCAAAGACAGAGCAGGTAAAAAACTACTAGTGATGGGCATGGCCTGGGACCCTCTGAATTTGGTGCAACTGTTCTCACTGAGGTTTTTTTGTCTGGTGAATCTGTCTGGCACCACTTATCTTTGATCTTTGGTGGCTGGATGGGAAATGGGGAACCTCTTACCACCAGGGACTTCCATTTGGGATGGCGAACGAGCCCGGTGATCATCTGTGGGGCTTGAGAGACAGGGACTTCCAGATCGGAGGGATGTTCACCCAAAGCCTCCAGTTATGCCCTGTTCACGCATACCCTGACTGGCTCTTTCTGGTTCTGTCAGCCTACGTGAAAACACTGACTTCCAGGCCCAGTCTGAAGGCACGTGCCCCCATTTGGATCAGGTTGCCTTCCCACTTTTCTCCGTGGGTCCTACCAAACTCCCTCCCCAGTCCTGGATCCAAAAGAATAATGGCTTTATGTAGCTTGTAAAATTCTATTATCTCTGTATTCAAAACTCAACAACTGGGAAATGGCTGTAATAAGCGTGTTATTAAGCGTGTAAATACACTTTAACTTCAGCCCTCCAAAGGAAGTCTCTTGCTGTCTTCCTCGCTGTTTCCCCTCCATGTTTTCTCCATGTGGTTGGATTTCATGGATATACCTACTTTCTGCCCTCTCCCTGGCTGGCGTGCTGTCCCATTTGACTGCGCTAAGGACGATGCTCCCCTCCGCTGAGCGTACCATGGAGCCTCCTGGAGAGCTCAGAGTTTTTGAGGGAAGACGGGTACCTGGTGAGGATGGGAGGCTTGGGGAAGGGGGGAGGAGGGCTGGGGTGGGGAGGGGAGGAAAACATTAAAAAAAAAGAAAGAAGCCAAGTGCATTCTTTCTGCAACACTCAGGAAAAAGAATGTTTCACAGGGGATTGGAAAGGCGAAATTTTTTCACATCCAAATGGATTGCAATTTCCCTCCATTTAGCACCTGAAGGTAATTAGCTCGAAGAGACTGTCGGCTGAGAAACACGTTCATGGAACATTAACTCTCATACATTCTCCAGTTGCAGGGAATTAATAGGAAAGATTAAAGTTTAAAGAGAGCAAAATGCCATTACCTCGCAAGCCACCTCTCTCAGCGGCAGTAACTAGCCCTCACTAACCTAAAAGCACCGTTGGAGTCCCTGGCTCCTGCTTCAGGCAACGACAGATGAGACGGGCCCCCGCGCTGCCCCGAGCTGCCCGTCCGTGGGCTCCGGTGACCCGCCTGCAGGCAGCGATGGGGCTTGTGGCTCCGGCAAAGATGCGTTTGCCTGCTGCCGTACGAGCGCACACATGCACGTCACCTTGGAACCAACACGCGTATGCAAGCGTGTCCCCGTATGTACCACTCCATAGGCGCCAGATAGTGTCTTTTCAGCAAGACGTGAGCTGTGGGTGCCCTGTCACATCAGAGCCGAGGACAAAGTGCCCAGCAGCGGTCCCCTGCGTGCTCCCACCAAGGCCTCAGGCTGGCGCGTGGGGCAGGCAGGAGGGATCCCCCACGCACCCCCCCGGGCAGCCCCGCGTCGTCTCCCTCCTGTCCCGTTCCCCGCTGGCCCGCCGGTGCCCGCGCGGGGATGCTGGCAGCCTGCTGGGCTCATGCAAAGTCCAAACCGCAACGCTGCAACACAAAAAGGCCTCACGGCTGAATCGGCTCCGTGGATCTCTCCTGACGGAGGGATTATGCCTTTTCTCAGATGGAAGACAAAAAAAAGCATTAAAGGGTAGGGGCCCTATTTTGGGGGTTGGGGGGTAAAGTTTATATAAGCTTCTGCACTTTAAAGATTTCCATGTTGCTTTAGCATTTCAGGGAGAGAGCATGAGAGAGAGAGAGAGAGGGAGAGAGAGAGAGCGAGAGCGAGATGAAATTGAGACATGGAAGAATTTATTGCCCAGAAAATTCCATTCTGCTATCTGATTCGAAAAGTCCAGTCCCCCCAGCTTCGGAAAATCTATTTTCCACATTTTAATACCCTGCAGAACAGTCCTCATAACTCATCCGAGTGTGTTAAGCACAGTTTTATTAGATCTGAAACAAATTTTGGTGGGGAGATACTATAGGTCATTAACCATGGAGTAATTTTATCCTTGTTTCCCTAATGATGCCATAATGGCGAGCGAATTTCTTAACTAAAGACCAAAGAACATTTTGAAGGTCAGTTTCATCTGTGAGCTCCTTCAAGCGCTTCTCGGAGAAGATTGGAAAACTCGCCGATTTTTTGAAGAGTCATTAATAATGTGAAAGCTGAAAGAGCTCTCTCCCATTTGCGTTCCTGCTTTTTACCTTTTAATTTTATATCGCTTTAGTCCCTTTCTTTTTCTCCCTCACTCTCTCTCTCTCTTTTTAACTCTCTTCTGGAGTGGCCCCTCATGCAGCTGAAAAATGAAATGGGCCATTCGTGAGGGCATCCTGAGCTGAGCCGGCAGGGCAAGGATCCAGGAGGAGGAGAGGGCAGCCCTGGCACTGGGTGTCCATCGCCGCGGCCGGGCACCCGCTGCCATAAATGTCCCTCCAGCAGTCCTGGGTGCCAGCCTGGCTGAGGGGCAGCCTGCTCCCCCACGCTGGTGTAAATCAGGAGTGGGGTTGCTGGAGCCTACGGCACTGCATCCGTGCAAAAGGAGGGAGAGGGACCAGGCTGTCCCCTCCCTGCCTAACAGGGTGCGTGTGTTTTTAGCCTGTCTGAATGAGCTCGCGCCTGGATCACAGAGGGTTGTGCTCGCAGAGTGACTGGTGCACTGAGTGCGAATGTGCATGTGTGTGCGCGCGCGCGTGCGTGTGTGTGTAAGGTCCATGTGCCGGTGACCATCAGACGATTACAGGGGGGATGTGAAATACCGAGAGATATATATTTGATATGTATATATATACACACCTGTGTGTGAATTGACATTAGTATATCGATATGTTGCAAATGGATGATGTAAAAAAAATGAAATAGCAAGAAGCTGCTTGAGGACTATATGTAGCCTGTGAACATGCATGTGCTGGGACTGCAGGTGCATGGGGGGGCACATGGAGCCGGAATTAGCGTGTGCAATATTCGGTTTGCATGGATTGCTGTGCTCAAGTTTGGAGTGTATATGTATGTTTTGCGCATGTTTGGGGGGAACACATGGGGGGTTCTTTGACTGGATGCTGATTTGTAACCCTCTGTGTCTGTGCGTAGTGAACAGATAACAGGCTTACACGTGTTTTGTGTGGACTCCGCATTTGTGTGTGTGTGTGTGTGTGTGTGTGATGGTTTTTCTGGCTGTACCACAGGCATCAGCAGCGAGGAGGAATCTTCTGGGATGTGTGCAGTGCACCAGAGGCTCGGCTCTGTGTGTGCACGTGTGTGCGTGTGTGTGTGCAGGGGGGGTGTATGCCCTAGAGAAGGGTTTGTCTGTGCTCTCATTAGAGAGCGCCTGGCAGCGAGCAGGCCTCTGTGCTTATGTGTTTTCCTCTCCCTGGGTGTGTATGCTTCAGGCGTCTGCATGTGTTGCATTTGCAGATGCCATGGGCCGGATCCTCCGCTGATGTAAAGCAGCACCGGAGTCCATGGGGCAATTTACACCCACTGCAACTCCAGGCCAGCCCCGGGCTGGAGGTGGTGGGGCCAGGGGGTGTGGGCTGAGATGCCATCCCACACCATGGGAACGGATAACTTCCAACCTGGAACAAGACCTTCTCCCATCCCCTCCGCCCCCTCTCCCCCAGCCCGTCACTCACATTCAAGGCGAGAACTATAGGGGGACGTGTGTGTGTGTCTATTTGGGGAAGGAGCGCTCCGAGGGGAGGGGGGCAGTGTGGTGACACACTCTGCTCCCAGATGTGATACCAGCGATAATTTCAATTTTATGCCTTTGTTATGGCTTTAATCACTTTCTTTATGCGTTTTGTTCCAGCGATCAGGGAGAGACACCTGATAGGCAAAAAGGATATCAGGGGAACAATTTTTATTTGGAATGTGGTGAGAAGTCTAATTAGAATTTGAATTCTGCTGAGCCTTGAAATGGTCGGTACTTTATCCTGATCGCCTTAGATATTGTTTCGAGTCAATCATCTGTCATAGTGCGGCACGCTGGAGAGAAAGGCTCTCCATCCAGCCTGGTCTCTCTGTCGGGCTGGGGGCTGCTGGTGGGGAAAGGGAGGGTGACGGGAGGGAGGGCAGCGGACTTTGCTCTGCCAGATAGGCTCCCCAGGAGCAAGCACAAAGGGAGAAAACTCTTGACACAGAGGTTTCCCTTGCTGCGGACTCCTGGCCCTGCTGCGGGGTGCTGCCTGCTGGCCCCTTTCTCATCATTGCAGAGCTGTCCCTTTCAAATGGGGGAGAGGGAGAAGGAGGACCGTGGGTCAACACAAATGTCCCCCCAGCTGCTGCCTGGGAGAGGAGCATCCTCTCAGAGATAGTCCACGTGGTTCAAGAGGATTTTGCTGCTATCCTTGCTCTACTGATTAAATACTCTGGAGGGTCAGTTCTCACAGGGCAGCTAGACAACTAGGAAAGGATGGATGGATGGATGGATGGATGGATGGATGGACGGACGGACAGATGGATGGATGGATGGACAGACAGGTGTGGATGGGAACAGCCCTCCAGATGGATTTGTATGGGACAGAGGTAGACATGGCTGAATCCAGTGAGACACAGGGATGGATGGGGCACTTAAGAAAGGTGAGGGTGGAGGTGGACGTGCCTCTTCAGGCAGTAAGCACACTCATGATGGGGAATTTTTTCAGGCTGTCTGCAGACTCAGGTTGATCTTATTTCATTTGTGTTACCAGAACACAGAGGAAAGTGGGAACCTGGGAACATGACACCAAGGCACTCAGCAACTTTCACAATCCTTTCAGCTTTAAAATCTGTTCTTAATAGTTTAAAAAAACCCTCACAAACCCGTTATGAGTCCTAGTGTTTCAAAGCTAAAAGCCACTCCAAAGCTCACCAGGACATCTCCAGTAACATCCTCCCTCCTGTCTCCAGTCCGCAGTGCCTCCCCCTGGTGAGACTGCAGCCTTCAGTCCTGATCGAACTGCTGCAGTACTGAGTTTGAGATGAGCTGTGCTGTGGTGTAATCCCGGCTGCTACGAAAAAGGAGGCACACAGGCAGGACTGCAGCATGATCTATATACCAGGAGAGATGAACTGAGGAGAATCATGAACAATAGAATCATTCCAATATTCCTAAACTTATTGAAATTGATGGTAAAGTCTTTATTCTGTGCTGTTCCTATGCTTTGAGATGGTGCCTCATTCTGAATGCAACATAAATGTCTGCAACATGAAAGATACAGGGTTGGTTCGGCTGTTGAAGAAAAGACAGTTGAATGTTTTGCCTTCTTGAGAGAAACAGAAAATGACCTGGGACTGGGGGCTAATTAAAAGAGTTGCAGGCATCTGCAAAAATTTGCAGCTAGGAAAGCCATTTGAGTAGTTCTTTCTAAGGTGTCAGCATTAGGTTTCAGAGCTGACATACCGAGATGGGTGTAGGCAGCTTGTGCCTTTCTCAGCTACGGTCCAGGCTGCCCGCAGACTCAGGCAGACATCGCTGTATGCGTTTATGTTCAGTTCTCCTCTTTAACAACTCATCAGGGCAATACTTCTTTTTTCTTTTTTCCCCTTTTTTCTTTTTTTTTCTTTTTTCTTTGTGAAAGTTGATAGTGTCAAAGCTCAGTTCTAAGGACTCATCTACAAATCCCTTGATAGTCATACCGTCAACGATGGAAGGTCTGAGGCAAAATCAACCTTTCATTTACACTCCAAAAATGCACCTAGGGTTGCAAACAGAGAATAGGAGACATTAAATATGCTGGCATATTTGTAATTAGGGATATGGTTTAGTGGTGGACTTGGCAGTGTTAGGTTTACGGTTGGACTCGATGATCCTAAAGGTCTTTTCCAACCTAAATGATTCTATGATTCTGTGATTCTATGATGTGCTGTCATTGCAAGTATGTTCAGATTTTGGCCCTAAAGCTGCAATTCCGGTAAAGCAGAAATGTACTAAGTAAAAACCCCATGCTACCACACAAGCTGTACAGTCCAGACATTAAACCAATATATTCATGTTA
The DNA here is from genome assembly GCF_000699105.1 of Pygoscelis adeliae. Lineage (NCBI taxonomy): Eukaryota > Metazoa > Chordata > Aves > Sphenisciformes > Spheniscidae > Pygoscelis > Pygoscelis adeliae. Next base: position 296,154 of record NW_008824648.1, read on the forward strand.
GGGAGAGAACTACTGAGCCCCCCAAGTCTCTTTGCTCTGAGTATGCCCAGTCCCAGATGCTGGGTCATACAGAGCATCACATGGCAGAAGAAGAGCCACCGTCTCAGACTGCAGTGGGAGGCTGTGCCTTGTAATGGGGCTGGTTTGAATGCAGGGCCTCGCCGATGTAGCAGACTCCCGCCTTGGCTTATCCTCTGCCGTGGGCCGGCAAAACACTACTGCAATGAGTCCCTCATTTTTGCCCAGTTTATGGCTCATATCTGGGACCAGGAGGATCTGAATGCAGGGTGCTGATGCCCACTTCCACTGCCCTGTTCCTGGCTCTACAAATACCATACCACTATTTGCCTCCCTCCTAGGGATGTACATGTTTGTGTGTATGTGTGAGATAACAGGTGAGGTGTGTTCCTTGCCTAGCTCAAGATTAAGGGGAATCAAGAAGAAAATAATAATAATAATAATGTCCTGTATTCCGATGGCCCTACCTAAAACAAAAGAAACCCCCCAAATTCTTGTGGACACTGGGGGCCAGATCTGGGCTGGATCCTCCATATCTGGGCTGGAGCCACGGTCCTTAGGGCCGTGCAAAGCTCTGCTGACTCAGGGGAGGTCTGGAGAGAAGGCCGGATGGGGGACAGCTTGCAAGGACCGGGGTCTTTGCTGCCATGACGGAAGGCAGAGCGCTAATTCTAAGCCTTGATTGTCAATGAACTCTGGCCTCGTGGAGTATTGTTTACTGTGCCGAAGGGATCTTTAGGCATCATATGTCTTGTTCATCCCAAATGTCAGCTGATGGATGTTCAATAGTTCTTGATGGCCCTGTGGTTTCTGTAGCCTGCTTTACAGCCCACACGCAACAGGGAAAGGCCAGGATCAGAAACGAATGAAGGTTGAGCAGGGAGGGCTGCTGTAAGCACTGCCAGCCCAGGCTGGGAAAGGGCTCAGGTGTGCAGGATAAGAACAAAATCCAATAAGCAGGTCTCACTAATTTAAATCTCAGTTGACCCTATCTGTTCTTTCATTGTGATACTCTGAATGACCACTTTCTTTTTCTTCATGGGGACTGGGTGTAGAAGTGTTCAGAAGAAGAATCCCAAACAGCTCAGCCCATATTATCACTACTGTTATCACTATGATTATTATTACCGTTTGCCTCCTTGCACCACTCAGAACAAAGGCCCCTGTTGTGCTGAGCACTGTACAAATGTACTGGGGGAAAATAAACAAAGGCACATTGACTTGCCTGAGTTTCCATACTGTGACAGTGTCAGAGCTAGGAAGAGAAACTAAACCTCCAAGTTCCTCTTGTTAAGCCAGGGATGGCCATTATGTGCCTTCAAGCATTTTGAGCAGGACTTTCGAGTCATGGCTATACCATGCATCTGGCTGTGAGCCTGTGCGTGCAAAGGACTGCTAGCTAATGCTGCACCACCAGCAATGGGAATGAAGCAGCCAGCAGGAACCGATTTAACTGGATCTTCTTGTTGATCAGCCTGCTGCAATTTCAGCCCAGCTCCAGTTGGGGCATACCTGTGAAATGCTCCCAGAGCTCCCATCCTTTCAGGTCCCCTGTGGCTCTTGGCCAAACAGATTTTGGTGTAGTTCTTGCTAGCTCGGGAAGGTTGGACAACCCTGCAAAGTCTGTCCACGCTAGCTGGAGCCAGGATGTTGGCTTTAGACTGTATTTCTCT
>NW_008824648.1:297867-300654 GCF_000699105.1 Pygoscelis adeliae
CCTTCCCTGTTCTTTCGTGTCTTTAGCCTCGTTCAAGTGAAGTGTTGACTTTTTTTCTCAGTCCCAGCCTCCATCCCAATTTTCTACTGTCCTGATTTTTTCCACAGATATTTTCCCCCCTCACTGTTCCTGAACACTCAAGTCCGTGCACATTCCCACCTAGCTTGCCAGCTCTGGCTGGGGTAAATTCTGGCAAAATTACCTTAGCCTTTCCAGAAGGCAAAGCTGAGACAGAGGACTGCATCCAGCTGCCCACAAAGGCAGAGCATGAAGTCTGCCATTCCCCAGGACCAGCCTCAGCCCGACCAGCCCAGCCGAGGTGATCTGATTTCTGGGTTCAATCATCAACAAGAGAGCTTCTCGGAAGAGATTATTGGAGAAGCGTCTTCTGAGAGAGAAGCAAAGACAAGAGTGTCTGGACTGTACCCTTTGTGGGTTCTTTGGGGGCTATCGCATGAACCCACAATCCTGTGCGCTGCCTGCTGTGAGGGAGATGGAACTCAGAGAAAGGTTCAGGGAACTGAGTGATGCATGCTTCCCTTCCCCTTCCCTGCCAGCAGCAGCCCTGTGTCTGTCACTCAGCCCTGTCTTCTCTTCCATCAGGAGGACATCCCTGGGGCCCCAGAGCCTTTTCCCTAATCAGCCCATTTCCCCTGGCTTGGTCCTGGGAGGACGCAGTGCTCGCAGGCTCTGAGGTGTCTCTATCATTGGCTGTCAGGTGAAGCCCTCCCTAAGCACTCCAGCAGGCCTTTCTTTATTTATTTTTAAAATTCCCCTGAGCCTACGAAGGTCGTTTGAACAAATTGGAGCTGACAGACATTAACTTGGAAAAAAGCCCATTGCACCATGATAAACTCCATTTAAAGAGAAGCAAAAGTGCCAGGCAAGGAAGGAACAACGATGAGAGATTTGTCACTGTTACCGTAAGCTTAGGAGGTGAGATTGTCAGCTCCAGCCTCACCTTCCCCCATTATGCATTATCACACATTCCAGCGTTGCTACTTCCACTGCAGCAGCTCCTGTTGGTGTGAATGGGCTGAACTGGGATCCTGTGCAAGGCCACAGGGAGAGCCATTCCCAGCACCAAAGAGACCATGCAGGCAAATTAAATTGGTGGGCCATACCCCTGGTGAAGAGGAGAGGGAACCAAAGCCCACAGATGAGGTGCTTCACCCCAGATCACACAGAGAATCACCATCTAGGCTGCAAACCAACCTCAGACCATGAGTGTCCCCCCCTTCCAGTCCCCAATCCTTGAGCCTGTTTTGCATCTGTCTGTGATCTTGGGTATCCATGCACCAGTGGGGAGATGGGCATGGTTTTACACCTTGGTATGTACCCGGCTGGGGAACAGAGCACCGCCACAGCTCCAAGCCTGCCGTCCTCTGAGGGCACAAAGCAAGATGCCTCAGTCTGGGCACTGAGGTTTATCCTTCAGGGACCTGCATTGCAGAGGTAACCTCGAGAAGCCACAGCCATTGCCAGCTCTTCTGTGAAGCATTGGGGATGGTACCTTCCCTTCAGCTGGCAGCCAGAAGAGCTGCCTGAGGGGCGGAGGGAGATGAGAGAAGTCAGATGTATCAGTCTTAGTCCATATGACTGCTGATGAAACCTGTGCTCTGTCCAAAGATATATCCTAATGCCTCCCATTCAATTTGCACATAGTTTCTTTATGCTTTGCTTAGTGTCCTTGAAACAAAGACAATTGGTTTCTCCTCTCCTCTGGGCATCATGTGGGATCCAAGTGGCCTCCAGCCCCCTGCAGAGCCGCAGCAGCCGCCAATTGTTCTGGCAAGCCAGGATCAAATCTCAGAGAGGAGCAGGCCTGGGACTGTCACACTTACCTGGCCAAGTTCGGGCCAGGACTCCCTCTACCCCACAGCCAGATGAGAAATGAATTTCTCCAACTGCAGGTCAGCAAGCTCAGAAATGGCAAGAAGTGACTAATAAACCTTGCAGATAGGAACTGATCCATGCTCTTCCTCACACCTCTTTGTCTTGGAATCTTGCAAAAATGAATAGTAGTCTTTATGCTTGCAGAGCATTGTGACAAGTCAGTCCAGACCACTTACTAGGGATCCAGCGCAGAGAGCCCAGACCCAGCACTGAATGCCTTCTGCAATCAGCTGGGTTATAAATAGCGTCTGGCTAACCAGGCTGAGAAATGACAAGTGTCTTGACACGGTCACTACAGCAACTGTCACCATCTAGGCAAAACTGTCAGCTGCAGGAGACCTGTTCCTAACCAATACCCCTCAAGATCACGAGTGGTCCCAAGTCCTGGGAGGACCGGGTGGCTGGGAGGAAAGCCCTGTCCACGTACCCAGCTGTGAAGAGCACTAGCGAGGTCTCTGCTGCTCACAGCTGGCCCTGTGCCCAGCACAGATCCCTGTCAGGAAGAGGAAGGCAGGACTTTTCACCAGGTTCTTGTACAGCACACAGCTACAGCTTAGCAAACTCTCCAGAATCACCACCGGCTCTGGGTGCGCTGCCCCTCTGCAGCACTGGCATAAATGGAATGACCAATTTACTATGCATGAGAGATTTCCAGTCGTGGCTGGATGTTCCCGATCCACAATGACCTTTGATCCAAGAGTGAATGGTGCTAACCTCAACTTTCTGTGTTTGGGCTCCCTGCCCAGCTTTATGGTTAAGCGTTACAGCAATGTCTTTCCCGCTGCCCAGTTTCTCTCTTGGAAACAAAGATCGCATTTCTGCAATGCTGCAGTTAGACCAGTTTGACCTTTCCCTGTCATGTGGATGCCCGGACAAGTCAGAGGGGGTTCA
>NW_008824648.1:300681-303736 GCF_000699105.1 Pygoscelis adeliae
GTCCTTGCACCACAGAGACAGCCAATCTAGCTGCTTGCCTGCACTGTTCCACCTACTACTTCCTCAAGGCTTGCTCTCCAGCTGTGCCTGCACCGGCAGTCAAGGTCAATTTTATGTTTTCCCTCCGACTCGTATCTGCTGACCATCCACACTGCAAACCCCACTGCTCAACCCTGAATGACCCATTCAGCCAGCCCCTGGTGATCTCTGGCTGTGAGACCTGGCTCACCCCACACTGACCTTCAGAACCACCTCCCTCTGCTTTGCTGTGGCTTTAGAAATCACTTGAGCATGAAAGCCCTGAGCACAGGAGGTCCACCAGGGCAATCCTGCCCCAAAATCCCATGCTTTTCATCTCTTACCCCTACTGCAGGCCTCTTCTTCTGAACCATCCTGTTGGGGTTATGGACCTCAGTCCTGCATAAAACGAGGCATCTAATTCTCTGTGTGAGTCCGTGCCCTGCCTCTCGGATAGGATGATAGGTCTGGCCCTGTTTGTTTTCAGCTTTTTGGGGTCAACGGCTGTCTTTCAGTTGGTACATGGGACACGGAGTCCTGGTCTTGCTTAGGGCTGATATTTCTGATCTGTAGGTAAAAGCAGCAGTAAAGGGAGGCTGTATTACTGCTCCTAAACCTTAGCTACAAAATAGTCACAGCGCCAAGCAGAGCTAGTCAAAGCATTGAGCAAATGTAGAAGTGTTTTAATTTCAGTATCATTTCTGTGTTGTAGGATTGCAATGGGATTTCCTGCAGAACGTGTATAGGAATTAGAAGCTCTTTTTCTGACAGATTCCTTCAGTTTTCTGAAGCACATTTTTATTGGCATTATTTTGGAAATATTTTTCTCCCCCTGTACGAAGCCTCTTCACTCAACTTTGGTTACAGATATGAGTTTTAAAGCTGGGGTGAAATAAGATGGAAAACAGAGTATGTTTCTATTGATGGCAATTCTTCATGCAGATTTGACCTTTGGGGGAAGAGGAAGGTTGTTTTGTAACCAAAAAATTCTCTTGCCAAAAATGTTGCCCTGGTAACCGATGCTGTAGAGACGAGCCTGGATCCTTATGCTACCCATTAAAGGGAATCTGACTCTGGAGAGCAAGAGGTGGACCCTGGAGAGCTGGATGGTGGGGGCGGAGAGGGGCTGGGGATGTGGGAGATGCCTGTGTGGGGACAGGGGAGGAAAGGTGTGAGATGAAGAGGCCAAGGGCTGTGAGTGCAGGGTGAGACCCACGGGGCACGGGGTTTGAAGGACTGATGGGGGCAGAAAGGATGTGGGAGGCAGCAAAACTGGCTGGTGGGGCTTGGCAGCATCAGTGACACATGGAGAGTCTCATGCAATGCCTTCCCCAAGATGCAATGATGTTTTGAGATTCCCCCCCTGCAAGTCCCTTCTGCACCTTGCTGCAGCAAAGACTATTTTCTCAGTAGCCCCTTCCTTACCCCCTAACCACACTCCTCCCACACCAGCCCTCAGTGCCACCTTCCTGGCCCCATCAGCCCCCACCTCACCGGTAATGAGGGGGGCCGTGTGGTCTGCCTTTCCTGCACTCCCGCACTTCCCTCTGGATCCCAGCAACAAGTTTAATTGGAAAAAAACAAGGCTGACTTGGAGGCAAGGCAAGGAGGCAGGGAGAGCCTGTGCCAGCTGACACCATGATCGATTACCTGGAACTCCACCTGACACTGAAATTAGGGTTTTTTAATGATAGGCCGACTCTCCCTGGATGTGAAATTCAAATGATCTCCAAAGCTTCCCTGTGACCATCACTCGCTGCACGCAGTGGTACACGCCACATGCAGGTACTTTGTCTCTGTCACTGCTGAAAGGACATTGTTATTACCAACAACTCTTTGTATTAACCAGTCTCCTACCTAATAGACAACACTTTACGTTCTGCACCGCTACCCAGTCAGGGCTGCTGTGTGCCTGAGAGACACATGCTTTTCCCCAGCTCCCCTGGGGCAATGGAAAGCCAGTGCTTAAAAAGAGACACCAAAATGGAGGATGCGCACACACCTTGCTCCCCCCGCCGCCCCCCTGCTCTCGTGTTGGGGGGTGATTTTCCTTGGCACTGCCTGCCTCAGCTGCAGGCCCACAGCACAAACCGGTGGGGCAAGGGGTGGCCGTGCTGGGACGTGCGGAGGTGCCTGGCGAGCAGGCAGTTGCCTAAGTTCCCTTCGGATGAGGAAGGGGAGTTTGTCCTCCCACAGAAATTTTTCCCATCCCAGGGCAAAACTGGGGGAGGCAATACTCCAGGGAGTTTTCCCCATCTTTATCCTGCTTGGTGAGCCATCAAGAAAGTGCCTGCTGGGCTGGTACCCTCCCGTGCCCCACAGTCAGGATGGAAGAAAAGCCACCGCCTCCCAGGTCCGCGCTGTCGCTGAGCCCTGGTGTATCGCAAAGCATTTGCACCTGTGTGGAGGGATTGTCGCTGCTGGTGGGGGTTGTCTCCCAAGATATTGTCCCCACCTTTCTTCCACCATCTCTTGACCACTTTTGCCTGGCCCTCGGGAACACAGAGGGGAGGTGGCTGGTGTGACTGGGAGAGGAGATCAGGGGTTATTCTGTGGCCATTATCTGGGCGTATTGACTGTCTTTTCTCATGGGAGATGCCAAGCAGAAGGACCCATTTTTCCTTCCTGCTGGGCAAGGAGGGAAAGGAAGAGATGAAAAAAAAGAGAGAGAGAAAAAAATTGAGATAATGTAAATACAGCAGAGACAGCAGTAGCCTGTAAACCACCATGCATTAAGCAGGATTTCCTGCATCTCGTTGCTATACTGAATGAAGATTTGGAAAACCTCATGGAGGGAAGATTTCCTAGAACAAATAGTAATTTCACTCCAGTTGTTGAGTCCTCTGACAGCACTGGGGAAGGCATCATCACCAAAAGGAGCCTTTGGCCGCATCATACAGTGCCAACAGGAGGGAACACAGGTTCTGGGTGGTGGAGATGCTGGAGGGAAAAGGGAAAGGCCCTGCCTCCAAAACCATTCACTGCAAATTCAGATTTTCCCCCATGAGAGGAATTGTGAGGAGGTTAGATGGGGACA
>NW_008824648.1:303777-310409 GCF_000699105.1 Pygoscelis adeliae
TGCTTTGGGCTGTGTTGCAGGAGAAAAGCTGGGCACACGTGGGTCTGGGCAGGACTGCAGGAAGCTATAATTCAGACCCTCTGGTTTGCCTCATCAAGTGAAACCCTGGGTGATGATACTGACATTTTTCACAGGCTGATCGCTGCAGTGCCCATTTTTTCCTTCAGTTAGGTACTTGCTCTGGCATATTTGACAATATAACCTATGCAGCCTCAGTTTCCTCCTGGTTAAGAGATGCTTCTTGTATTTGATAACACGTGGACATCTTTGATGAGGAAATGCTACATGAGTTGCCACGGAAAAATCGCACATTCTCTCTATACCTCAACTCTCCCTCTCCATTTTACCGATACTGTTGAAGGTCGCCTTTCCTTAAGTGAATGCTCAGCACCAAGCACCCCGTGGCTGCAATCTCAGCTGCCCTCTCTGGACATCCCTCGGGTCACGTATTCAAGCAACTCAGGCACCTTTTGTCTGGGAGGGGGTCAGTGGCAGAGCTGGTATATGTTATTCAAGGTTGTGTGGTGCTATGAGAGGTGTTGGGAGGGCAGTGCCGTGCTTTGCTGGTGCATGGGATGCCTTTGCCCTGTACCACCCCCAATCAGTTTGGTACAGCCACTGGTGCCCTTGGTAGCTCATGCCGGCTGTCCTCCGAGCGAGGTCCCCGTAGGAGCTGAGCAGAAAGGGGACGCATGCGGACAATGTTCCCTGCTTTCCTCCATCGCCCGGTGAGCAGCCCCTAATCTGAGAGGCGTGCCAGTATTAATGCCTTTAATAACGACGGATCAGATTGTATGAAGAGTTTTAATTGATGTCTATATCCCTGGAAACATAAAAACAGCCATGCAAACGTCTTACCACTATTATTTTATCAAAGGTTTTGACGTGGCTGCTGCATAGGAGATGTCAGGGAAAAAATTCATGTCTGCAAGGCACAAACAGGCGAAGTAATGGGATATAAATCAAAAACAGTGAAAGGGGAAAGTGGTTAGTCACAAGATCATAGAGTTTTCACTACAAGGGAGAGCAGTGAATTCTCAATACAAGCAGCAGAATTCATTCATTCTCTGGTGCCGTCAGACCTTTCTCCTCTCCCGGTCCCCAACACACACACACACGCCTCTGCCCCCAGGACACAGAGTCCTGGGCAAGGGCTGACCATCTTGGAGGTGCCCGCCTGGTCAGGTCAGTACAAGCCATTTCTCTTCTTTGTCCCCTCCTACTTGTACAGAAGGCATGGAAACTTAGCCCAAAAGCAGGGTTACAAATAGCACCCCCTTCTCTTTGGCTGGTCAAGAGTATAATTAACCCTTTAGCAGGTCTGCTGAGCTTGCATCACTTGATGGTCTACAAACACACTCATAAGTATAGTTTCCATTACAGAGAGGACAAACTGAAGTGTGGGAGACAAAAGGGGCTGATAGGTTTACTCCGGGCTGGTGGCAAAGAGGAGGAAGGAAAGCATGAATTCAGTTCACCTTGTTTGCCCTGGAGTAACTTTGGAACGCCGCCATGCAACGCCAGCAGGAGATCAGTTGCAGACCTGCTGCTTCTCAGTGACTAGCTCTGATCTTCAGGGCACTTGGATGGCTGGGACCCTGTTGAAGGCTCATGACACTGTTTGACCATGTCCCCTTTCCACAGCCAGAGCCCCACAGAACTCGGCCAGTGGGCCAAGGCAGCCGAGAACCACCTGTGAGACCCTCACAAGTCAATCCTGCACCAATGCCTTGGAAACATTTCATTTCTCCTAGCCACAGTGTCCCATGGGGTGTTGTTCTGTGGTGGGAAGATGTTCAAACTGGCCAACAGCTGGGAAGGCATGAGTACAGTGTGACAAGTGACTGCCTTTTCCAGGACACCGCTGAGAGGAAGCTTGCAGCGTGGCTTTCTTGTCCAGTTGCCTGGGTTGCAAACATAAAAACCTGGAGAAGGGGGTAAGGTGGAAGGAGGAGAGGAAGGGAGGAGAGGATGAAAAGGAGGAAAAACGGGTGGATAAAAAGAAATTTGAAAAAAAGTAAGTGAAATATTCAAACTGGAAAGTGATATTATAGAAAACTGCAGGGAACATGCTTGAGTGCATTCAAATTTATTCAAACTCTGCGTCTGACATTGATGAATGCAACAGCTTTTTCCACAATATGTAGAGCGCACAGGGCATTTAGGATTGCAGCATCCCTTTCACTGCAGCTGTCTGGGGGCCTGTTCTGAGCGCTGTGGAGACCCCTACTCTGGGCCCTGGCGTGCCCCCTTAAAGAGGAGGCCAGGAAGCCATTTGGGAAGGAAGAGAAAACCAAACAAAAAATAAGGATTTCAGCAAAAGATCAGGGAGGAGAGATTTCAAGGCTAATCAAACCTTACTGTGCGTGAGGTCTTTATCTTTGTGGCAGGACCCAGTTTCTCCTCTAGCAGTGGTGAAAAGTCCTTCCCAACATGCACGCATCCATAGGAGGGGGGTTGTATTGGGATGCACAGACAAGTCATTGCCTTTCTGTAGGTCCTATAAAACCATTACCTTCCTTCCTGCCAACAAGCCTCAGTCCAAATCTGCTTTGCAAGCAGGGACTTCAAGATCCTGTTCTCTCTGGCTCCAGTGGCAAAAAGGATCTTGCAGCTCTGGCCCAACGTGAGACCATGAACTAGTCATCTTCCTGCAGGGAGCACTCTTGCACCCTCTTTGCATGCCGCAGTGGCAGGCTGGCACCCCAAGCGATGACTTCCACATTTTCCTCCAATTTCTCCTCCCCTTGCCTGGGAAGCATAGCAGCTTTTAGGAATAACAGGGTACAGAAGAGTTTGAGTCAACAACCACCTGCGACTGTTTATCTATAGATTTCATGCTTGCAGGGTTTTTTGGGAAGAGGATGGATGGAGCTGTCTTTCCAATGGATGCTCATGGAAAGAGGTGCAAACCCACCAGCGTGCCAAGTAGATGCTGAACTCCAACTTTCTCTTCCACTGCAGTATCTGGACAGTGCGCATCCGTGCAGACTGACAGCAAAGGAAGAATTTCCCTGCATATGCCTTGTGGCGCTGAAGCTGACAGAAAGCTGGGAGGCAGCCTGGGGGTCCTGGCACCCTCAGCTGCGTGCAGCCACTCATGGAGAGGGTAGGATTCCTTTCTTCTTAGTCTCTCTGCCCATGAATACTTGAGACAACCTCTGATAATTTTTTTTTTTTTTTTCTGTGTCCAAGACTTTTATACCTTCATGTTGGAAAGGGTCTGATGTCTGGGACACAGAAGACCTGAGTTCAACTCCCAGATCCACAGCAAACTCCCTGTGTGGTTTGGGTCAGGTCACGTCAGCATCGCAGGCTAAATTCCCCACATGTGATGTAAGAATAAGGATAGCAGCCTGGTGTTTTTTTAAACAAGAGATGTTTTTACAGTGCCGTCACTGCAGGCTCTCACATTTTCCACAGTGTCTTTCTGCTACTGTACTATATATAGCACTTATAATTTCTGATTTAGACTGTTCTGCCTTTCCTTCTCAAATCTCGTCTCACCTATGCTACCGTGGCTCCATCTTTTGCTCAGATGGAGACCACTGTGTTTGGCACATGAAGAAATTTGGCTGCTGGTCCTCCACAATCACAGTGGGGAGCTGTGAAACAGGGGCTTTCCTGCCGTTTGCTCTCCAGGGCTCTGCACAACTCCTCTCCAAAGGGGCAGCGTGCAAATCTGACTCGGCTCCAGTAGTTTGCCTGCCAGGGCAGCCACGCGGGAGAGGAGTGAGTGGGTCACTTTGTGGGACAACACTAAATGCCAGGGCCCACCCTTATGTGCGCTGAGATGCCAGTGTCCCCCAGAGCCGTGAACAGTCATTTGAACAGTCAAAAAGAGACTCAGTTTGACCGACAAGTAAGAAGCAAGAAAGTCTGCTGTTTCTCAGCAGTGGAAGATCCTCATAACATCTCTCTCGGAGGTGCCTTGAGAAATGCACAAGCCACCTTGCCCTGTCTCCTGGAAAGGACAGCATCAAAGAGGCCACCTCTCCCCTGACCCACCATCGAGCTGCCTGCAGATGGGCTGGGAAGGCACTGCTTGCCCGGCATCCTGCTCATGAGGTCCAATAAATGGTTTGGGGAGGGGATGTGCGCAGTGGCCTGACAGGGGAACCGAGAGCTTCTCCCTCTCGCTCTCTCTCTTTTTCTCTTTAGATCGTCGTCATGGTGTAAACAAACAAGCTAAACTCTATGAGATTTACAGTGCCCAGCTTCGGTGGCTTCCAGTGCGGCGCAGTGAGATATTTCTGTACAGGCAGGCTAAGCACTTTCCATTTTATACCTCAGCGGCTTTATAGCATCTTAAGGATTTCTGTGCATGCCTGGCTTCACTCAGAGGGAAAAAAATCAAGCTTGTAAATAAATACTAAATATATATGAACAAAAAAGACAGAAGGGAAGAGAGAGGGACACACGTGCGCGCGCGCACACACTTACCCGCACTGGCAGAGGGAAGCAGAGAGGGGATGCAGAGATAGAGGGGGCTGAATGGGAGATGAAGAGACAAGAGATAAAAAAGAAAGACCCAGCTGAGCAGCAAGCTGAGGACAGGCTCTCCTCCACCACAGCCAGATGGAAAGAAAATAAGCCAGAGCGAGCAGCTCTCTGGCAATTTGGGGAATATTAATTTCCCATTGGGTCAGGTTAATGGCTGTGCCTGAGGTTAAGCCGAAGGTGCAGGGGAAGGCGCTCTGCTCTGTTACTGGCCCCTCAGCCCGAACTCAGGCACCCCCATCTGGCTGTTACCCGTGTGCTCTGCCCCCTTCTCATTCTGTCTCTACGCCATCTGAGAAATACTCCCCGCAGCCAGGTCTGCGCCTGACCCCAAACCAGCAGCGAGCTCCCGAGAGCGGGAGCTGCCCCCGGCTCTGCACAGCCCCAGCACCGGCGGCTCCCAGGCTGAGCCACCCTCCTCCGCCCAGCTCCGCAGGAACCAGAGCGGCAGTTTTCTTTCCTCCCGTTTTTGTGCGTAACGGGGTTTTCCCTCTCCGGCCCCATCACTTCTTTCATCGGTGACAGGAGGACAGAAATACAGCCTGTGGCCTGAAGCAGGACCCCAGTGGCTCTCCGCTGCCTCTGGTATCAGCAGCCTTCTCCTCCCTGCTGGCGTGGGTGGACCCTTGCTGCCCAGCGAGCTCTTAGAAATGAGCTGCAAGGAAAGCTTTTTGTGCTTTGTGTTTTGTTTTGATGTTAACAAGATGTTTATTCCCCAATCAGGATCTTTCACTTGGACCTGTAGTATGGAAAACAAGCCCAAGGGCCGGTTGCACGTGGCAGCGTGCAACAGAAGGACAGGTTTCCCGTAGGACCCTTCCTCACTCCCAGCACTTACCACCAGCTCCACGGCCCTGATACATGGAGGTCAATCTCCATCATGCTCTCCAGTGCCAGCTCTTGCTGCACCATATTGTCCCACTGCTAGGGATGGGGCAAGGAAAGGAAGAAGTGGCTTGACAGTGGCGACACAAGAAATCGGTGCCAGAGGTGGGAGTCAAAGTTTGATTTCTGTAGACCTGCTAATCTGTCGTCCAGGGGGACCACACCATACGGCGTGTGAAACACAAGCTGACAGCTAGCGGGTTTAATAGAGCTGTTGCAATTCTGCGTGGCAAATGGCAGCCTGCATCCAAATCTGAGCACAGTCACCCTCGCAGCCTGGCTGAGCGGAGCTGGGGAAGTCCTGGGAATAAGGACCGTGGCCAGGACTTTTTCACACAAACAAGTCCAACGTGGAGATAGTATGTCTTCACCAGGGCTCTCCCTTCTCCCCTGTCTTGTGTGGTTTCCCTTCCTTCACTCCTGGCACACACTGACCTTGCCTGATGGGGCTGGGCTAGCTTATTACAGCAAGAGGTCTGCGTGCCCTAACTTTTACCCAGGCTGCTGCTAACGTGAGCATCCAGTACAGACCAAATACATAGGTTTGGGTAGCAAAAATCTCTGCCTACAATACGCAGAGGAGTGTACAGCCCCGCTGGCATGCCGTGGAGGTGACGCTGATGCCGAGGAGCTGTCAGTCCGCACTTCCTCAGGGAAAAGGCTGCACGCCACGCAGCAAATGCGGGCAAACCCCTGCAGCTCCCTGGCTTCCCCTCCAATGACCTGCACCATGAAATGTTGCTTGTGAGGCTACCCGAAGTTGCTGGGCCCAATTTTGGTCTTTGCATGGAGTGAAAATTCCCATGCGAGGCTCTGCTGGGGGACCAACCGCAGGCTTGAGTGTTGCTGGCTCCATCTCCGGGTGTGAGCCAACCCTGCTCTGCTCCAGACAGCAGCTCCTTGCTGCTGGCCTCCTGCCGGGAGCAGAGGGGCTCCTGGGCTGGGAGGAGGGAGCGTCTCCCCTTGGGTCGCTGACAATTTCTCACCATTCTCTCTGTGCCCGGGACTCGCTTCCCCTTCTCAGATATTAAGTATTCAAACCTCATTTACATCCTTATTTTTCAATTTGCTGCCACAGTAGTTTAATTTATTCTATATAATTTCTTTTTCTGAGGGGACATTAATCATTGCCCTGTGCTTTTTGGCGCCTGTGGGATATGTGTGTGTTTTTTTTTTAAATCAATAAAATAAAGCAACCTTCCTTCCCTCTACCCACCCCCCACACTCCTCCCCACCCCCAACATGCC
>NW_008824648.1:310568-317273 GCF_000699105.1 Pygoscelis adeliae
GGGGGTTTAGGGTGACGTTCCTGCTTAACTGCTGAAGCCCAGAGCCACTGGAAGGGGAAGCTTGGTGTTTCCAAAGCCAGGCCTGGGAAAGAACAAGTCCACTTGTGGTGCAGGGGTGACTGGTGGGCTGGGGAGGATGCAAAAGCAGCCGGCACAGTGAACTGCAAACCTGCAGCCGTGAAGACAGGGCAATGCCTAGCACGAGACTCGAAAAGGAAAGAAAGGAGAAAATCATGGGGAAGAAAGAAGAAGGAGAGAGTTTGCAGGAGGGAGAGAGAAAGAAAAGCAAAAAGCAAGAAAAAGGAAAGAGAAAATAATTCGGGAAAAAGAGAAGGACCAGAGTGCCCAGAGCTTAATGGCTTCTCCATTTGACTTTAGGTGATTCAAACACAAGAAAGAGTAGTTTCTGCTCCGGGTCTAGCCCAATGCGTAGCTACTGGGGTGCAGGCTGCTCCCCCATGGGGTCCACGACGCAGCGGTGCTGCAGCATTGCGGGGGGGCACAGGCCGGGACCCCCGGGCTGCCCCACTGCACAGCGCAGGGCTCCCGCAGGGCACAGCATCACGGGCTCCCCTGCCACAGGGCCCAGGTTTTTTGGCTTTATAGCCCAGGTTTTATAGCTGCTTTCTTTTGTTGTTATGTAATCTCTGATAATAAAGGTCCAGTTCTGAGAGGATGCTTAATGCAGTATTAGTCAGTTGAAATATAAGTGTAAATTACATGCCTGCAGCTAGAAAAAAATGGTTACAGCAGAAAACATCCCTCTTTAGTAGCATACTATAAGAGAGCTGATCAAAAAAAGAATTTTGATGGACCAGTTTTCCACTGGAAAATGCAGAATCCTCCAAATTGAACCATTTTCTGGAAATGTCAAATGTTGACTGGAATTTTTGGCAGAGATTTGAACTGATCAAAAATGCAATGGATTATTTGTTTTTGCCTTTCTCATTATATTTATAAGCCATTTTGTGTTTTAAATGCTATCAAAACATAAACTTTAACATGTTTTTCATGCTTCTGCATTGAATTTGTTTCAGAATTAACATTCTGTTCTACCCCATCCTGTCCACTCCATTTTTCATTTCATTTTATGATGAAAATAAATGTAGAAATAAGAGAATTTCTTGTAGGCTGGAATTTCTATTTTCTAGCCATTTCTAGAGGTCAGCAATGCTAGTAGGCAATGGAACATTTTCCCCAACATTATGACAAGACAGAAGATGCTACTTGGAAAATATTTATCTCTATCGAAAAGTTTTTGTTATTGTAGAAAAGCCAAAGTTCTCAGCCATCTTCAATAAAATAGGGTTGGACCCTGGGGGTTTTGTCTACATTGATGTCCAGAGCCATCCATGCAGTGAAGGGAACTGCGATGCAGGTGTATGGCCCCAGTCACGTCATTTGGCAGACCGCAACCGATGATGCTGATGGAAGGAGGGGAGAGGCTGCACCCCTCATCCTCCACCAGAACAGGCTTTGCTGACTAAAATGCATACATTTCTGGGAGTTGTGTCTGTATTATTGGTTTGTTGCTAGTGTTGTTCTGCTAATGCCTACCTTTAAGGTATGTGAAAGGTTCTTATGGGAGTACATGGGAGCGTTTTGGACATGTTGTAGCAGAGAAAAAATTAATTCATCCTTGGCTTGCAAAAAGCATGAGCTCCATCACCCAGCCGTGAGCAACCCCGCACTAAGGAGCATCACAGCAAGTCCAGAACTACCACTTGTTTCACTGAGGTCTGGATTCACGTTGGGAGTGCAGGACTCCTGTGTGCGGTATCAGAGACCGGCACCTTCCAACTAAGGTGTGCGCCGGCCACCCTGAAACCCTCTAGCCCCATGGGTGGCACAGACAGACCGTGTAAGCCAGTTTCTGCTCTGTGTGCCATAGCTCCAGTCCAAACTGTGGTTCCCTCCTGGAGGTGATGCTGGAAGAGCAGCACGTAAATGACAGCGAGCTTGGCCCCAGCTCTCCTGTGTCCTCTGCACCCTGGGAGCGTGAGTGCTTCCAGTCACGGACCGTGACCTTGCAAACACTCTCATAGTCCTGTTCCTGCAGTTTGGATTGGGCTCAGCTCTCTGTCACCCAGACTGGAAGCAGATCTCTTGCAGGACACCCACCCCGAGCTTTGCAGCGTGCCTCAGCCAGGGTGGACACAGCATCTGGCCACTTGTTCCTCTGAGGAAGGAACTCTCGGAGTTCAGCACTTGCATCTGTGTTGCAAGCATTTTCTGTGCCTTCGTAGCTGTGCTTATGTTTCTTGCCGATGCCTGAGGGAGCACTCTGTGGAGCTGAAATAATGTAAGATCTGTTCTGCTCAGGGTGTTTCACTCCCTGGCTGGTAGGAATACTACAAGAAGGCCAGATCTTGCAGTATTTCAGCCCCATAAGTGGCTCCTTGAGGCAAAAAAAGACCCGTGAAGAAGAAACACAAACACAAATACCAAGATATTTGGTTTCCCAGTGTGATCTTTCCTCCTCTTCTGCCATTCATGTACTCACTGGTACCCATGCAAAAATAAAATAAAATAAAGAACCACTCCACTCACAAACCAGCTATGTGTGAAGTGGATACTACAGAGGATGGCTTACGGTTTCATAAAATACTTCCACATACATATACAGTAGAGGTATAGATGGGACAAAATAAATATCTGCATTTTAAACAAAATTTGTCCATGATTCTGCCATAAGATATGTGCAGACTGGGTCCTGAATACATGATCTCAAGACAAAATGCAACTCCCTGTGTGTTCACACACGGAACTACCACGGGGCATCTCCGCATGCGTGTCCTGAACTGCAGCCACGAGCATGACAAAATCAGACTGAAGTAATCCCAACAGCTAGGGGATTCGGACACGTGCATGTTGGAACGTGCCTTACAAAACATGCACAGGGGCATAATGAAATGTGTGATAATCGTGATATACAGGACACGTGTGTCAGAAGTTGTATGTCAACGTGTGTGCTGCTGAGCGGAGGAGGGAGCAGCCAGCAGGGGTGCTGGAGGCCAAGATTTGCAAAGCTAGTTAATGCGAAGTTCAGAATTTGCAACTTTTATCAGGGAAAAAAAAAAAAAAACCCAACCATTTGTTGCCTCCTGTTCTGCTCTGGAGCTGCCTGGGACAGCTCAGCTGCATTTGGTACAGTAAAAGCAAGCAACACGGGTGGTTGCGGGGAGGTGTCAGAAGGCCAGTTGTTGGGTACAAGGTAAACTCAAATCACACTGTTCTTAATATCCTGCGTTTTTTTTCTGGAACTTGCTTCCATGTGCCGGGCTGGACAGAGCAAAGCACCACAGGGACTTTGGGGTAGGAAAGGGGTAACACACCAGTGGAGAGTCAAGGTTTGAGCTTGTGCCCGGGAAATGGTTCTTCCATGGACATCTCTGAGAAAACAAATGCTTGTTTGGGAGTGGGGAGGGACTGGACCTTCAATGAAAAGATGAAGAATGGTGGAAAGTGCTGGAAAAATGGACACCTTTCTTTGGAAAACCCACATTTCTCAGCCAAAACGTCTATTCTGAGGGATGGTTGGATTTTTGTCTGCTAGTTCGGCATAGAGAAGAACTGTGATGACTTGTGCGTAAGATAGCATTTTCCAGCCAGGTCCATTCCTGGCTGTGCTTCACTTTCATTTGTTCTTTGTCATTTGTTCTTCTCCTCTTTGAAACATTTTAATTGCCTAATCAGTTTGCGGAGTCAGCAGCGTGTGACGTAGCAGTCTCTTTCACACGTACGCAACGCCTCCTCCCCAAACATGTAACCACCAGTGACTGAGGTGAGCAGCGGGCACCTCGACTAAGGCAAGGTGGCAATGAGCAGGCTGCACAGTGGTCAGAGAAGTCAGCGGCGGCCGTCCAGTCATCAGACAAGTTAGGGATCGGGCACAGCTGGAGTGTGGAGCTGATTCGTGTGAAGGTGGTGGGGCACTGAGCAGTGGGGCACGGCTGCCCTTGGCTGTGGGGAGCAGCACACGCTGGGAGGGGAGTTAGGCTTCATCTGAACAGGGCTGAATAAGATGCCCTGGCGTCTTGGTGCCTCCTTACAGCTAGGATAGGCAATGTGGATGCACAGTTGTCCTTCTGGAAGGAGAAGGAGGGGCTCTGATGGAGAAGCCCCATGCCAGTCTGTGATGGGGGGCTCAGCCTCACAGGATGGCAGCGTCAGTGGGGCATTTCGCGCAGGGCTGGGTGCTGCAGGCGGCGATGTTTGTGGCTGCTGTCCAGAGACAACCCTGGAAATTTCCTGGAATTCCAGGTCTGGAGCCAGCCCCTGCTCTGGGGAAGGAGGATACTGCGTCTCAGTCCATAAAGTCCCCAGAATGAGAGGAAGGGGTGAGAGACACAAAAAGTCAGTAGTAAAAAGAAATGAAAGTCGGCAGCTTGCCACAGCGGAGTGCAGACTCTGCAGAGCTGCCTCTTTTATTGGTGCCCAGACTGGAGGGAGGTTTATGCTCTCAAACAAGCCAAATTGGAAATGGAGCACCGGCCGGAGCCCTGCAAGCAGGCTGCTGCCCCCAGCACCAAGAAGGGTGTGCAGCCACCCTGAAATCCGCTGCTTTCCCTCACCTTTCTCTCCTCCATCCTTCCTCCTTTCTACCCCACCCTCACTGCCCCCCTTCACCTCTCAATGCCTTCCCCTTCCCATGGCTGGGCTTGTCCCCCGGTGCTGGCTTCCCCAACAGCTCCTGCCACCAGCTAATACTGAGAACCCCTTCTGGTGGTGGGAATGGCCCAGCTTGCTCAAGGGCAGCCAGTCTGGGTGGCCCAAGGATGAATGAGGGTGGGAGAAGTTATCTGTGGCCCTCTCTTTCTACTGCTTTTCTGCTGAGTGTAGGGGAGTAATTTGCATTACAGTGACAATGTGCTGCGGGTCTGTCCTCAGGTTTGTGTCATTCTGCTGTTAGGAGGAGAGGAAGGGTGAAGCATGGAAGACGTGGAAGAAGCACAGCGAACAGCAGACATGAAGGTGATTGCATAGAGAGGGGACCCATTGCACAAGGACCTGGCGCATGATCTGGCATGGCGAGTGCTGGTTAGCAGCTGAGTGCCAGATACACCACGAAAATAATTTGCTCATTAATGCAAAGCTTAAACTCATAAAGGCATGGGGTGGGGAGAACTGGGTGTTCATTCTTCAGCAAGGTCCCCAAGCCCATGCTGAGCAGGGCGTGGAGACCACCGTGATCCTTCAGGATCCAGTTCAGACATGCTGAGTCCGTGCTGTGACACCCAGGTATGTCAGTAAAAGAGCACTAGAGGCTGAAGCTGAGACATCAGTCACCAGCTACTCTGGGGACCTGAGCTCTCTTCCGCTCTCCAGCTGATTTTTTTCCATGTCATTTCATTTATCCAATGCCTCAGTTTGCTGCCTGCAAAAAGCCCAAAGGGATTATGACATCTGTTGTCACATTAAAACGCGGTCTTGACTATGAGGAGGTCAGGTACCATGGTGGGAGCTGTTACAGTCTGAAACACTGGTCTCGTCCCACGTGGTGCTCTACAGCACTGCTTCTTCTGATGGGAAAAGGTCCTGCTAGGGTCAGCTTGGTGCTCAAGGAGTGTCTTACAACCAGCATGCAGGAAAATTGTTTGCTCTCTTTCTTTCCTCCAGTTTTGGCTGTTGAAGCAAAAACACATAATAAAGTAAAGAGGGTTTTAATGACAATCTGCCGGCATGTTTAATATTCCAGCTTGAGGAATGATCCAGTTATGTACTGGAGCCAAGGGAAAGGATCTCGTTACTTCCAGTGGACACCGAATCAGTGTCTTTGCAAAGAGAAGCACACCCCACAGAGGATGGGGCTGGCTGCTCACCAATGACCTGCAAAAAAAGCTGTCGCTCCAACAGCCAAATACCGAGCTTTAGATTCGGCGCTTGCTCTCCTGCAGTCAGTGTCACACAGGTCCACAATGAAGGGAGCACCTGGGAGCTCTATGCAGCTTTAATGAGTATTTTTTTCCCCCTGCAATGCTCCGTAAGTTCCTATTCTGCTCAAGGAAATGTACAGGAAGTTTTTCATACAGAACTTCGACATTCCCTTCTATACAAATTCAGGTCTGAGAGAGGGGTTCAGAGGTGTGCTTTTGCTGCACTTCTTTGTAGCTGAGACTCACCGCATCTGCTGGGTTTATGGCCCCAAATTGGCTCTGTCATCCAGCAATCCTTCATGTACACAAAATTATTTGGACAACTCTCATTGTTTCAGAAGCAGACTAGCCTGTGTGGCTCCACTGACATTACCTACTCTGCCAGGCAGGTGGCTGCAGAGAAAAAGGCTTATTTATACAATGCATTGGAATGCCAGAAG
This sequence comes from Pygoscelis adeliae, assembly GCF_000699105.1. NCBI lineage: Eukaryota > Metazoa > Chordata > Aves > Sphenisciformes > Spheniscidae > Pygoscelis > Pygoscelis adeliae. The sequence goes on from NW_008824648.1 coordinate 316,885, forward strand.
GGGATTCTTGGTAGCAAAGATGATGAGAGACCTCTGGATACTAGGACCAGTTGCCCTTTTCAGCCGTGATTGGCAGTAGAATCTAGTCTGCTCCTGCTGGCAAATCAACACTACATCTGTCTGGGGCAGAGCTGGATTTTTGAGCTGACTGGGGGATGAACCCCGGGGACTTGTAGGGATTGCACTGCTTCCAAAAACAGGGGATCAGGTAGCAACTTCAGATGAAGGAGAAAAGGTTGTGATAACAACACAGAGTGCAAGCAGAACTTCTCAAGCACAGAAGCTGCTGGGCACTGTGGAGACCTGGAGACCTCTGACAGCTGAGAACTTACTGAATGTTGGTTGTTTCCCAGCATTTGGGGGAGCCGGTTTTGGGAGACATTGTGGAG
>NW_008824648.1:317355-354400 GCF_000699105.1 Pygoscelis adeliae
TAACACTGAAGCCTCATCCCAATGGAAACAGGCCCGCAAGGACAGGATGCTCAGGCTCAAAGTGGTAGCAGGGTTTATAGCTACAGAAAAGCCAGGTTGGAGAAAGGAAAGATCAGCAATATCAAACATCTTCGTACATGTGGGTTGGAGCAAATAATGTCTGAGAAGGGTGGAAAGAAAGGCTCTAGCTTGTGATGTCGATGAAGGGGTAATAAGAGTTTCAAGGACCCCTCTCTTCTGCTGTAAGACAAAGCTGAGCATCTACTTTTCCCCACGTGTTTGCATCAGCCTCCGCTCTCTGCTTTGCAGAGGCCTGGAGGTCTGATGTAAATCAGCATGGCCTCGCTCCCTGAGGTAGATCTGCCACCCTGGGCTAAGGATGCAGTCCAGCAGCTCTCACTGAGAAGCAAAGCTCCTTTCTCTCCTAATTGAGCAGGTGGTAGCAACCTGGTATGTCAGGCACGCTACCTCCGTTCCCGAGGATGGAGGGAGACTTTACAAGACCCATGAGAGACGCCAAAGGCTGACCCTTTTTGTCATTGGGAGAGAGGAACTTTCTGGTTACCTCCAAGCAAAAAGGACAAAGCGTTATATGATATATTTAATAAAACAAAACACACACACACAAAAAAGGAAAAGAGGCCAATGCACAGGAAGGTAATGTGTTCATTTGAATAATGGGCAAAATCAAATTAATTCTACATTAAATAGTTCTGAATAAAGGGTTTAAGTCAGCAGTTTCAAACTTGTTTTCCTTAATTACTTTCCGTGTTTAATGTCATTAAGAAGATTAAAAATTCATTAACAAGAGTAGTAAAGTGGCAAATCAGTAAAGCTATCACTCCAGGTTAAAAACTACGCTGAGGTTGACACTTTGTACACTTCCACAGGCGTTGTGTGGAACGCTCCTGGGGAGCTGGGGCGGCTGGGGGGGAGACTCGCCAGCCCCCTCCCGCTGGGCCAGCCGGGGAGGTAGCCGAAGGGCCAGCCTTGGCTGGACGTAGCAACCACTTTAACCATTAACTAAGCAAGACAGAAGGCAGCATTTAGCAGAAGGGCAGCGCGGACCATGGAAAGCGCAGCAGTATAACCCTCGAATATGGCAAGCATCAGAAACAGACTCAACCATGGAGAATGGCAGGTATTATAAAGCACTAAGGCGTGTTAAGGCAATCCAATTGCTTGATTGGCCTCATGTCCTGAGCCGTCTTAGTGTGAAGACTCAGAGGGCATCGAGCACCAGGGAACCACTGAGCTGCACCGGGATGGCCCATGGGGATCAGGCAGGGTGGGGAGAGAGATTTGGGGTATTTTTTCTCCTTTAGCTTTAAAGGATGCAAATATCCCTGGTCCCTAGGAGCGGGCACACAGTTTGAGAGCAGAACAAGGCTGCTCATTCAGGCGGCGCAACCAAAGCACACAACTTTGCCAGCCTTTGGAAACCTGCCTCTTGCTGCACTCACAAAGAGCCTCAAGGTCCCAGATGACACACGGATCCCACTGCAGCCCATGCCAGGCAAGTGAGAGATCATCTCCACCCAAACAAGCTCTGATCTAGATGGGCCAAGCAGGCAAAAGGAAGCCCTTGGAAACGCAAATGATGAGCCCCAAGTCACCCAGCAGGGCTGTGGCAGGGGCAGAAAGCTCACGCCGATCTCTCTCTAGCCCAGTGCAAAAGTCAGCTGGTGTCACCCCGCAGCAGCACTGCAAAACTGGCAGTGCTGACACTGCAAAACCAGGCTCCAGGAGTCACGACATCAGATGTTTTAAAATGGTCTCCCTGTATCTCTTTTATTTTCTGTTTCTTGAGCTCTTAAGGGGTTTTTATTTATCTTTACCTTAACAGAGCTCCATTCCGGCAGACGGGAGTGCAGAGCAATGCTTCCTCCGCCTGCAGCCCCACACTTCGATGATGGTGGCTCCCCACCACGTGTATTTGGCTGTGTCCTATCTCCGTGACACACAGCGCACAGTGCGAAGGCCCTGGTCCCTTGGGGTTTGAGGTGCCAAAGTCAGGATCGCAGAGCTGCGGCTGGGAAAGGAGAGGGAATCAAAAAGCCACAGAGATGCGGTGACATACAGCAGAGAGCAGCATCCGTTCTGCCCTGACATCTGGTAAAGCACACAACTGACAAGAGTGCTGTGCACATTGTTAGTGCCTGTCAACGAGGAGCTGGTAGCTTCCCTCAGGTTCCTACATGAGACTTCCCAGACCCAGAGAGCATATTATCCCCAGTTATTAGGTGAAGAAACTGAGGCACAGGAGAGTGACTGATGGGCATTGCTCGAGGCCACGGGGAAATCTGGAAGTAAAACCTTTCTGCCCCAGCTTCCACATGCTCGTTGCCAGACCAGGCTTCAGCAGCAGCAGCCTCAGCTGGAAAAGCAGAGGCCACCTGGGGAAAGACAGCATTTGAGGTCTGAAGCTGTAAGAAGTAATAGAGGCAGTAGATGGAGAAAAAAAGGACAAATCCTTGGACATATAAAGAGCTGAGAAAGGGGAAGTTTGCCTGAGAGTCCTGTTACACGTGTGCGTTGGTTGCTTTTCATCAGCATCACTAAACCTAGAGACATGCATGAGATCCTGAGACATGCCGCAGGTGGGTGCAGTAGAAAGGAGTAGCCTTGGCCAAAGGCGACGGTAAGCCTTTTCCACGTCATGCACCTCTCCCTTTTGCCTGCCCCCACGGAGCCCCTGGGAGCCCCCCCAGACCCCTACTGTGAGGCGAAATCAAATCCCAAATTGTGCTGGGTTTTGTTGTGTTTTTTTAAGAGGCTCTGATCAGCCAAACCATGGCAGGAAGGGTCTGTGGGTTGCCCAGTGGCTGGATTTCCCTCGCCTTTATTTTGCTTAGCGGAAAACACAGGGGTTTGACCTCTTTCTGCTCAGTTTTGGAATAGAAATGTTTTTGTCTTCAGTTGCCAAATTTTCCTCGGATCAGGAAGTCGGAATCCTGCTCTGATGAGCAGTAAAACAGAAAGACACGTTTCCCCCCTATTTTTCCCCGGCTTTGATGAGGGGCTCCCATCTGCAGGGCCACACGTTTGTCCCGCTGCTCCCTCCCAGCCACTGCAGGATCAAGCAAAGCCCATTCTCACCACATCCCTTTGTTCCCAGGGAAGCCACAGCAGCCCTGTTTTGGGAGCAGGTGGGAGGAGGGAAAGCCCCCCCCCTTTTTTTTTTTTTGCCCTCCCCTTTTATTCTTTTGCAAGCTTTAATTATCGAAGGGCTGAATTTGAGCTGTTCCTGTCTTCTTCCTTCCTTCCCGGACAGCGTTTCTAACAAAGGCCTGTGGTTTGGGTTTGGTGTTTTTTTTTTCCCCCCTTTTCTTTTCCCCTCCAGAGATCTAAGGCCTGTAATGAGATACCAACACCCTCTCCTTCCTACAGCCCCCAACCCAAACCCTCCGCCTCGCCAGCCCCTCCCTCTGCCAAGGCACCCCCATCCCCTCCCCGTGCTCCCGGGGCGGGAGGGCACCCGATACCAGCACAGGGGATGGCTGCCGGCCCTCGTAGTCCATCCTGGGAGGTGAATGCGATAGAGTTACAAGGGAGAGCAGCTTGCAAACTGCCTCCGCTTTGATGAAGCAACATTTAATTATCTCCCTCTCCCCCAAGTCCTCCCCCAGTGAAAAAGATCTTCTATTGTCTAGGCTAATTTGTCCCTTTTGCTTAATTCCCTAACCTGTGTGCGAAACCCCGGGCTCAAGTTACTCCATCACCCATTTCTCCTGCTCCTCTCCTGGGTGCCGTGAAATGCAATGGCAGGAGTCTCTGGGTGTCCTCCTTGCTCCCCATGCCACAGGGACAAATCCTGGGATGCAAAGCCAGAGGGAATTGAAGCGTGCAGCACCTACAGCCCTCACTGATCAGCCATCGTCGAAGAGGCAAGATGCCTAAAAGCCTCTGGAGATTTGGCTCCCATACCCCCACATCTACCTAAGTGAGCTGCCAGGAGCACTGCCCAGGCTCCTCACCACCCCAAATGTGGTTACACCACTTGCTGGGGAGGAGGACAGAGAGCAGGACCCATCCCTCAGACACCTCTCTGCCCTCCTCTCTCAAAGCCGCCTGCCCACAGTTCTCTACCTGGAGGGACTCTGTGGTTGCTGAAATCCTGTTTTAGTTTTGGATTGGGAAGAGGGGAAAGGAGAAGAAACCTGTGAGCTGTTTTATTTGGATATTTTCCTCGTAGCAGCGGAGCGGTGCCTGGTGCCAGCTGGCTGCGCATCCCAGGGCACTGGGCAAGAGCTGTGCCCCATGCCCGGGTGTGAGCTGATGCCGAGGCTGTCTGGTCTCCCACCCTCCCGTCGGATGCAGGGCCTCAGCACAGACACAGAGGGATGCTGGTGATGGGGAGGGAGCGAGGGAGGGAGGCATCCCTGCTCTGGTTCTGCAGCCGGCGGATAACCATGTAGGGGAACAGCCACGTTTGCTCCCTGGCAGCAGGGACTTGCCCGGGGCTCTCCTGCCCACTGCAGGCTCCTCTGCCACGAGCCCAGTGGTCTGGGGTTGCTCAGCATGGGGCACGGTACAGTGTGCAGGGGCACAGCCAGGGAGGCGAGATGGGACTCTGGTGGCCTGTGGGGGCTCTGACCATGGAGGAGGACTGGGGGATGAAGCCCCATGGGGAAGCCAAGCCTTTCCCCCTCACCTTCCTCCAGGAGGAGGAGGAGGAGGGCACTGTAGAAAGGCATTGAGCAAGGGGCTGCCGCGCAGCAAGGAAGGGCTGGGGAAAGGGAGCTGAAGGGGGGAGGAGAGCGGAGCAGTTGCCAGGTTGACTTGAGCCAGAGCCTTTCATGGGGGGGCAAGGGGCAGGGAACATGGAGGATCAACATTGTCTTCTCCAAAGAGGAAAAGAAAAGAGAGAGAGAATGCAGAAGGAAGACAAAGGGAAACAGGACTTGTTGGGGGGAAGAGGGGGACGCTCAGGGATTGAAGCAGGCTGGGGTCCAACTTAATAAGAAGCGAACCAAAACAAAACCCAAACAAAAAGTGACTGGAGTTGGCGGTGGGCACCCCCTCCCCCAGGCAGCCATCCCCAGAAGGCAGTGAAGCTGCCTTTTCAAACAGCCGCCTCACAATAAATTCATGGCAGCCAGGGCCGGGAAACAGGCTGCTGCAATTTAAAGGAAGCGTGGATTTGCATATTGAATTAAAATTAAGAGCTAATTATGCAAATAAATTATGACATTTGGCAGGAGAATTTGCTTCAAGATCATTTATTACGTTCTTTTTATAACAGTGCGAGCGTTTAACGGTCAAAGACAATATTTTAAAGGAAAATTAACGCAAGATTATTAACCTAAAAACAATTCCACATTAATGAGATGTATTTCTCTTCAACTTCTCACACCTGGCTGCCTATTGATGCCCAGCCAGGACTGTCTCTCAATAATTGGCATTTTTTTTGCAGGCAAATATTGAATGAGGTGGTGAACGTTGCTTTGGACAAACTCACTCAGGAAAATTCCTTCAGGGTTTTAGTTTGCTGGTCTGTAAAGGAAAGTTGTGAAGGTCAAACATGTTTCGCGTTGTTCTTCTGTGCGCTTGGACTGACCAGGTCCGGATGCGCTTGGGAGAGGACACTGAGCTGGCTACCCCATCCGCATGAGAATAAAAGCTCCCCTGCTAAAATGTGCGTGATTGCTTTTCGGAAGAGATATAAAATGAAGGTCTTAGCCATTTGTGGTCATTAAAGATCCCATGGCATTTTTTTTTTTTTCACAAGATCAGGGTTGTTAACCCTGGTGTCTTGGCTCCCCTCCAGCTCAGGTAATTGCTGCCTGCCTGCCTGCCCTGTGCTGGGATTCTCAGGTGGGGCAGGTACTGCCCTTCCCAACCCAGGACGGTGGTGCACCGGCCATGCAGTCTCACCAGTGGCCAGGATCTTCCCGCGAGGAGGATGGCTTCAAGAAGGCCCCGCATTGGGGGTTGGATCAGGAAGGTTAGCTGGGAACCTGAGGGATTGCAGATGGCTCCAGGACCCAGAAGCTGTCCACTCCCAGCCATCACCTGTGAAGAGCCCCTGGCCCAGGTTCATCCCACACAACTGAGGTGGTCACCTACAGTTAGGTGAGCAGTTGTGTTTCTAGAGGATTGGCTCTTGTTCAAATAGGAAAGAGGCCAAACCATTTGGGTTTTGATATGAAAGTATCTAAAAAAAAAAGTTTTCTCACAGAAGACAGAAGGCACTTGCTCCAGCACTCTTGTTTCGCCTCTCTTTGTGCTGCAGCCGGGCGGGATGCCGGGGAACTGGGAGGCTGCATTTGCAGCCAGGCTGCAGGAGCTGTTGTTGGGAGTTAGGAGGGAGCTATGGCCAGGAATGACTGGAGGGGAACAAACTATGCCCAAATGGTTAAGGAAGCGAGAAAGAGTCTTCCTCAATGATGGTACTTTGCAGCCTTGCCAAGGAAGACCAGGGTAATGTGGCACTCATCCTTCAATCATCTTCACTCCTCCTGCTTTGCCTCCAGCCCTGGCTGTTGTCCGCTGTGATCTGCACACCTCTAGGGCAGGTTGGGACGTCAGGACCCCTGTTGGTTCTGGGGTTTCCTTTTGTTCCATTTATTTACCCCTGCATCTTAAATGTGCCCTCACAGAGCCATCTGCCTTTGTTATAACTAGGGTTTCCTGAACTCCACACCCTGCCAAAGCTTGAGGGGTCTTCACCCGGACCTCAGTGGGCATTTCACTTCTGAGGCAGCTGGAAGTCTGTCCTTCATGATTCTTCCATCTCCTCTTTCAAGGGATTTTCCCCCTCTCAAGTTCAAGGTGGAGAGGACATTCCCTGCTAAATCAGTCCTGGCGCACAGCGCACAATGGTGTGCAGAGCCAACCACAGGTAACAAATTGTGTTGCAATAAATGAAGGGTTTGGAGCCAGACAAAATGTGTGACATTCGAAGTTCTCAGCTCTCCTCCCTCAGAAAGGCAATCTGTGACTTCTGGACCCTCCTTAATGACCCAGAGCCAGATGGAAAATAATATTAATAATAATAAAAGAAACAAAGAAGGGGCTGGCGCATTTTTTAAATAAAGAAATTTCCCTCATCTTGCGGTTAATTTAAAAGGTTTATTTCTTGAAATGAATCCTCTTCATCAAATCTCCGATCCTTGAAAATCAGTGCAACCTGCCTCTGTGGATAATGAATTGATTTGTAATGTAAATTATATAAAACACCCTCCCCGCCAGCATTTGTGTGTGAGTGTGTTTAATCTAAAGCGTTTAAGTCTGAAAATGAGCTTCTCCATCAAAAGTCTCGATTCCATTTACATTTCTTGCATACGAGTCAATTTGTGCCTGACCCAGTCTATAAATCACTGCCAAGGAGTGCTGTGTCTGTACCTCTCCTCTTCCCCCACCCCCCCTCCCCTCATCCTCCCATCCTTCCACATGCTATGTTCAAAAAGGCATCTTCGGATACTGCCTATAAACAGCTCCCAGCTCTCCGGCCAAGCGTCGGCCGGTGGAGGAGGGACCCCAGCGCTGAGAGGTGTGCAGCACGGGCAGTTAGCGGGCAGGCGAAGGAAGGGAGGTCCTGCTCGGCTTCTGCCGGCTGCTCGGGAAGGATCTCCCAAGGAAAGGCACCCTCTCTCTTGGTGGCTCCTTTCCACCACATGATTGCTTGACTGCTAAAGGAGCCCATGGCTTAATGGTGTCAGAGGCTGAGGTCTTCTACTGGTGTACCTCAACACGGTCCTGTAAAATCCATGGAGTGGGAATGGTTTACACCACCAGGGGCTTTAGCCCTGTCTTTCTCTCCCCAGTTCTCTGATCGTGCCATTGGCGGTGAGCTCACTTGGGTCGTACCTCCTTAGCTTGCCTCCTGGGTGCTGAAACCAGTGGGAGGTGCCTCTAGGGATTAGGGGCTCCCCTTGCTGGTCGGACCTCCACACGACAAGTGCCCGGGGCCCTTTGGGGGAAGTGAAAATGGTGGTATCTTCACCCAAAAAGTCTGTTGGCCCATCTGGGTAGCGGCATTAGAATGGGCTTAGTAGTGATGCACCTGAGGACCAGCAGGCCAGGAGGCTAATCATTGACCCTGTCTCCTCTGTGAAATATCAGCAGTGCCTGTGAAACATGCAGCTTTTCACAGAGTGGTATTTTATAGGTAAACACAGAATGTGAACGGGATCATCAGCCCATCATTGGCACTGGCAGGGAATTTTGTGACACGCTTTTTTTTCTGCTCTATTTTTCCTTCAGAAAAGGCACAATTTAAACTGATTTCTAATGTCAGGGAAAAAACGGAATCAAGTTTTGGACCATTTCATCAGTCCAAAAATGAAAAATTCCAATATATAGGTGGTGAAACAACTTACTGCTCTATTCGAGGTACGGATGCAATAACAAGAAAGTAACAGTTACATCAGCCAGAAAAAGAACAGGACAAATGCTGGAAGAGCTGTTGGAGATACATCCACATTTCCCTATATATTTATGCATGAAGGTTTACAAAACCAAATTAACCAGTCCTTCTTGGATTCTCTTGCTCTCTCATTTCCCGTAGCAGCAAGATGCCTGAAAGCATTAAGAAATCAGAACACAGAATGTGTCCGGGTCTCCAAAAGAGCATGAGATGAAGAACAGGACCATGGTCACCTACCCTACCCAAAGCCACTTCGTGTCCTCCCTCTGCAAACCTTGACGTGCCCTAACACTGCTCCCTCCGAGCATCCCATCGGAAGCCAGCTCCATCCATTGCTGTCTGGCTGGTCTGTCACTCGCCAAAATGGGAAGGATTGATGTCCAGCCAAGAGAGGTGAGAATTCAGCTTGAGTCGGGAAGTCAGTCTGAGGTGACAGTCTTCTGAAAAGACTTACATTGGTTCATAGACTTACAACCAGCAAGATGTTTCCTCTCTGTGCCTTGGTTGTTTACCTTTGAAATAGAGTTGATACTTCCTTTCTCCCGGCTTTTCTTAGTTTAAATGTAAGGTCTTTAGAGGATGGGGTGTATGTTACTGTACGAACATACAGCCCTGAGCACAGTGGGGGTTCTGGCCTTGGAGGAGTCCTTACGAGCTGCTGTAATACAAATAGTAGGAAGAGTTTTTCCTCGAGATTACCCCAGGGGGCTGAGGTCAGACCTTCAGCGAAGGAGGACACAAACCTATTACCAGTTTCTGTGGGGACTAATACAATTTGCACTTCGTTAGAGGAATTCAAAGTGATTTGTACACATTAATTACTCCTTGCAGTATCCCAGCTGGATAAATATTATTACCTGCATTTTACAGAAAGGGTAACTAAGATGTAGAGAAGTTCATTTGTTTGACTGCAGCTATGCAGCATGCCAATGACAGAATAAGAGGACCGATTGCCAGTCCCCGCCCGCTCCAAACCTGTGGGTCCCAAGTATTTTTTGCCCAGAAGAATGTCACAAGCAAAGGAAGCGGCTGCACCTCCTCGCTGGGCTAGGTACCACTGTGATGGGGTTTGGGTACAGGGGAGGGCGCGTGCGGCACAGCCTGGGAAGCACTGCTCAAACCCTAGCCTGCACAGCCTTGCAAAGATAGGAGGAGGAAATGAAAGTGCAATTAGCTGGAAACAAATGAATTCGTGTTGCATATATTTCCCAAGCTGATGGGTTGGTGAATGAACCACTCGTTATTTCATGGAGCAGCATCTTTAAAGATCTGTAGAACAACTTGGAAAAAACACAGCTTTTCTGTTTTGACATTTTTTGCAATATTTCTGAATGTTGTCTGCCTTAGTTCCAGGCGTAGGTGCTGCTATATTTCCATTTTTTTCATGAAAAGGAAATTCTGAAGAAGCTTTGTAGTTGCTTAAACTTCTCACCTTGAATTTTTCAGCATCTCATGAGTGTTACATTGACAGTGTCAGCATACGGCCTACAGAAATAAAATATTTTGTACCTTAAATACCAAACCCTCTGTATTCCAATTTTCCTATTTTTCTTGTACTAGGCCAGTTGAAAACAGGTGATGCTCCCCTCTCCAGCAGAAATGTTTAACTGAAGTCAGAGATGCAAAATGAAACAGAGAACACAGAGCAGAAGCAAAAATAGGAAACAACAAAATAAAAAAGTTTGGTTTGAGTTTGATCAATAATTTCTCCTTATGGTTGTTGTTGTTGGTGGGGGGGAAGTACATTTAAAACAAAAATCCTTTTTTTCTGCAAGAGCAAAACATGTGTCCAGAAATTGTCCAGCCGTCTATAATCTGTGGCATTTCTCCTACGTGGTGAACAGAGAAACTTGATACTTCTTTGCTGCAGCAGATAGGCTCACAAGACGGGACCAGAGAGATGAAGCTCCTGTGTGAGCTTCCCAGAGCTGGCAAAATGGATTCTCCAGGTAAGACGGATCTGAGAGTATTGTAGTAACAACAGCAAGCTCCCTATTTAATTATTCTTAGTTACATTTGAGCCGGTGTTCTTTAGGGTGGTATTTTTCAACCTGCGGTCTGCAGATTCCTGGGAGAACATGGACTCGTTGTAAGGAGGGTGGGAAAAGCAATGTCACCAATGCTCTCCAGCAGCTGGGGCTTAGGAATTTTCTAGGGGGGTGCTAAGCCTTCATCAAAGATTTTTCTAGGGATCCACAAATTAAAGCAAGTTGAAAGCCACTATGGCAGGATAATGTTATATTGATCGCTTTGTTTTTGCAGGGGATAGATTTTGTTTAATCTTCCCCTTCCTTACATTGCTTGACACCATTAGTTTTATCTTCACTGACATCAAATATAAAAAATCACTAGAGAAGAGACTTTCTAATGTGTTTTGCATTACTTTCTGGTGGGTGATAACACAGGAAGCATTTTCTGGGGCACAGTACTTGAAACAAGTTTTGCTTAAAAAAGCAATTGGGTAGCACAGAAAAGCATGGGCTTGAAAGGGGTGAGAAGATCTTATTCAGTGCCTGTTTTGGAAGAAATTGGGATTCAAAACAGATTGAAAACCTAGAAACTACGGAGTCTGCCAAGAGCTGGACAGAGGGAGACAGAGAGCCCCTCCTTGGTTGAAGAGCCCATCGACCTACCTGTACCGGAACGATGGGACAAACGCTGGGGTGAGGTGGGCGTTACAGGGGAAACCTTTATTTGATGACGTTTTTGGTCTGCGGTGGGGTATGGTAGGAAGCAGCACCTCACCCCCCAAGGATTAGGCATGCAATGGAGGACCGTAGTCTTGGGATGGGGTGACTGGGATGGGGCAGGCTTCCCTGGGAAACTGCCCTCCCCAGTGCTGCATTGCCCACTGCCTCGTACGCCCGAGCTGCCAATTCTGGTTGTCCGCAGGCACGGTCCAGCCCGGCGGGGAGCCGGGAGGGAGGGCGGGGAGGGGGACGGAGGGACGCGGCTTCCGCTCAACAAGCACAAACTTGTTTCTCCTCCTCCTCCGTCCTTCACAAATTCCTGGTGCCCGTCGCCCCGCTGGCCGCTCCGAGGGTTTTAATAAAAAGGGAAACCAACATTTGACGTGAGCACAGTAGGGAGAGGCGAGGCGGTGTGGAGGGAGGGGGCCAGACAATGTACCCATATGGAGAACAGAAGGATGCCGGGGCGGCCACATTCAGAGGCTGTCCCTCTGTTTTCCCTGCACCCCACGGCCCCTGCTCCACCGACGGGCTCTTAACATAACAAGTGAGCCGAGGGGGCGGCCAGCCCCACGCTCGGCGCCCCCGAATTCCTCCGCCCAGGCCCCTGTCTCCCAGCTACTGATCCCAGGCAGCGCAGGGCCCTTCCCCGTGTCCTCCCCGGCGGCGCTATTGTCTCCCAGCCGCCGCGGTGGGAGAGGATGCCCCTGGGTTCTCTCCTGATAAAGACCAATAAAGGCTGGAGGAAAAAAAAAAACATATATATACACACATACAAATATATATGCATGTATATATGTATATACAGTAAATAAAGCAAGCCAGCCAAGCCCTTCAGGCAATTTTAGCTCCATCTATTGTTCAGGAGGAGGGCTTTCCTCCCTCCCCTCCCATCTCCTAATGAAATCCCCCAAGCCCTCCTCATTTCTCCCCCCGCCACCAAAGGGTACTCACACGGGCATGCTCTCAGGGACTTTGTCTCCCGTGGCTGGAGCAGCATAGGCTGTCAGGATGGGGAAATCTTTTATTTTCCAAGGTTGTTGGTGACAGAGGCTTAGTCATAAACCCCTCCAGAGCCTCCTCAAAGCCCTCGTCACCCCTTCCATGTGCTGGCCATTTGATTCAGAGCATCCCTTCACCCTATTTCACCCAGACCTACCCCTGCCTTCTCCTCCCTCATCCCTGCAGCCACCCACACATGCACCAAGCCTGGCTATGGCTGGAGAGAGGAAGACGCAGAATCGATGGCTTCTCTCGTGAAATCACCCAGAATATCCTCTCAGAGCCCCAGGTCCTGGCCGTGGGGCCATCTGCCTGCCTGTACATATGTACAGACACCTCCATCCCTCTGCCTCTTGGTGCTACCCAAGACACGCTTGGCAGGGATGGGGCAAACCAACTCTCTCTCCCCCCATCAGTGTAGGGTGCCCCTAGGACCCTGTTTCTGACTCCTCTACTGGCTTGCAATTGACCTTGGGCAGTTTTAGACCTTCCCCTGTGATGCTCGTGACCAGGCTGAGCCTCACACCTGGTCCCCGTGTGCCTTCCCTGAGCAGCTCTGAACTGACAGCCCAAGCCCTTCCTGGGTCCTCCACAAAACAGAAGAACGGGCTGGGGAAGGAACGTGGAGCTGCACAGCTCTGAAGGTCACCAGCCCTGGGTGCTCCCTCCCCTCCTGCAGCAAGCGCAGGTGAGGGGCTCAGCCATGCTCGCGGGCAGGGGCTCGGTTCTGCTTGCCCTCCATCCCCTGCACAAAACCCAATTTCTTTACACAGAGAAGACGAGTTCCCCTCCCCCGGTGTCTGTCTCTTTTTGCCTCCCGTTGCACATGAAAATGCTGACGGATTTCCCTGATCACTAGCCATGCTGGCTAGTGGCTAAAGCAGTTCATTTCAGAACCTGCGCAGGTATTTCTTACCATATATTATAGTGAATAATGTATCCCCAGCCATGCAGCACAAGGCTTATAAGGCTATCTCAGTATTCTGGTGACAGCTTTAAACCACTCGACCATTGACCATTCAGGTCTCATGGTTTATAGAGTCACCAGCACACCTTGACAGGGTTATAGCCTACTTATTGGTATAAAGCATGGTTAGGGATACATTATTATAGCACGTTGCTTCTGAAACAGGGCCGTGGGCCACCAGTGGCCTAGAGAGCCCTTGCTGGTGATCTGCAAAGGGCTGTGTGATGTGGACAGCCCAATTAACATCTACCTGCTAAACTGCGACGAGCAATTGTTGGAGTGACCTGAGGGACAGCGTTCACTCCCAGATCCTGGAGAGCAGCAAGCACAGAGAGGGGCTGCAAAGAGCTGCTTTCTATGCAAGTGGGCACCCAGCTCTGCCTGAAGACTTCTCTTTAACGCTGGTGATCCAAAGTGTTGCCGTCCCCACGGTCTTTTTACTCTCCAGCAGCCACCACGCAGGTTGCCACAAGGCTGAGAAACGCTTTGAAGAGTGCTGCTTCCACACTGCATGGTTTACATCCACCTTTTCTGGGCTGCTTCGGGCTGGATGTAACCTGACTATCTTGCTTCTGTACAAATGCCAGTTTGGTTTGGCTCATATTGAACGCTCATTAACAATTACTAGAGTTAAGGTAGTTAATCACTACAGCTAAGGTCGAAATCGGGCTTTTCTTCTGATTCCAGATCCCAACTCTGCAAGCTTTTCCCATCTCCCACAGAAAGGTTTCTTCCTTGTTTCCGTTGTTCCAGCCTTGCTCTCCAGATTAGTGATTTTATTATAAAGTTTCTGAGGATTGTTTGAATTACCTTTGAATACAACATGCGCTTGTTCTGGTTGTTATTGCAGAGCTGGGACAATTTAACAAACAACTCGGGTTAAAAATGTTGACCTCAGATTGCTTCCTGATCTCACTTGATTTGTTAAACATTGAGCCAAATTTGGAGAAAAATTACCTTGGTACTTTGAAAGCCCTCAAAACTGGAACTCAGCAATAATACATCTGTGCTTTAAAATTTCTCTCCCTGCACTCCCTCTTTAAGTGCTATTAAAGGAAATATTTGTTAAGGATATTTCAGCTATAGGACTGGTTAAATGGATCCATTACGGAATTACTACATGCCAATGTTCAGGATGCCTCTGAAACAAATGGACTCATTTTCTCAAATGTTATGTTTAAGTCTCAGTGAGCTCTCGACCACAGCCCTGTTTGACATATGCCTCTTCAGTGTCTTCTCTTAGTTTTCTCTGCAGCCTTGATCCTGCAGAGATTTATGCTTGTGATTAACTTTAAGCATGTAAATAGTCCCTCTGAGTTCAACGGGATGGTTACAGTTAACGGTGTGAGCATCCTCTGATGGGGCTGAGGCCGGCCTCGGCCACGCTCCCGCGGACGCTGCTGCCAGATGTGCACAGTTTGGAATCCACCAGCTGCACAGACCTGACCTGGGTCAGGCATCCTTGCAGCATCACATCTTACCAAGTTAGCCAGAGCAGGCACTGCACAGCTTTTGTGCCAGCTTCAATTTTATTCCAGCTTTCTGCAAGCTACGGGGGGATGACAGGCGATATTTTAAGGTATAAAGTCAGAGTCACAGACAAATAATACCGAATGCACATTGAGTCTGCCAGGAGAAGTTAACCTGTCAGCACTCCCTGAAAGGATCTGAATTAGCAGACCAGCCTCACATCAGATCAGCATTTGTGTCATGTGGCCACAGTCTTTCTGACCCAGTACTCGGAGCCCTAAAGCCGAACTTTCTCGCCTGTTGAATCCAGGCTTCAGTAGGTTTAAGGCAGCGGGGCGATTGTTTACCTTCGCACAGTAAGATCTGCTACTGTGAGGCTTTAGTGGAGTTTTTAGAAAAGGGGGATAAAATCCTACAATATGGAGATGTGAGGCTATTAGTCTTCCCATCCTCTTTTTCACTGAAGAAGGGGAAGGTGAAAGATACTGAAGGCAAAGTCAAATAAGCAGAAAAACTTTTGTGGATATAAATTTTTACTGTCTTTTCATAGCCTGTAACCTGGTATGCGGGGCCGGGGGGGGGGTAAGAGGGGAAAAATTGCTGCCAGTACATTCAACAGTACAAAAACCTCTTCAAACCTCATCCTTAGCAGCTAGGCAGTACATGCATGACACTGCAGGGGGTGAGATGGCACTGATGATACAGATGTACTGAGACCCATTTGGGACAACTTGGTTGCTTTGCATTCAGCTTCTCAGCTCAGGTTTCCACTTCAAGTGCAATAAATCCCTGAGTCCACAATCACATCTCTCCTTCCCTTAACACAAATCTCTTTGCTAGGTCCTGATCTCCTTCCACTGGGCCAAGCCACACCGGTACCGAACCAGGAGTGCAAGGGGAGGAACCGGACCCACCTCAGGAGAAGGACAGCTAGCTCACAGTGCAGATGGAACAACTGAGGGATACACAACTAATTATATGCACAAGTGTGGGGTATTTATTACTGTAAAATGCTCACAAAATGCATAGGCACCTAAGACTTACGATGGCATTATCCACCGCCGCTGGAGAATTAATGGGCAGCCTTTTCCCTGCGCTAAAGCAGACAACAGAGGGGGGTACTCTGTCATCCAGGGGTGAGAGCGGGGAATGAATGCATATACAGTACTCCCCTCTAATGCTAATGGACCCTAGCACTGAGATTAGATTTACACCCTCCCTCGAAACGTACACCAGGGGAAGGCAGCTCCCCCAGCCTGCCTTCCAAATGGTGTGGTGCTGCAAATGCTGCTCTCTGCTCACCCTGCCTGGTCCCCACTGCCCTCCACACCAGCCAGCACAGGCTGTCCTGCTCCCCACCTCCACCATGCCCAGCTCCACAGAGAAGGACCGCTCACATTTTCCTCCGCCCAGTGCCCCACGGCAATGGTGAGTAGAGCAGCACTTCTCCCCCTGCGTGCTCCCATCCCAGCCCCCAGCGTTAGAGGCTCACTCCTTTGCATGTACCCACCACCTCACCATGAATGCTGGGCAGCGGCAGGCATTTCGGTCCTCAGCACTGAGAGAGCACCGCACGATGCTGCAGAGGGTTAAACAGGCCTTTTACAATCTCTCTGCTCCCCAAAGAAACAAAAGCATGGAGAAATTATCCTTCCCCCTTCCCTCCCATCATCTTTGCTTTGGGATGGGAGTGGGATTTTTGACCTGAGGAATAATAAACCTAACAACGGGGAATGTGTGATTTTCCACTCGCAGAACAGGCAGGCTCAAGATACTCAGGAAGAGAAGGACAAACCATCAGGAAAGTTCTCATGGATAGATTTTTCCATCCGTGGCTCCATGTTTGACCCAAGTCCCTTGAGCAGAGCCAGAGCTAGTCCCCAGCCCTAGCCCTGGAAGGAGCTGGGGCTCAGGAGGCACAGCCTTGGGGACCAGGTGGGAGCACGGTGGTGCTCACACACCTCTTACTAACACAGCCAGAAGCCCAGGCCCCACACTGAACTGGAGAGGAAGGACTCCCACCGCGAGTTTGAACAGCCCAGCTTTCACGAGCAGCCTTCCTTCATCCCTGGCGGTGGGCCCGCTCCTGGGCAGCGGCACTACGCGGCGGGAGTGACCACGGGCCTGCTAAAGAACTGCCTGCAAATAATTCACACCAACTTGTTTAAAGGAGCAAATGGGTTTAATTATTAGTTACAATCTTGTCAATAATTATCACCCCATCTGTGGGTAATAAATGGCAGCTTCTCACAGACTGCATCATTAGAGTTTAAGGACACCAATGGGGTGCATTAAAATGCTGAGGAAAGCATTGATCTGGTGTAAAAATGCTCTTTACAAATTACAGGCACGGGTCAAGCCCACCAGTGAGTCCTCCCTCTTCCCATTTGATGCCAGCCTGCCCCCTCCTCTTCTCTCTTCTCGCCCTGCATCCTCCCAGTACCCCCAGCCCGTGGCTGCCGGAAAGACAAAGACCCCGGTCTGCGGATTGCAGGGGGTCTAGACCTTACGTAGGACTCTGAGCTTTACGGAGCGAAGGCTGTGTGGTAATGAAGGGGCTGGTATAAAGCACCACAGCTCCATCCTGGTCGGCTCTGATGCTTTATTCCCACAAAGGAGCTGGCCTGGGCATCTTCACAGCGGTTTTTATCCAATGGGCAAGACAAGTAGGAACATGGAGGCAATGTTTCCCGAAACGCAGCTACTTCTGGGGTGGAAAAGCATCAGTCATCACACAGCAGGACTTCTCGGAGGAGAAATGATAACTCCTTTTTTTTTTTTTTCTATTTGAACTGCAGGCTGGAATATAGGCCGGCAGAATGTAATTATCCAGGCTGGAATTTGGCCAAGATGCTGGGGCTAACAGCCCTACTGTTTCAAAATATGCCACAGTACCCTAAATGATCACATCTTGCAGGATTTCATTTTGCATTTCATCCAAAACAATGTTGGGAAGTCGATGAGTAGGATAAGCATAAACTAGTCCCACTTATCGCCATACCTGCTGAAAGTTCAGCCCAGAACGGCTCATGAAAATTGTTTTCATTTTCTGTGCAAAACATTGAAAGAAGTCAGTGGTTTTATTCCCTTTGCAAATTCTCTACAAGCAGTTTCCATTTTTTTCAGTGAAAAATACATCAACTTTCAGAAGGGGAAACTTGAATAAAGCAAGATATTTCCATCTGAAAACAAAAAAAAGGGAGACAGGCATTTCTTTACAACAATACTTTAGATGGACTCTGTTTTTTAGCTTTTTTTTTTTTTGATTCAGCCTGTTAGGACAGACAGAGGATTAAGATAGCTAATGGACAGTCTGTATTGGCAAACAAAACTAACACCTAAATGACTCTTTGCATGTACAAGTGGTAAACTCTCCATTAAAAAGAGAGCTACTTTGACAGAGGCAGACTGGGCTACAGCTGAGCCATAGTGTAAATAAACCTCTGCCAGGGCCCATACACAGCCCTGTCAAACACCGTGCCTCCCATGCTTGCAACCTATCCCCCCATTATTAAATAGCTCCAAAAGCTCCCTGTTGTTTTGAATGCTATGCAAATATTGGCAGAAGGATGTACACTGATTTAAAGATATCTCAGATACAGCAACACCAACCAAACTTTCTGGAAAGCAGCATCAGGACTTGCAGTTTCTCTTTTTACTTCAGTGAATAAAGTTTATCTGCAGAATAAATTGTGCTTTTAGCTGACTCAGGCTGTTTGCTGGCTCTTGCTGATTTTGGCCAATCATCCCGACAAGGGAAAAATAAAAAAGGAAAAGGTAATTTTGAAAAGTCAAATATTTCATTTTCTATTTTGGAAAAAGAATCATTATAATTTATTTTTCATGTTGAAATGTCTTCCCTTTGTGAAACATAACTGCTTTTCTAAAAAGGACAGTGGCCATCTGTAAACAACACATCTCGTTCTGGAAAAATTACAGCGGCCTTCTGTTTTACCGAAATATCTAGAAAAAACTCCACTTGAGGTTATCCAGGGGAAACCAAACCTCTCTTAATTTTCAGTTGGGCAAATGAAAGAAAATGAATGAAAGGGACATTCAGAAGCGATTTCAGATGCCACGGCTGCTGGGAGCCCAAGAGGAGAACATGGAGCATCCGCGCGGCTCTGCAGCATCACCAGCGCACGCGTCCCACAGCGGCCTCGGCATCCCTGCTCTCTGCACGTCATTTGTTGAAAATCTCAAACTGTCGCTTATCTCACTCACATGAACCGCACTTAGATGAACTGCCCCAATAGTGCCATTGCCCAGCCCACACCTAGTTTCCATCACATCCCTCTCTGGTGCTGAGAGGAATGTAAAGAAGGAAAATAAACTGAAATGCAGGAAACACCATGTTCAGTTCTTAATTTGTAGCCATTCATACTCTACTCCTAAATATCACGGTAATGCCTTTTATTTCCTAAAAATGTAAGTGAATCCTGAAAAGCAGCGTGACTTTTAGAAACAATATATTTCTGGCAGCCTGCACCAGAAACAAATTATTCCCATGTTGTAATGCATAATGCACAGTAAGGTCTGCATGAGAATTGGAGCTGGCCACTGCACAAACACAATTCCACCAGCGAAGCTTCCAGCCTCATTCATAGTACCTGTTCTTCAGTTTTGTTCCTGTTTAAAAAAAATGCCATGTTACTTAATTGACCGATTCCATGCCACAAGCGGTTTGCAAACACACTTGTTTGAAGAAGATACGCCCTGGCTGATTTGGAAAATCCCTAAGCAATGCATTCAAAATAAATCAGAACTGATTCATGACCAGTTGAGTAAATAGAGGGAATGGAGGGCCTGGCACAGGTACACCAACACCGATGATAATTTGCTGAGTTCACTCCAACTGATTTTGTACCTTCTTCCCTTTCACTTCCTGCAAAATTCCCAGCAGATCACTTTATGGTGAGGGATGTGTTCCAAACCAGTGTGTAATGAATGGACAGAGGAGAAAAATCACTAAAGCACATTTAAAAAATTCCCTGGGTAAATATTTGCATTGGAAACTGGACCTCAAGATTCACTGCATGCAGTCAGGGGTCAGAAACATTACGGGTCCAGTCAAAACAAAGGCAACTTGAAACTGGGAAGCGGGGCTGTCAGCGAGCTGGTCGGAATCAGCGTAACCTCACCAGCGCCAGGGAACTGTGTCTTTTATTGCAGCTGAGGATCCTAACCCCGCGCTTGTGTGTGTACGTGCATGTGTGTTCACATATTTAATGCAAACACACGCAAGCGTGCCCGCGCTCACACATTCTTAAAATGTATGTGCATACATATTCCCATATTCACAATGAACTGTTTATGAGCAAGCTATCAAGAAAGAGTTTTCACCGAAATTATTCAGTGAATGACTTCAAACAATGAATACATTGCAGGAAATGGCGATTGGCTCCAGAGCAATCCGCAAGCAGAAAAGAAGGCAAAAGCAGTTGAATAAATGGGTGGCTATGAATTACTCATTTAGCTGCATTATCTTCTTGTGGTCCCAATTCAGCAAATACCTAAACACCCACTTCCCATTAAGGGCATGAATAGTCCCATCGATTCAATAGGGTTATTTTCTCTGCCTTCCAAGGGGCAACTCAAATACTTAAATTTAAGCAAGTGCTTAAAGCGCTTTGCTGAATCAGGAGGTATGTCCACACTGTATATACCTGTGTTATACAGAAGGTCAGATTAGCTGATCAAAGAGTCCTTTATGGGCTTAAGATCTATAAATCTATGAATAAAACCAGCCTTTGCTGGAATTGCTTCTCCATAACCTTCCTGAGCACTGAAATTCATCCACACCCAAAAAATATTAATAAAACACTCTGTACTTAACTCTTTTCATATTATACTAAGTATGCCACTAAATAAACCTCTTAATATTCCAGTATATTTTGCAATGAACATTTTCCCGGTACGCTAGAGCGATTCCTCCTTTTGTGCCATCCAGAACACAATCCCCATGAAATACTGCAGTAAACATTTCTCTGAGTACTACAGCAAACACTACCAGCATTAGCAGATTAACCATTCCACTGAGCGCCATATTAAGCACACGTTTAAATACTGAGAAAAGACGTATAGCCTCCTCTTTCCACTGCGCCTCGTTACCCTGCCGAGATCCATATTTTTCTGCGCGGAGTCGACCGGCTCTGTGCGTACCTGTTCTGTTCCCTCCCCTCCCAATGCCTCTCCCTCTCTTTTTCTCCTTCTTGTTTTGTTCATCCTGGAGCCGTTCTTCTGGCTTGGAGAATTTGTCAGGGGGCAGGAAGGGGGGGATAAAAGGAGGGCAGAGGATCTGGCACGTTGTTCAACCACAAAATCAACAACAAATCTATACTGTGTGCACGTCTCTGGCTCTCCGTCTCTCTCAGCATTGCTGAATTCTGTTGATGGAGAAACATGGGTTACCTGTGGGTCCCCCCTCCCTGGACCAAAATAAATAGGCGGTGCTCTGAAGTAGCAGGTCTTGACTGGTGTAATTTGGAGTTATAAAGCATTGTTTGGGTTTTACAGGTGTACTTTAATGTCAGTGAAATTACCGTGCTCAAAGCCTTCAATGGATTCATCTTTAGCAAGTGTTTAAGAGCCATTGACTCGTCTCTTGTTGCTGACAAACCATCTAGATTCAACCCATGGTTCTGTTCAGCTTTTCTCCTTTCCCTCCTCTCTCTCTCTCTCTTTTTCTTTCTCTTTTTTCCTCTTTTTTTTTTTTTTTACTAGCAATTTGATGTTTGATCATTTGAGGCAATGAGGCGGAGGGTAATTTACGTTATCAGGGAGGTATGAGGGGTGCTGGGAACCCAGACGCAAGGCCCATTCGCCTGCTAAAGCGCCATCGTAATGTAATGAGACTCCAGTCAAGTGCAGCTAGTAATGGAGAGGAACATTTCCCATTCATCTGCCTACCTGAGACTCCACCGAATACGACAATAACTTTTGCATGGGAGGAGCAGGGGGGGACACGGTGAAGGGGGGCTGGAGTCCCCACGGCATGACTCCCCCTGTCTCAGGGAGAAGCACCACAGCCTCATCCTTTAGACCACTGAGGGAAGCAAATTAACACAACTCGGGAAGCCACACACCAGGTTCTTGGAAGTGCTTAACCCTTCCCGGGCCCTTTCCAGTGGGGCACCTGGCCAGCACAGACCCCCAGCCTTCCCCGCTGGTCCGTGACCAGGTCCCCGCCATGGTCCCCTGGCTGCTGCATCCCCCCAGGGGAGAGCCGGACCCTCACGCAGACAGAGCTTGGAGAGGATGGGCACACCGGAGCAGGCCACCGGGAAGGTGCCTTCACATCGACTAGCAGAAGTTGAAAAAAGGAGGAAAACAATTTCCCAGAAGTTCTCCAAGGCTGTTTCCCTCCAAAGGGGTTTCCGAAAAAAGCCCTTTTCCCTGATTGCCCCTAGCCAGCTCCATCACTTGCCTGCAAACATGGCTGCCTATTACAAAACCAGAGTTTTGAGAAACCCCTTCTATTTGTTTTTAAGTGTGGCACACAGGAGATTGGGATTGCATCAACCATTTCTTTTAATGCCCCTTTTTATTATCAGTCAAAAGACAAACAAAAACCCAGTCCTGCCCCACACTTCTAGCACCCTGGATGTCAACCCCCCAGGGCGGTGGATTTCGTTCCCCACAGCCATGTTAGAGCAGCCCCCTCCTGCCATACGCTCTGGAGGAGCAGACACTAACTCCGCTCTGCGGTGTCCCAGGGGTGGCTGTTCCCACGACAAGGATGAGCATGTTTACATCACCCTGACTGGCGGGGAAACCAAGGCACAGAACAGTGCCCCATCCCGTGCTGTGACGAATAAAATCCAAGGGCTCGTTTCTTTTTTCAGAGAATGAGTTCCCAAGGATGCTGGGAGTAATTTCCATCCCCTCCACACACCTCAAACTCTGCTCCTCAGCCTTGGCCCTTGCCTGTAAAATCCTCCCTGGCTGCAGATTCACTTTCCACTCTGCCTGTGTAGCACAGCGACAGGGCATCCCAGCAGCACAGTAATAACAACAACAGTAATACCCACCACCAGCAATAACAACGATACACATATTCAAGTTCTCACAGGCAACCCTGCTACTCCGCACACTTTGTTTGCAAGCTGAGGGTAATTATAGCTCGAGGGAATCTCCTGGATGCAAACAGATCTCCCTGTACAAAGACCTCAATGTATGTCAAGGGGTGTAGGTGGCAGGGGCGAGATACAGGGGCAGAAGAGATTAATTTCCTTCGTCAGCCTGTCCTAAGCTTGCCATTTGTTCCCAGAACTCAGCCTGAGAAAGGGAGAGAGAGGAAAGGAGAGGGGAAACAAGAGGGAGAGACCTCAGCTCCCCCTCCCAGCCCTCACCAAATTCCTGCCACATGGACCCTTCCAATTATATCCACGTTTGAAAGGCTGCTGTCAGGATGAAAGGCACAGAGCAGTAATGAACTGACGATTAATTTGCAGTTGGCTCACCCGGTGCGCGAGCATCTCTCAGGCTCGCTGCATGCGGGTGCTAAATATGACGATGTCAGCAATTGTCAGCCAGAGCCAGGGTTACCCTTAATAAGAGTCTCTCTCTCTCTGCTGCCTGATTGCCCGCTGCCGGCTTTCAGGGGCTCCGGCTCGGCTCCCCATCTTCCCAACAGCAAGGGGAGCCCTGGACCAGCCCGGCAGCTGCCAAAGTAGCAAGAGGAAGGCAAAAGAAATGACCCTCTCCCCTGGCAAAGCAGTAGGGGCAGCTGCCAGCGCTAACTGCCTCTGCCCATGCCAACTTTGACCTGGGAGAGTTACGGCTTATGCTGGCATGAAAATACCTCAGGATGTGAGCGGGCACGTGAGCACCAGCCATGCCTGGGCTGGGATCTTTTGCACCTCCAAAACTAGCGGCAAATATCACAGCCCCTTAATCCCTGCGTAAAACAAATCTCTCACTCTCCACATACTAAGTCAGCATCGCCATGTCGGAGGGGGCATGAGGGCCAGGGAGTGTGACCGACCCCGAGTTTCAAGCCAGAGCTGTTGCAGAGAAACAGCCCTCCCAGTACCGTGCAAAACCGGGTTGCCAGCAGCTGGTTTTCAGGTAATGCATTAAGGGTCAGCATAGCCTGACAGGGTCTGGGCGTATTTCCTCTCCTCCTCAGACGCCTCTGCCAGCCCCAGCAGGGAGGCAAGAGGCACGCACTTGGGGACCGCTGTGTTGAGCGCTCTGCGAGAGGACACGGAGGGATCGGCCGTGCTCCAAAGAGTTTCCAGGCTAACCAGCCAAGATGCGCCCGGGTGTGGGACAGACGCGGCGGATTGACAGGGCTGGGAATACAACCTGCGTTTTCTGCATTAAGGGGCCTGTCATCAGGCCACCGGGGAACGCTGCTTTGCAGAGGGAAGCACAACACCTGCTCAAAAGACACAAATAGTCAAAGTAAAGAGCAATCCCTTGGCATGGCACAAAGACACCTCCTGCGCGCTCCCAGGGAAGCCAGGGTGTGCACAATGGACCTGCATATTCCATCCACCCTTCCGTGTCCGTCCACCAAATCCAGACGCATCATCTTCTTTCCTCATTCTCACAACGGGGATGGGACATTAGCCGCTACAAACGTGCTTAACCTTAAAAAGATCTTTTCTTCAACTGTCTGAAGTTGGGCACCTCAAAGCACTGGGCACCTTTGAGAATCTGGGTTCAGGAGGGTCGTAATAAATTCTGCTGCGGAGCAAGCACTGGATGCCTGGAACGTAGCAAAGCAACGTTCTTCGATGGATGTGGGCCAATGTGTAGGGCATTAGAGGTGTTCATACAGCAGCTTCCTTTTAGACTGCCCAAAGGCCTGTAAAATACATTTCACATCTCTCATTCACTAGATGATCATCTAGATTATTAGACCTGGCTTCACATTACTATGTTGGGATCTGAAAGATGGGTGCACTGATTTCATCTTGGGCATGGA
The DNA here is from genome assembly GCF_000699105.1 of Pygoscelis adeliae. NCBI lineage: Eukaryota > Metazoa > Chordata > Aves > Sphenisciformes > Spheniscidae > Pygoscelis > Pygoscelis adeliae. Next base: position 341,790 of record NW_008824648.1, read on the forward strand.
TTTCTAGAGCTTCAGAGGGCTGATTAGCAGAATATGAAAATCAGCTGCAAACGGCTGAAAAGCCTCTACCTGGAATTGTAAACCAACCACTGTACCTTTCCTGCTGCAAATATTGGCTATCATCAGTATCTATGCCAGAGCGTGCATAAAATCCCCAACACCTGCCACTGTAAGTGTGGGATTCCTGCGCAGCCCACGTGCTCTAATGTCTTGTCATTTTTACCCTTTTTACTCTATATGAACAACTCTCCTCATCTTCACCTCTTTCATGGAGACATGGACATCAACTGAGAGATATTTCTCCTTGGGACTGGAGCATCCTGTGAATTCATGGCATTTACAGAAGCTGGTGTTGCTCAAAGTAAGGAAAAAAAGCCCTAGAAAAAAATATTCCAGAAAAGTGGGTGCCTTTTCTTTTGAGACATTCTGAAAAACCCTTCCGATAGTTGGTTCAGAATGACATTTAGTTCTAATTTTATTTGGATGCTATTAGACAGTGTTTACAGAGCGCAGTCACCAAAACAAGCATCCTTTTTCACCTTGAACAAGACATTTAATTTAATCAAAAGTGATGTTGTGGGGTGCCCCCCACAGCCTCTCGATTTGCAAAAAAAGTTTCAGCAGAACCAAAACCAGATTACGGCCAGGGATGTGTGTCTTTGAAACCGCCTGCAACTAGAAAGTCTGCTGTTCACCCAGTTCTGGTACACGCATAGCTTTATTTTATCGCTACAGTCTTGGGGTGCCCGCATAACTCACCGGTCAGTTTCCCTGCATGAAATCACATTCCCTGTCTGGAGAAAGGTACAGAATAAAGAGAGGCAAAAAAATACTCAGAGATGGGATCTACTCAGAAGGCGAGTGCTCAGGATGGTCTGAGGTCCATCTTAGCAAAACGGACATATTACTACTGTCACAACCCCCAGGGTACCCTGGCAGTGTTTGATCCCGGGTCCTGTCATGCCAGGACGAAGGAGGGGATGATGGTGATGGGCCTGCATCACCACTGGCTCTGTAGGTACTTCACGGCGTCTTTCGTTTCTGGCTGCAGGTCTGTGTGTACCTCATAGGTCTTGCCATAGTCACAGATGCGTTTTTACTGTGAAACCCCTGCCATCAGAGCCCGGCATTTCAGGCACTGCTCCTAGCATCGCTCTCACTCCCTGCCAGTGCTTGCCTGGCAGATGTATGGGGTGTCCTGCCGGTGGGCGACAGCCCGGACCCAGCTCACACACCGTTTTAAAAAAACTTGCCTCAATGAGAGCTTTCGACAAAGATGCCTTCCAAGCCGCTTTTCCTGCCCGCCGAGCATGCCTGGGAGAGCAGCTTTCTGGCTTTCCCCGCTCCTTCCACTCTGCCCGGCTCCCCTCGGGAGCTGGCTCGGTGGTCGTGCCGTGCCTCGGAGCGGGAGGTAGCAGAGTCACAGCACCAACGCCACTTGGCAGGTGCTCCTAATGACACTGTGTCCACATGAAAGCCAAACGCAGCCCTCGGCTAGCTGAGGGCTCCTCTGCAAAGGAGACCTGAGCCCTTTAAGGAAGAGAGAGGAGCAGAAATCAATTGTCTGCTCGCCTTCCTCCCCGGGCCCCCCTCTCCCCCTCCTCCATCACCACCACCACCACACACGCACCCTATTCACCCTGCTGGAAGGTGACATTTGCTATTAACCTTATATTGGGCCATTTTGTAAATCAATGTCACTTACATTTAATAACAAGTGTAATCAAAGGAATTATGCAAATTTAATTTGATGCTTCTTGAATTATGCAAATCTGCACCACATATAATGGCTTCTGACATGTGCCCAGTTGGAGAACGTTCCATTACCTCCTCTCTTATTACCCCTATTATTATTTTTATTTTTTTATCCTGTGGTGGGGGGGAGGGAGAAGGGAGGGAGCAGCGGTTAGGCTTGGAGGCAGGGGGGACAAGCAAGTGCAGGGGGAAGAGAAGGGAAAGAAGAGGGGTGGTGGAGGAAAGCGCTCCTTTGCCTGCATTTTGAGTAGAAAAGCTTCCTGAAGGCATTTCTGTTATTGTTATTGCAGAGCAAGGAGAGCGGGGTGGGGGGTGTGGGAATGGGGATGAGGGGAATCATTTTCCATGAATGGCTTTGCAGGCAATAATACTATAAGCCTCTGATTCTAAATTACTGCCCTTCCAGTCCTATCTCCAGCACGATATTACTCTCCTTGGCCGCCTCTTCCTGAATTACTCGGAGAGCTGGGGGAGGGTGAGGGAAGAGGGGAGCAGGACCCACAGAGTGGAAAATGCAGAATGAATGGGTAAAAAGGGGTTTGGGGTTTTTTGCTCCATGGCCGCCCCAGGTACCCCCACATCCTTATTCCTCCCACCAGGGCCCCAGGAGAATAGCTGTTCTTTCCCCCTTGGCTTTCCCACCGCTTACTCGTCTCCTTGCACGTGACCCCAAGATTGGGGAAAAAACTGCCACAAGATGGATGTGCCCCAATTTGCAATATCTTCTCAGAAACCTGGGGCATCTACAGCCAGTGACACCCCAAGTTCTGCCCTTTGCAAGGACTTCAGTGTCCGCAGCACCAGAAGTCAGTTTGGACCAGCCGCCTTCTCCATTGCTTTTGCTTGTCAGAGATGGCAGGAGGATTTGATGATCGCAGAGTGGATCTGAAAGACGGTGCAGTGATGGTAGTAGAACATATGATGCTGGACCACATTTTTCTCTGCTGGACCACTCACAGCAATTGATGAGTGACTCTTGCCACGATAATTTATGCAGTGTGACCTTGGGCAAGACCGCTCCCACCTCTGTGTCTTGGCGTCCTCACACTTGTGCAAAGCAGATAAAGAAATCGATCTTTCTTTTGGAAGGAGGAGAAGAAAGAGAAGACAAAATGCATTTTTAAAAGTCTGTATGCTCCTCTAATGTGAATTGATACACATTATGAGGGCACAGTACCAACATGGCTCCATTATTTCTATAAAGCAAAGAGTCACTAATATCAGAAGTCTCCCCGCTCTAGATTTGAGAAGTGAAAGGCAGAGGAGGATTTCTACGCTTCCCGGTCAGTTTACACTTGCCATATTTCCTTCCAAAACTCTTCCAGAAACACTGATTTTTTTCCTCTTTGCTCTAAATATTTCTGCTTTATTACATAGCCCTACAAGACTGCAGTTTTTTCTCTAACGGAAGATAATTTCCAGAAACATACTCTGCATTTAGATTTTAAACATAATAAACCAGAAAATATGTCCAGATTATTTTTTTCCTACCTGTCAATAGTTCAAATTCTTTTTAAAGCTAAAGAAAAGTTTTTTGGTTTAATGGAAGGATTTTTCATCTGTTATCAAAAACATACTCTCATAGAAATTTTGGTGAGAGGAAGCTGTCCCTACTCTGCCCAAACTCAAAATCATTTGACGTTCATTGTGGAAAATGCCATGCTTCAGCCAGTCCTTGATAATATGGCTTCCACCGACGAGGGGGTGAAATGGATGTGCTTACCCCACTTCAGGGCTAACATCTGCTGGGCGTGGAAAAGAACCATGTAACTCACCCAGGGGATGCTGCCGACGTTACCTTTCAAGCCCTGATGGTATCTGGCAGCACGACCAGCAGCTCCCCAATGCCATCAGCACTCCACCACTGCCGTTACTTCGCTGTAGAGCCTGTATGGAAAACAAGGGTGGATCTGCTTCCCAAGAGCTGCGGCTGCAGGCGGAAATCCTGCTGGGAGGCCTCAGCCCGGCATTTTCTCTGGCTCTTGCCCAGGGAGCCCACCCCTGCGCTCTCCAGCCCCCAGGGCTGTGGTGCCTGGAGGGAGGGTGTCAGCGGGAACATCAATAACTGTGTCTAGCACTTGCTCACCTCTGCCTGAGGTTGTTGATTCACTGCCCAGAGATGGTGTCTGACATTAGGAGGCTGAAGAAAAGAATGAAGCTCATTTCAGAGTCAGATACATCAATAACCTCTGAAGTCCTCCTCAGCCCAAGGCTTTTGGACTGCACAGAGGACAGAGAACTTGCCTTGCCTTGCCTTGCCTTGCCAGCGGACGACTCCCATTGCTCCTGTGGACATGGGGGTGGTCAGGTCCCGCTCCCAGGCCCTGGCACCAGTTGCTGCACTAGCAGATTAGCAGGAAGGCGCCCATCGCAAAATGCTGCAGCTGAAGCACCACTGCTGCGGGTGCCCACCTCACACAGCCCTGGGCCCCGAAGGCACTTCTGGGGAAGCAGGTTAATGAGTGCATGGAGCTGAATTTGTCCCTGGTGTTAAGCCTGCTGAGGTCAATGGAGGTACCAAACAGCCCATAGGGTCCTCTTCCTGAATTCAAGAGGTGTGTAGCAGTTGGAAGCACCTCTCCTGCAGAGAGAGGTCAGCACACTACATGCTGTTTCATGGCTGGTGTTTCTGGGCTTCTCTCTCCACGGAGCTTTTCAGGAGGATCTCTCTGAACAACTCCAACCGTGGATATTCCAGGATAAAAGGGGTCTATGCTGGAATTTGTTGAGAACAGCTGTCCAGAACAGCCCTGCGGGGGTAGAAAATGTCCTGCATGCTACACTACAGCCAGCAGCACCAGGCACAGAGCTAAAGCACAGTACATCGGTGACTGTTGCAACGTGGGCTCACTGCTGTCTGCGTGTTCCTCAACTCCAGCCCCAGCTGGAGGACACCAGGTACAACAGAGCAGCCGGAGGAGCCTGAAAGTGAAAGCCTTTTCATGAGGCAACTTGTCTCCTGGAGCTTAGGTCCTGATGCTGTAGGTTGATTCAGAAATGGGCAATGCGAAGTTCCCAAGTCTAGGCTGAAAGACCTTTGTGCGATTGCCGGGAGAGGGAATTTGCTTGGCTTGTGCCCTGGAGGGGGCATGCTGGGCTTCCCCAGGGTAAATAAATAGAGTGGGGAAGTGCCTCTGAAAGCCATAATTGACACAAGGGCTCTAAAAGGGACTGCTCCCAGCGGGAGGCCACACTGCTTGAAGTTTCCTTGCTCTCTCCTTCCCTGGAAATCGCAGGTCATCGCTTGCAGCCACCTCCTCCCCACTAAAACTGTAACCAGCAAAGAGCCATAAAAACGCTGAAGCACAGAAAGGCTGGGAATCTGATCTGATGAGAAAGGACACACCGACAAAATGACCATGAAACACCCTGGGAAGCAGGTTGGAGGGAGCAGGCTGGGACAGGGCAAGAGAAGAGCTCCTGGAGAAAGATGGTGAATGCTTCAGAGGCAGCAGAGGCAGGGGTGAAGGAAGGTCCCTGAGATATCTAGCAGCCGTGTGGAGAGGAGTTTCCCAGGGAAATTTCATGACACGTGCCGAGGCCTTGCCACTCACTCCCAGACGGGACTTAAGCTCTAGTGCCCTTGATACTTTATGCAATGCCCAGAGCAAACATTTATTCACTGACCAGAGCAGCTGGCGTAGCCTTTTTCATAAAAATAAACTTTTAAACAAGAGCTGAAGAAGAAATGGAATTATGGACAGTCCTACTTCTGATCCAGGTCCCAGCTCTCCCACTGCTGCCTGTGCTTGGCCAGGATGTACGGGAGTTAATGGTTGTCCTACCTGCTCTGTGCCTCAGTTTCCCCACCTGTAAGGTGCAGATGACAGGACAGACACCCACCCCACAGGGCCGGCACAAACCCCACCAGCAGTGACTCTTCTGCAGTGTCACTCCATTGGCATCCGTGGAGGAACCTCTTGCTTAGCAAAGAAAAAAGGGGTGCTGAGGGCAAGGCCAGGAGGGAAGATGTTCCCATTTACCCTTGTCCTGGCAATGCCAGAGGACAGGGAGTTTCACTGGGAAGGCACCAAAGTTTCTCCTTCCTTTTAGGGCAGACAAAAGGGGGATAGCAGTCACATTTGATGTAGAGTGGGTCATATGTAGGAACGAGATCTAAGAGCTAGACAAGAAACACAGGTAAATGTCACACAAGAAACTAAACAGGTAGATCAGCTGATTTTTTATAATGAGCTAATTATATATTTTTGTTATTAGGTTTTTAGAGGCTTTTAGGCGCTATGTTACATAATTTAATTACTCTTTGTTACTTTGTTACTTTGCTCCTGGAGCAAAGAGCTCCAGGAGTTGAACATTTGGAAAAAAAACCTATTTTGAGGACAAGTATTGTCTTCCTATAAGCATGACTGGGATTTGCATGGACAGAGTCTCCCAATGCCCATTTTAAGCTGGCAGGCATCTGATGAAATGCAGAAGCAGCAAAGTGAGGACCAGAGGGAGCCAGTCTCTTTTGGAGCTCCTTCCTCCCAGCACCCTGAAAGTTTTGGCAGATCCTGCTGGCATGAAACCCCACAGCCTGCTTCCCACGTTGAGCTGGGGAAAGGTCCTGACACATGCATTAATGACAGCAAGACCTAATATCTATTAGATGGGGAAAAAACAGCAAGGGCCCATGAAGAACTCTCTCTCTGTCCACTTGCTGTAAGGTCCGCTTACCACAGGCCCCTGGCAAAAGTTAGCATCACCCTGCTCTGGCTCCCTCTCACATCCCAGCACAGCCTCCCCTAGTTCAAGCGGTGGTCCCACATCTTTGCTGCCTGCGTCCCGGCCCAGAGATGCTGAAGGGTTTCAGGGCCTCACTCGGAGGGTCTATCCCCAGCGACGCCGTGGGACTCGCCCATCTGAGTGCTGCTTTTAGCCTGGCGGAGTAAACTCACCCTGCTGCAATCCCATCAGCATTAATGGAGCCGCACAAAGGGTGAATCCTGCTTGCTCAGCCTCTCTCCAGCACCTCATCCTGCATGCAGAGAGCATGGAGATCTTTTTTTCTCTCTCCCCTTTCATTCCTGCCCATTTTTCATTCCTCCCATTCCTTTTCCCCAAACACATGGGTGCAGCTTTGCTTGTAGAAATGCCACAGAGTTATTCCTGCTTCACCCCGGGGCAGTTCAGCGGAGACGGTGATCCTCTGATTTCTCCCCTTACACCCTTTCCAAGAAGCTAGTTCTTGGCACCGCAGGGAGAGGGATTATTTGATCTTTATTAATTTATTGAAGGGAAGGAAGAGGGTGGAAATTGCAATGAAAGGGACAGCCAGCAAGATGGCAAGGAAGGGAGGTTAAAAATGAAGTCATCATCTAATTGGCCCGCAGTGAATTATTCACATGTATAATCTTTTAAAAAAAAAAAAATCAGCACAAGGCAATGCAAGTAAATGCTGTTCATGTTTAAAAGTCATTTCCATAAGTAAGTGCAATTTCTCTACTGTTTGCCCCTGTTTAATGAAGTGAAATCTTGTTTGCATTCCTCCCAATTTCCCAACGAAAGGCGCCCAAGCGTTTGTACCAAAATTACTCGGCCCAAATTAAAACCCTCCAACACTTAAAAAAAAAGAGGAGAAGGGGGGAAAAATCAGACTTATTTTTAAAATGCCTTAAGTGCATCCCAGCATCCTAATTTATTTTTAGACACTCGTTATTAAGAGTAGTAGTAAGTTTCCCCTTCTCTCTCGCTCTCTCTCTTATTTAAATGAACTTAATGGCAATAGATGCAAATGTCTGGAAGAGGAAAATAGTTAACATTTATTTATTCTTACTGTTGTCTCTTCCCTGGCTGGTGTCATTAGAACAGTTCGTTGCATCCCATTCGCTCCCATTAGCTCTGCTATCAGAGCCACCCAGCACGACTCCAGCACGGCTCGAAGTGCTTTCTGCGGCCCACATAGGGACTACATCATCATCTCCGAGGCACTGGCTTAATGACAAGAAAAAAAATCGGAATATATTGCACAACGATCTGGGGAAACAACAACAAAACCCACCGCCGCTGCCGCTGCCGCCACCCGGCGCCGTCTCCCCTTGACCTGGGGTGCGCGGCCCTGCCGCAGTCGGGCGGGTGGATGGACAGACCGGCCGTGGCGCTGGGACAGACATGCCTTCGCAATTCATTGATCCGGGCAATGTGCAGAGAAATACGCCAACGGGGACCCGGGAGTGCTTGGAAACGCGCTCGGGAGGACCCAGCGAGACTGGAATGGGTTCAAACAGCTGCTCGGTGCCGGCAGAGCCATCTCCCCCCAACGCGGGGCTGCCAGCCAGCCGGCTCCTGGCTCCCTGGCACAGGCAGGAGCTGCCAGCCAGGGCTGGTGGCAGGGTGGGTGTCTTGCACCCCCTTGCCGGATGAACCCCGTTTTCCTCCAGTGCCCCCGCTGCTCCCCGGCGGGAGCTTTTCCTAAAGCAAAGCAGACCAGCTCACACATGTGAGTAACTCTGTATCTCGGGGCCACGCGACCCGAGCTGCCAGCTTCAGTTGACGGCGTGTGTCACCCCGCAGGGTGCGTTGTCCCAGCCCACCGGCCACCGCTGCAGAGATAAGGGGCTTAGCCCTAATGCCCCCTGGGGAGCGGTGGCCGAGGGCCAGCACTGGCAGGTGGTAGCCCGGAGAGGCAGGTGCCCTGGTGCCCAGAAGTGGCCAAAATCCACCATCGCTCCAAGTACCAACGGTCCTCTCCGACCCCCCTGGACGTGGAGGTGGACATGGCCCACACTGGAAGGACAAAATCCCTGGAGATGACAGCTCCCCTGCCCAGAAAGCCTGTGGGTTTGGGGGTCTTCTGAGCCCTTCAACCCCCAGGAGGCACACGAGTGAGGGTGGCGGCAAGCGCAGGAGAAGGAGACCAGGGCTTGGTGACAGCACCGGCTGACAAAGCAGCATTTGGGAGGGAGGACATCAGCATCTGCAGCGCTGACACATAAAAGAGAGGCGGCAGCTATTGCAGGCGGGGATGGAGCCGTGCAAAGGGCCCTCCCCCCCCTCCATAAAGTTGACCTTGTCTCCCGTGCTAACTTTTCCGCTGACATTGTCTCCCGTGATAACTTTTCTGCTGAGGTAGGAGACACTTTACTGCAGAGTTGCACACAGCAAGTAGCTGCCCTCCCCCCCGCCCCTTCCCATCCTCTCCCTCTCTCTCTCTCTCTCTCCAGCATCATTTACATCCTTAATTAGCTGTAATTCTGCAGTGCTCATTAGGGAAGGACTGGAAAATATCAAGGAGCCCACAAGCAGGGGGCTTCGGAGGAGAGGGAGGAAGAGGGGGATGCAGGCGTCAGGCTGAGAGGGGATGCCCAAGGCTGGATTGTGGAGCCAGGAGCTACTTGCTTAATTCAGATGGGATGACTACACTAATTTGGGAGCAGTGATCCAATGACGGGGTTAAAAAGGCCACACTGTCCCACCTAGAAAGGCAGAAGGCTTGTCCGGAGAATAACATCATCTCACCAAGAGGACTTGTTCTTACCTCCTTGCTCGCAGATGATGTCTCTCTGCTGGGTCATTCAGTGCCCCACGCTCTTAAAGTCAACAGTCAGGCAGAGGAGGAGGAGGAGGACAACCTTCCCCTCCGATGCAGACAGCTACACAAACTTGTTCTCTCCACCAGCCTCACGAGGAATTATCCACCGAAGAGGTTTCTCCGGAAAATTGAAGCTGACTGGGCTAAAGCACTTCTGCCAGGTGTGTCACTGTGCAGCAACCTTTTGGTTGGAGGAAGAAAGACTCAAAAGTGACCCAGAAGAAAATCTGAATGAGTGGTTAATTGTTTTTTAAAGCAGATGATCTCTTGATTTGAAACAAGGAGGGGTAAGCATTTTGAATTTGACTTCAATGACCTAAAATAACAAACAAGCAAGAAATTAGGACTTGAAACTATAGCCAAACTTTACTTCCAGGTCGTTGAATGAAATATCTCCTTCAACCCCAAATGGCCAAACACTGTGAAGTTTTATTGTTGGTCCAGATATTTGATATAATTATTTTGGGGACCAGCAGCAGACCCAGGCAGTTCTAATCTGGACTCCCTTTCGCTCAGGAGTATACAAACACAGAGAGAGTCAAGTCCTCCCTCTGCACAGTCTCAAGGTACAAGACCGTTAAGGAGGTATTATTGCCTCCTTGCCTTAGCTGGAGAACAGAAAACAGGGAGATTAAGTGAATTGGGCAAGGACATAAAGGAAATCTGTGGCAGAGCCAGGCGGTGACCCCAGATTTCCTAACGTCTGTCTTTGAACTGCTAGTTACAAGCCATCCTTCCTTATGCTGTAGCACACGGACCTTTGTATGCAAACTTGCCCTTGCAATTCTGGGCACATACTTGGCTATTTTTTAATTCACTGCCTAGTTGTATCTTTGCTTGAAGTTGGATGTGCATGGAAAAGTCTACCCTGGAATTCAGTGAAGTCGATGAGGACGGTCTTTGCAAGTCCATCCTCCTACTTTTCTCTTGCTGGCAATAATGTGAACCTACAGATTGAGCTGTGATGGTGTGTCCCACCAAAGGCTCAAAATGACCACCAGTGCGTGTGGGATTATTTACAAATGTATGGGCATGTGCACAAATGAGCACTTGCACTTCGAAGTATCTTCCTCTTTTATTAACATCTTCAAATTCCTGTCAGTGTTTAGATGAAACTTGCCATAAGAGAATCAGAATAAGCAAACATGCCAGAACAAGAGAAAACCTCGGTGAAGTATGACTTTCTAGAAAGTGCCTAGGACCTTTGCAAAACAGCATTTCAGTGATTCGGTTTATTGGCTCTGAGGTTTAACACAGGCTAACTCTTCGCACTTACCCAAGACAACTTATTTACATCATTCAAGCAAAGAGAAATCTGGCCCATCGTTCTGTATTAACATCTGGTTTTTCCTGTAGTGTTTCGTACATAGATTTCTAAGGTCTTTACAAGGAGGATAAAATTTCCAGCTTCACTCTACCTGAAATTCAGGTTGCAAAGAAGAAGCAGTGGACCAAAGACTGCCTGGATCTCATTGCAGTGCTTTAAAGAGCATCTTCTCTGCACTTCCAAGGGACCATTTAGTCAAGGTTTTCAATAATAAATTGACAATGACAAACCTTCAGAATGGATTTTGTCCATTACCACTCTAATATTTGGGAAGAAAGAAGAAGATCAGGAAATGAATGCTAGACCGACATGCCTATTAGAGATGTTCGGCTGGTACAAGGAAAGATGCCTCATCATTGCCTGGCTGTAGAAGACAGTGTTGCCAGTTGGCTTAGACCTCTGTGCGGCCTTAGCTCTGCCCACGTGATGCGGGCGGCTGGCAGGATTCGGCAGAGAGTAAATACCCGCTCCCAGACATCCACAGAGGAGGGTGTGGAAGTGGAAAGAGCAGCTTGTGGTTCTTGCATAGCTCATAACTGGGAAGGCCAGCTCCTGGGCAACAGCTCACGCTGGCATGAAGCCGTCTGCAGCCTCCCGCTCACAGCAGTCACTGATTTCCTTCAAAATGGCTCAAAAGTGTCTTTTGCAAATTGCTCGTTAGTGGGTTCTTTGATACCTAGAGCACCAATGGCATCCTTCCCACAGCCTACTTGCCATCATTACATTTTCCTCTCCTGTACTTCATCCTTCTGCCCGAAAGCCTAGAGGAACAGCAGGAGCTTGCCTTGTGCCTTGCAGCAATAGTCAGAAATCCCGAGCTCAGACAAACTGAGTCTGGGATTAAGTGAGGCTAAGGAGATGTCTAGAAAAACAGGTAAAGTATGAATCACAGATATTCAAACATGAGCCATCTTTCCCACAGTTTGGTTTCAGGGCTGGTTGTACAGAGGATGAACTCAAGGCATAAAGTTGTGTTGTACATGACTGTCAGAATCGGCAGCAAATCCGCACCAGGGATGGATGGCCCTGTATGACCAAACAGAGACAAGTAAGGAGGAACAAACTGACATGCACAGAAGCAAGCTCTTTTGTGTGTGTACGTGGATAGGCACATGGGAGTTAAATTATATATGTGTATGCGCATTTACATTTTCATGTGTGTTGGGTGTGCCTGATCCTGCACATCAATGTGTGCAGGTGCCAGGAGAGGAAGGGGTACTCCCCAGGCTACACACCAGCTAAAGTGTGGGCGAGAGTTTGTGGACTGCTGCTGAATAGCTTGAGACATCAGCTTTAAGGGTTTATTTCCAGTACAGAGCATTTTCCCCTGCTAAGAGGAGGTTTTCTGCAAGAGGGAGGTTTTCTGCAAACCTCCCTCAGGTACCACACAGAGAATGTAACACCAAGGAAACACCCGGGAAGATTTCTGGTCACTCAGACTGTGGTAACTTGGGGAGAAAGCCTAACCCATGAAAAGAGACCTCTCATGTAATTTGCAGATACTTGGCTGACTGAATGGCATTGTTCTTTGCAAGTATTCTTTTGGTTTGCGGCAACATCTTTCTCCGTCTCCCTAATTCTTTCACAGGGGCTTGGAAGAGACACAGATGACGGTTGGACTCAACGATCTTAGAGGTCTTTTCCAACCTTAATGATTCTATGATTTGCTCCATGCTAGCTTTCCTGGCGTTATTGCCTGTGGTGACTCCTGCCAGGAGGAGCTGGGAGGAGGAGAGCTCTGAACTGGCCCACCCTGCATCCCCACACCACTTCGCACCAGGCTGCCTGCAGGGCTGCAGCAGCCGGGATCCTTCCAGCCTCCACCGGCCCCGCTCTCCCCTCCGCACCCCTGCCCCAGCTCTGCGGCCAACTCAAACCCTTCACCCAGGCATGGCCTCCTGATGGGACTCTGCTTGCTCTCTGTGGCCCAGGTCCAGACACGGTTTTAGACCATCTCCTCCAGAAACGGGTCCTCTCTCAGCAGTCAAAGCCAAGCTT
>NW_008824648.1:354445-355297 GCF_000699105.1 Pygoscelis adeliae
TCCTGATCTTTCCCACAGGTACTCGGGCAGTGAGAGGGAGGGAGATTGATAGCAAGGAAAAGCAGCGGATGAAAAGTAAACTCACACTACATAAATTCTTAAATGATTTTTATAAGGACACAACATTGTAACAACTTGCCAAGAACAACACCGAAATTATTTCAAGGTTTCCCATTTGTTTGTAAAGTGAATATTAAAAGTGCAGGCAGCAGTCTCCCGGTGTTCCCCTGGGAACTGTTAGTGTCCGTAGTAACGAGGTCATTCCTTTTTTATTAGGAGAAGGGGTTCTGTAAAGTTAAATGTGCTGACAGCCTCTTGCCTTTGATGTTGGGTTTCACCTCAGTCCCTCCTGCAGATATTGCTGCTCCTCCCTCGCAAAGACACATCCCTGACAAACAATCTCCCCTCTGTCTTCCCTCCTTGTTTGTTTAGATGCATGATAGGCAGCTCTGTTAAAGGGCAGCACATGAAGGCGGGCTGGTGTTTCAGTGGACGGGAGAGATGTGAGAGATTTGGTTGCTATAATTGTCAGTCTTCATTCCCCCAAACTGCCGGGACTCAGTACCCTTCATTTTATTGACCAGACAGATAATTACAGTGACAGCAGTCACAAACCCCCCATTTACAGTTGCACTAAAATTGCCATGGTGCCACATTCAGACGAACATGGGACCCGCAGGGGCCCTGCCACAAAGCCCGGCCTGGAAGGGGAGGCGGGGAGGAGCACCCCGGCTCCATGCCTACCCCCCCAGGGCCCTCCTTGCTCTGCAGCTACAGAGAGAAGTCCTCCCTCCCCAGCAGAGTGGAAAGACCCTTCCCCAAGAGGACACGCAGGAATCCCTGCTGCTGACC
>NW_008824648.1:355320-358003 GCF_000699105.1 Pygoscelis adeliae
ACCTTCCCTGTCCAGTGACCTGGACATCCCTGCGGAGTGACCTCCAAACACCCACGTACTGTGCCTACCTGACCATGGCCAGCAAGGGCACTAAAATATAGATGGGCTGCGGTTGCTCCGTGGCACACAGCAACCAGCGGACCCATGTAAAAGAAGGGACATCTGGTGAGGACAGCACCGAATTAGCACTTGGGAGAGTCGGTTCTGGGCTCTACCGAAGAGTTTGCCGAAGGTCCTAGGCAAATTATCTAAACAGTCTCCACAGTAAAAGCACAGGGTGGCCCCGAGAGCCTCATTCAGCGGCTGCTCAGAGCCACAGCCACCGCATGCTCTGTATGTGCATATACCACATCCAACACAAGGGAGCCTGAGTCCCAACCGGCGCCTCAGCACAGCACGGTAACACAAAGAAACTAACATTTTTTTTTGTTTGAACATTAAACAGGCAACAATGCCCACAAAGTGCATTGTATGTAGCCACTCCTTAGAGTAGCAAAAGATAAATAATACTTTCATGCTTCAAAGTGAAGTGCACATTGTGTGCACCCAAATAATAAGAAATAATGTGAGTATCCTTGTTCATCATGGACATAGTAGGAAGAAATCAACTTCTTCCCTGGGAACAGGTGCTTAGAAATGATTTATTCACTCTTGGGAAATGAATGCAAAAACCAAGAAGACACCGTTGTGCACTGAGGTGGACCAGAAATTTGTCTGCTCATATTTAACCACAGGATCAAGAATTGCAATCGGGTGGCTGGTGCTGGCACCAAAACCACTTCAGCTCTGGAATCCACGTTCAAAACCAACCATGAGCCACTGACGAAGAAAGGCTGTGACCCCAAGTCCTACTGCTCTTCGGTGGCTGACATCAAACAGGCTGCTACAATTCAGATTCATTTACAGACCACAAACATCAGCAGACCACCAGAAGAGAACCTCCCTGCTGGAGTCACAGAGATCTACAGACTTCTAGAAAGTACAACCGGGGTCTTATTTCTGGCTCAGCTGAGCTTGCTTGCTTGTACCGAGCTCTTTGTGAAATAGGCAGCTTTCAGAGGGAGGTGGGTCAATATAGGCCTAAAAGTGAAGCTGAGACCCAGTAGTTAGGAGTAAGTGGTTGAAATTCTCAGTGGCTGGAGGTCCCAGATCAACAACTGAGAAACATGAATGATTTTGGCCATGGCACTGTGCTTGAGACTCGTTCCTCCACGATCTCACCTTGCACCAGTGGTCTCTTGCTAGGCTCAGCACTGACCTCCTGCAACTCGGCACGACCCGTTGCGCCCAAACACGGCACCAGTGAAACAGGAGAAAACCTTCCCACGGGAACGCAGCACGCCAGCACAGCAGGGCCTGCCTTTGGGTTGGGATGCTCACAGCGGTGGTGTGGGCTGTCCCCAGAGAGATGCAGCCAGGACAAAGGACTTCTCCCCAGGAGAGCCAGGACACACCACAGCGAGACCCCGTCCCTCCGGAAGCCAACTGTGGCGATGCAGCACCTCTGGGGACGTAGTCCCCAGGCTCTGCCGGCCCTGGCCATGCACACCCGCTGCCGGGCATGCCCTGGCCCTGCCCCGGCCGGGCTCCCGGGGGTCTGGGCGAGGAGGAAGCCAGGGAGGGGGCGGCCAGGGATGTTGCGGCTTCACCATCCAAGCAGGAAGTGTTAGAGGCGGGATGTTTGCCTAGAGAGTTTATGAGTGACACTTTCCAGCCCCCACGCTCCCCTCCCCTGTGCTAATTTCAAGCACTGGGAACTTGGCTATTACGCTCATTGTTTGCCCTGCTTTGGCCTCTGCTGCCCTTTCTGATGCTTTGTGCCAATTTCCTCTCGTACTTTCATCAGAATTCAATTTCCTCCCAGTAAGTTAACACCAGCCAAACTGCTCATGATTTCTTCTCCCATTGATGGATGAGTCCACGCGGGGTCTCTGCTCCTGTCTATCACAGCCCACCATTACCAGAGTGGCCCACTCCCTCCAACACACTCTTCCTCTCTTCCGTTTTTTCCCTCCCCTCTCCTTCATTTTTTCCCTCACTCCTTCCCTCCCATCCACACACACATTTTCTCCCTTAAACCACTTCTGCTTTTTTTTTTTTTTTTTTTTTTACACTAACACCTCTATTCATCTCTGGGAGAAACATCATTTATTTTGCACTTCCCAGATAATTTACTTTTTTTTCCCTTCTACAGGAATTCTCCATTTCCCTATAAAATGAAAATTCATCTAGAATTACATCTTATGTCATCATTATGTTTATTAAGCGTGGATGATGTATATGAACAGTACTGGCTTGCTGCTGAGTGCTTAATGGTGCATAAGATTAAGCCGAGACTCTCAGCTGTGCTGCGACTCCCCTCCGGTTCCCATGTTGTAAAGGCATGCTGGGAGTACAAGTTCCAAACGGACAACCAGGTGAATACTGCTAACAGCTCATTTTTTTCTTTCTCCCCCCCTTTCCCCTCCACCCCTTTCTTTCCCTCTCTCTCCCTCTCCTTCTCTCTCTCTTTTATGGAGTCCTGGTACGCCTCGCCTTCTTGCAAAGTCCTACCAGGTAATTTCAACCCTGACGCCGACACACAAATCTCAGCAGAGCCCCTTGTGCCCGGCTTGGTCCCCGCTCCCCTTTATTCTCCGGCTTTCCAATCCTCTTCCTCTTGCCTTCGCTCCCTGCCTCCCTT
>NW_008824648.1:360679-378761 GCF_000699105.1 Pygoscelis adeliae
AAAAGGGGATGGATGTGGCCTGCACTGGATGCCTGGAGCAATACCCGGCCCGTGACAGAGCCTCGCCAGCGAGCCCAGGGCGGTGGTACGCAAAGAGAAAAGGGCTGGCTACCAACACAAGGTGGCCCTCCCCATCCTTCAGGGCTGACGAGGCCGCGGCGGCAGGAGCACAGGTCTTAATCCCAGCTCTGGCACTTCCTCAATACATGACCCCACGCTGCTGCCTGTGTTTCTATGCCCCGTCTCTGTAGACTATTCAGGGCAAGTGCTGGCGCACACTTATGTTTGCACAAGGCCTGGCACGGCAGAGCCCTGCTCCTGTGTCCACGGCTTGGCTGGGGGCGATGCCGCATCACTGTCCGCAGCAGGCACTGCCTCTAGGTAATACCCGTGCCGAGGGCCAGGCCGGGCAGCAGAAGGGGCAAGTATTCTTCGAGGGGACACGGCATGTCACGCCCAACAAGGCTTGTCCTCTGCAAAGGGATGTTGATGCAGCAGATGAAGTGGTTTTTCTGCAAGGACACAGCAGCCTTTCAAAAGGTAGCAAATGCTTTCTCCGAGTTACTCAGTTACACGTTCCAAACTCCCAAACTACACAAATCTCCTGAGAAAATGCAAGTCAGTCAGAGAGAAATCTTGGAGCCACTTCAAACGTTTTGCCAATAATTCATGCAATGAGATTAAAAAAGCCATTTCTTCCTTTGCCAAGTACACAGAGACCAGAGTGTTCTCTATTGTGTAGGAACATCACAGCATGTAGCATTTGACAAGGAAAGGTCACCAGGGAGGGGCCACAACTCCTTTTTTAAGAGGCTGCTACCGGTGTCCTTTGGAAAAACTGGTTTTACTCTGTAGCAAAAGCCATAATTGAACGCCCAGCTAACTGGGCTGAAATACCTGCCTGTGGTTTCTTTTAAAGAGACTCTGTTGGAGGGTTCTCTGCTCTCTATCTGACCTGGGCCCAATCCTCCAGTGGTGTAAATCAGCAGATATCCATTGATTTATCCTGTCTGAGTACTTTAGCGCTCTAATGCCACGCTGCAGCAAGGGCAAGATACCAGGCAGCAGAAACAAGCTGAGAGCAGGGCCTCGGGTTCAAAGGAGTCTCAGGGTATGATGTGCCCGATTCCCCCAGGCTTCTAGGGATGTACGGCATCTTTTTCAAGGGAGTAAGAAAGCTACTGGAAACTAATCCTTAGTCAGATGAGGTAGGACAGGGACAGACAGACATTAGGAGCCACAAGCAAATGACCATAAATCTAGTGATGCTTCCCAAAACGCTTCTTCACCCACACTGACGGATGGATGAGGAACAAATTCCAGCCACGGTGGATCTTTTAGTATGGGTGCCACGTCTCTCATTCTCTAAGACAACAGTTGTGGCCCCACAAAAATCCAGCCACAGCAAACATGCAGGCTTCTACAACACACAACATGAAGAACTTCTCTGGAAACACACTGAAAACCTCTGAGAACAGTTTGCTGAATGGAGCGGCAAGTTTATGGGATGGGATAGACTTCAAAATACCATTGGAAATCTTTGCCAAAACACCACTGTGGTGTTAAGGACAGCTTGTGAGACACCACAACAGAAACACGGATCCAAAATCCCCTCTCACTGTAATCAAAATGGAGCCATTTCATCATGACCGATTTCATTGTGTCATTATCAATTTATCCCATGTGAAGGGAGAGATGACCCTCAGCCCCAGGGGATTTAGAAAATGCTACAGGAGGGTGAGGAGCATACTGGGGTCTCTGAAAACACCACTAGAAGCTGTCTGTAGAAATCCCACACCAATCTCAGACATAGACCATCCTCGCAGGGAGACACAATAGCAGGACAAAGCCAGGCGGCAGGGCTATTAGAGGATCCGTGGAAGTAAGAATGCAGGAAATATCAGGCTGTCCAGCCGGTGGTCTGTCTAAGCCCATAACCTGTCTCCAACAGTGAGTGTAATTCAGAAAAAAACCAAACTCTGCAAGAGGTGATTATATAACAAGGTACAAGTAACAAGATTTTCATGCAACTTCCTCCCAAGCACTGACAGTTCCCAGCTGGCTCCTCCACAGAGCAAATCCCATCCCAGACTCGACTGTACCTTTATAATTCAGGATTTCCTCGTGATCTGCCTGAAACAGCCCATCTCTTTTTGTATCTTTCCAAGATCACGGCCTCATCAAATCGTTGTGCTGTGGAGTTTCATCACTAACAGTGCACTGGGCTGAAATAAAAAACAAAAAAAGTATTTTTTTCTACCAGTGGTGAGTTACTACTAATTCAATTTCAGCGGCTGCCAATCACTGATTTCTAGAGACGCTCATGAAAGGCTACTTGTTTTTTTACCGAGCAAATAGAAGGCATTCTGGTAGTTGTTAAAGAGTTTCTAGGAAATGGCAGGAGAATTAGAAAACCCTGTGGCAATAGCAGGATGACTTCCGTGTGTGCGTGTCTGTGGAGGGAGAGCCTGGTGACTCCGGCTGACGGTATGACCCCCTGGCACGCCAGGCACACAGGCCTGTGCGCTTCATAGCTGTGAACACAATTAACTGACGGAATTCGATCTGACTGGTAAACCTAATGAGTTGGGTTGATACAGGGATGCCAGTAAATCCCAGCAACTTCTCTGATAGTTACAAGAGAGTCACTTCCTCACCCGAATCAGTACAGGTTACACAACTGCTGTTTACACCAGCACCTGAGCACCCTGCCCACCACAGCTCACGCTGTTTCATCTTGGGACATTATGGAAATGCCCAGTGGAAATACCTGTGATTATCTTGTAGGTGGCAGCTGCAATTCCTGGGAGACAGAAAATAGATCCTCCATTAAAAATGAGAATTTTCACCTTTGTGGGGATCTTTCTTAGGGCGTATTGGGATGGAAGATGACATTACAGGACCATTCATAAAAACTGTAATGTGATGTCCCCTTTCTAAAGGTCATTGGTGGCAAAGCCCACCATGAAGCCAATAAAATTTCTATGTTTATGGCATCTACTTGTCACTGCTGGCCAGCAAATTTCAAAAACAAAACACACCAAGAGTCCCGCTTGATGGCAAAATAAAAAAGCACCAACATTAGCTTGTGACATGCTACAAAACGGCAAAAGGGATCAGACCTGCTTTAGAGATTACGAAGTGGAGAGAGAATGAGAAAAGCCTGTGGAAATACCAAGAGTCTGCCTTTTTTTGCATCTGTGGATAACAGCTTGGTGGTTCCAGCAGGTTGTGGGACCTGCAGCACATGTAGGGAAGGACTTGCAGAACCCTTGGAAGATACCATTTATTATTCAGCTGGAAACACAGTTCACGCCAGTGGGATTTGATCTCCCTCATAAATGTGAACAATTTTTACTTAGAGCAGTCAAGTGACCACTAGGGCTTCTTCAGCCTGTGGGACTGCAGAGTACAGTTTTAAGCAGTTTTATTAACTTTAGTTTAAATCACTTCCAGTACTGATCCCCCTAAAGATCAAAGCTGTTCCATCATTTATACCTGGCAGGCAGTAAAACCCTTACGTAAATCTGTAAGTCCCCTTGTTAAGTTTAACATTCATCACTTAACAGCACTTAGCAGCCAACCAGGGGAGAGTGTGCCTGCTAGGCCCAGCCGGTCCCATCTGCATCTCTGTACCGAGGATCCAAGGCTACGTAAAAGGAGTCAAAGGCTTTGTCTGATATCTGCTCCTCCAAAAGACACAGATGGGAGATGGCCCTTGGAGAATGCATCTTTGATCCCCATTTCATCTGTGCCCCCACAGTAACTATGGCTGAATTCCTTAAGTTACTAGGAAATCTCAGAGAGCCGCAGAAAACATTTTGTGCCTAATGAGGCCTTCTTGGACCACAGTGTCATCAGACACTACCATGTCCTGCTAATGAGCTTCTCTCTGTGCAGTGTGGAGCTGCACTGAACTGAACTCTCCCCATAGGACGACACGCCGTGAACTGGCAGATTAAACTTTCCACTGGACCAGGGACAGTTGCAAGGCACTGGGACGGCATCCAACTTCAGCTAAGCAGAGTAGGGATTGAGAACATGAATTTATAACCAGCAACCATCAATGAGGCGTAGGGAGCCATGTGTACAACATACACTTGGGGAAGAAGACTGGGGACTAGAGAAGAGTTGATTCCACCTAATGTAGGGCAGGCAGGACACAAAAGGACCATATCCATCCACTAGAAAACAATATGGGAAAATACAGAGGCACGACCATCATGCCTTTTTAAAACAAACAAAAAAAAAAGAACAAAAAGGGCAGAAAATAGATACATCCAACTAATATTTGGAAGCAATGCTTCCCCTCCTTGGGTTTAGAAAATACATCCTGTACAGCCAAGGATGTTCGGAAGGAGATCCAGCAGCCCTAGGCAGGGGCTGTAGCAGCAAGAGGGCAAATGGCCCATCCCTATATCCCTAGGAGATGACAAGCCTGGAATGGAAACCGTGATAGAGAGAGCAACGAAAGACAAGGATGTTTAGATCGTGTAGCAGCAGGAACTACACAAGATAACAACAGAAAAACTAGAAGATGGAGAGATGGATACCATCCAGAAGAAAACTGCAGCTACCCAACACAACAGTGTCTGTTCCCCTTTGACTGGTGTAAGTACAGAGCCCCGGCTATGCGATGTGCCAAACCATTTCTTTGGGAAACACTTTTTCCTGAAGTTTCCTCCTCTTTTTATTTCTCCTTTTCCCCCTCCTTCCTCTCTCCTGCTCCCCTCCTCCCTCCAGGCAGAGATATGTTTCTCTCAGCTGCTTCTGTGCCTGTGACTTTACTGCACGGGGGAAGTCAGTCCGGAAGGTCACCTCTTTCATCAAGTATTCTATTTGCATCCAAAATTGTATGTACATGAAAAATGTGGTCGTGTGTTGCACCTAGCTGCAGACGCAGATGAAATTCTGTGGAAAGCCTGATGCACACTAACCTTTGCAGATGGTGCAGCTATTGCTGAAAAATGGATTGCTTAATAAAGCATATCATCCGACATATTTGCTGCTTGGCTAGCCAAATAGAAGTTGTTTTTTGCACAAATTTCCTTGTCAAATTTGTCAATGTTCATGTCATTTTTGCTTTAGGTCACAGAGCAAGGTGCAAATTCTTGGCATCTTTACTAGTTGCAAGCCAATTTCGGCTATTTCTAACAATGAAGTGAATTTCTCTGAGGATAAGACGCTCACTTTATGGGGAGGAAAGGAAAACAGCAGGAAGAGGATAATTTTTTTTCTGGGATTTTTTTTTCTTTTTTCTCTTTCTTTCTGAGGGATAATGTTTGCATTCATTTATGGACCTTGTTAATTGATAGCAGAGAGAAAGAGGCCTTTTAGCTTGTTAAATCATTTATTTTGTTTGACTATTTGGTGCAAGACGCACATAGATTTTTTTGCATTGGTGCACAGAAAATGTATCCCTTTGTGTAGGAAAACTTGCAAGAGAAGAAAAGATCCGTTCCTTCGGCATTCTCAGATGTGGAAGGCAGGGGATTCTCCCCTTCCAACTGTCTGCTAGAACAGTCATTTTTTTAAGCCTCACAACCTCCTACGCTAAAAGCCACATAATGTATCTGTTTTGTTTTTCTACCTGCTCTATGTTCTTTGGCTCTGCCTACAGACACATCGTGTTTCCTGCTCAGAAGCACTGTTTTCAAGCCTGTTCCCTTCCTCCTGGGTTTCAGACCTTTTTGCTACTGGTCCCACACATAGTCATGGCAAGCAGCTCTACTCAGAAGCAAAAGTGAAGACTGCCATTACCGTGTTTGCTATGATAACAACCTCAGCTGGGGGGGGCTTTTAAAAATGCAGCATGCTTTTATTGCACTGCCATGAGGAAACAGTACCAATCACAGACACCGGGGAGCAGTCCATCAGGAGGGCCACAGGGAACATGAGCAGCTCATGTAAGCAAATATGGTGCATGCGTGGAAGGGCTGGAGCCCCATTCAAGCCCTTCCTCCACCTCATGGCATGGCCAAGTCAGGTCACGGGAAAGAGGGCACTTCTGGGCCTTGGTGGCCCCTCAGAAGACCAGACCCTGCTCCTTCAGTGGTGCTGCATGCAGTGCTGGCAGCATGCACTTTGTGGTACAGAGCTCCACATCCAGCCATCCACCCCGATATACCACAGTTTATCCAGCCCTCTACAAGGAGGGCTGCAATTTGGGTGTCAGGCATGGTACTTACTTTGCATTTCCCATCTTGTTCAGTACCTCAGCGGATATAGTGTTTTCCATTTACTAGTAACAGATGCATTCCTCTCTGGGCTGTGCTATATTCCTGCAGCAATTACGTTTCTCTTTGGAGGATTCATTTCTCCCTGAATACCCAGCCCATACAAAGTCCTTTATCAAGTACAACCTTTTCCAAAGATGCACCATTTGCCAAGTGCATCCTCCAGTGATCTATTCCTATAAAAGGAGGGCTTTGCTACAGGACACAGGCATTTGACATAATCCCATTTGCCTCCCAAATAGGCTGCCCCTTCAGAAAGTACATTCTTCTGCAAGGAACATTTTGTTTGCAAGGTTTATTTTGTTAGCAGGTGTATTCCCACTAGTAAGTTTTCCACTGCACCATTTTTTTTTAAAGGTCTTGTTTGGTAGCCAGATAGCCGAGACTGCCTGTGATAAAGCCAGCACAAGTGATTAATAGCAAAGTCTCTGCCATTTTATTATTAATAGCAGTGTGTTGACTCAATTAAATCCAGCCTGCTTTTTTTGGCAGGCCTTCGCAATTATACATATCATTATGGGCTGCAGCCCAAATGCATCCTGGGAGTAGACCAGAACTCCACATTAACTTTTTCTGGCTCTCTCTTTGCAGGTTGGCCACTGTAACATGTGGGCTATAACCAATCCGGGCTGCTTCGGGGATGGCAGAATAGAGAAAGAAGGACAAATGGCAGAAGTGGGGATCACACCTAGAAAAGGCATGCTCCCCCACAGCCATAAATAGCCTGGCAAGCACATCCCGGATCCACCCCTCCACACTGAACCCCATAAACACAGTGTAATGTGTCTGGACAGTACCTGTTACCAGCAGGGGTGATTTTCCAGCACGCTGAAGGGAGTGTTCAGTAATCCCTTCCAAAACAGGCTTGCAAGCAGCTTGGCCTGGCTTGAAGAGCCACCGAACTGAGGTTCAAGCCTGTATTTTGAGACAGGCTCCAGCAACTTGCGTTTCATGGCGGGGAGAGACTCATCTCCTAGTAAAGTTGGAACACCCCAACTCAAAGTACCCCGAAGCATGCTGTAGGCATACGCTAGTGCTGTACACACTGCCCCTACCTTTTGAAACATCCCAACTAGCCTGCTGGGAGGAAAGCCAGTCACGGGGCTATGGCATAAGACTAGGACAGAGCCAAATTAAGTTCTCGGCACTGATATGGACTCCATGCATCATTGCAGGCGAGTCTTCTATTCATACAAAGTCCTGGGGCATTTTCTGTAGCCTCCAGACTCAAGAGATCCGTGAGTCATTTAGATCACTTATTTGGGAGCACCAAGCTTGGGTGCCTAAATGGTCAATGCGGAGATGCAGAGACAAAGGTAGGTTGCCTTACCTTGGGTTTTGAAGGAAGCCAGATTCTGGGGACCCTGGACAGCTGGTGAAGTGAAGCACTTGTTGTTTTCTCACAGCCTTTTGTGACAGCCCATCCATAAAATTGTGTCCTGTTAATCATGGGAGAAAGCTCTTTTTGAATGTGAATCTCATTAGACTTGTATATACAGCACCTAGCACAGTGACAGCCTGATCTGAGTTTTAGGCCTTGCCATCACCTGGGTAACAAATCATAGTCACGAAGTGCTGGAGGAACAACCAGGTCTGGCCCCTTGCAAAAGCAGCATATGTTGCCCAGCAGCGCTGACCCATCACTGTCCTTTGCAGACTGGGTGGGCTTTATCTTCCTGCAACCTGCTAACCAGAACTGGCAACTGCAGTTATATCCCCTAGCACGCATACAATCGATGATACCTCTCACTATGACTGCTGGATTTTTCTTCCCAAGCCTACTGCTCTCTACAGCTGCAGATCTGGATTCTTCTCTCCAGTGGAGCCTGGAAATGTCCCACCTTCCTGTAGGCACCCAGGGCACCACCCCTCTTCCTGCAGCATTAGAGGACATCCCACCAGTCACAGCTCAGGCCCCACAAAAACCAGTAGACCCTGTTTCCCATTACCTCAACACAGGGAGCTTTGCAGCTGAAGGCTCTTTCCAGCTTGTGCTACTTCATCTTCCAGAAGCCCATTAAGACAGGAGGGTACACTGTGCTTTCCATCCCAGCTTGGCCTGTCTCCATCCATGTCATCCATCTGGTTTATTTGCTGGCATCAGACAATCCACAGCTGTGGGGCTCTTGCTAAACCAGGGTGGAAGAGTTTAAGTGCTTGGCCTATAATCTCCTCCTAGTGCCTTTGTGGAAATAATTCTGCTGCTGGCTGGACAAGGGAGTGCAGAGGAGCTCTGCTGTCTATATTCCCCTGTACAGCTCTTGGCAGTTGCAGAGAGGACTTCGTTTGTACCCAGCTCCAGCCATTGATGAAGCTGATAGTTGCAGAGTAGGACTGCAGCACTGAATATGGGTGACAGACCACGTATGTCCCACAGATCTATAGATCTGGCAGATCTGTGCAAGTCCTCAAGGAGAGTTCCCATCAGTCTGTGCAGATGCTTAGCTCCATAAGCCCCTCTTGGCTGTCCCAGACAAGGAACAGTCCAGTTGGCACCTACAACTGAGCTTTCCCTTGTGAAGAGGGGGTGTATTGCTATTTCTACAAACCCAGATGGTGGGTGGCTTCCCACCATCACCTCCCTTGCTTCTTCCATCCCAGAGGGTGGATTTCCCAACCCAAGGCCAAAGCTTTGGCAGGAAAAGTCTCCAAACTCTCGCCTCCCTTTCTGAGGGCCAAAGCAGAGCTTGTGAAGAGTGAGTGCCTCTCCAAGGAACCTCAGCAACACGAACAAACACCACCTGTGACAACACGGAGTTCAAGTACTCTCAGTGTGCCTGGGAAAGACCCAGGGAGTTCTGGCAGATGGGATGCACACATAGCAATGGGGAAGAGGGGACCAGGAGGATTGATGGAGATATTTGGGGAGTTTGTACAACCTGTGTTTCTTCCCAGACAAAAGAGGCTGCAGATTCATGGCTGTGGCTTCCAGGAGTGCCTCTCCTAGCAGTATGCCTGCTTTGCCCACGCCTATAGGCATAAGAAGGACAAACACAACTCTGGTCGATGGTCTTCAGAAATCTGCTTAAAGAAGACGTACCCTTCATGGACTAGGTGGACACAGCAGCCACATCCACACAAAGACTGGACAATGCCACTTTGTTTAAAAATACATTAAGAATCTAAGACACTTGTTCTGTTCTTGTTTCAACAGGAATCTCATTTTGATTTTTCGATATATGGCATTGCCCATCTATGAAGCTGGGCAGAGGAAAAGGACTTTTTTTGCAGGGTATTAGAAGCAATAGTCAATTCTCTTCCAAACACGCATGCTTTCCCCATTACCATATAAACAGACCCAGATTGACCCATGTCTCAAACATGGAAAAACAGGACTCAAGCATTACTCTAGAGAACCCAGTCACAGTCCAGCACTCAAAGTTTCATTATCTAGAGCAACATCACATCTCCTACTCTAGACATGGGGCTACTGACTTCCAGCGTGATGTCAGCAGTTCCCTCACTTCAAAGCTTTTTTATTTTTAAGGGCAATGCCAGACATGCAGAGAAGCCAAAGTACTTAAGCCCACTGGTAATAAACCAGAATGCATATTACCTCAGTGACTAAATCTGCCTTCCTCTCAGACTTCCCTTAACCCCAGGATGAGCGACCACCAGAGGGGAGATGATCAGACATTTGCAAGGGCTGTCCCTGTCGCCCCAGGACCAGTTAGGGGGAACTGAGCTGTTGTTGCTTCTCTGTTATCAGTTACGGCAGGAGCTTCCTTGCCTTGTGGCTGAGGCTGCGTTGTACCAATGACTCACAGAACATAACTTCACCATGTAAAATGTCATCCTGTTTGCCATTAATAAGCTTTCAATTAATAATACAAATTTCGAAGAATACCCCGAGCCTGAAACTCAGCGCTGTGCTGCCTAGCAGAGCCAATCAGGGCGCTCTCAGAGTCAAGCCACAATTAAGTAGTTTTGCTTTCCAGGAAAGATCACTCCTTGCTGCTGCGGTTGGAAAACCCCAACCCCAGCCAATATACAGACTGTACCGTTCCATGTGGGATAAGGCCTCCTGTGACTTAGAGGATCCCAGGACAGCTTTCAGACTGGGGTGCAAAGGTTTTATTTTTAAATATCACATGACAGCTTACTTGCTGGTGTAAGTTACCCACTGATGTACATGCGGTTGATCAGCTGTAGAAGCAGGAAGACAAGAACCAGAGCTGTGTTTAGGAGGGCCACAGTCAAAATCAAATGCATCCAAAATCACAGGTCCTATTGCGATGCCAGCTGACACCAGATCTTCCACCACATATGCAGTTTTTCAATACCCAATGTATACACATGAACTTTTTCCCTGTTCTCAGCACAAGTACACAGGAAACCACGGGCAGATTTAGGCTTGCATCAAACACACATCAACCTTTCTGAAGGCAGATCTAAAAAGCATGAGGACACTGCCTAGGCCATGTGTATGCCCCTCACACACATAAAGGCAAAGACAAGGAATGCATTGGCACCTACCCGGGCCCTGCACCCTCTGCTCCCTGCACGGAGCCCACCTTACCTCAAGGAAAGTATTCCTCTCTCTGGTATGCAGACAAAGCCACTCGGTATCCCCAAGGGCACCCTCTCTCACAGACACACACAGCAAGGCATCTTCCTTATTTCTGCATCACTCGTGCAACTCCTTCTCTGTGCCTACAGTCATACACAATCTCTTGCTGTCTGTACACATCTACGTCCACAACATACACACCCTCTCAGTAAGCAGGCATGCAGACAGACGTGCTCACACATCCACAGCCCCCACACCACCCCCAGGAGGAGCTCCAGGTATTGAGAGGTAATCCTCCCGGCTCAGAGAGCCTGGTGAATGGAATAATTAATTTTCTGACGAGCATGAATATCACACAAAGGCAGCCACCCGGATATGGTGGAACGTTTCCAGCCAATATCCATGCGATCCGGATATTTGGATTCACCCATCCCCAGCTTCTGCTCTCAGCAGTGCTGATGGCAGCAAAGCTGAGCTTGCTGTGCTGATTAGGAAGGCCTCCCGGATCTGCTGGCTGGCCAGGATGGTAGAAGACAGCTGAACTGCTGTGCATAGCCCTTTCTTCCTTACCACCAAAGACAGAGAGACCTTGCCAGCTCCCATCCCTCAACCTACTGCTCCCACATGAAATTATCTGCCCCCCCAACACCCGCTTCCCACTCTGGTCTCTGGGGCAGGGGAGAGAATTGCACAAGCAGCATCAGTCTGCTCAAACCTGACAGTCCTCCCTGATGGAGAATTAAGGGCAAGTCCCTGATGCAAGGACACTAATTCTCCAGGCTACAAACTGAACTTCTATCAGCCCCCAGTTTCCTCCCATCCTGGCTTAAGTCAACTTGTTCTCCTCCATCTTACAAGGAGGGGTTAAAATGCTTGCGGGGAGCAACTACAGACCCTAATCCTAGGGGACAGATGAAGAGGGAGCTTAGAGAAAGACAGGGGATGCTAGACAGAATGGTATTCTTAGACAGTGGTTCAAATTGCACCCAAAACCAGAGGATTCCCCGTTACAGAGCTACGATGCTCCTAAAGACTGAGATATACAGCTATCTGCTTCTGTGCAAAAGTTCAGCCGGTGTTGCTTTAGCACAATTGACCAGTCTAGACAGAAACGGAAAGAACGAGCTTACCGTGCTGGAGATCTGCGTCCCATTCCCAGCTCTGCCTTCAGCTTTGCATGTGATCAGGGACAAGTCACCTCTGTTCCACAGCTGTAAGATTAACACAGAAATACTTGGCTTGACTGTTTTGCCTGTAAGCTCCTCAGATCACAAGCTCATCAAGAACTCTGGTCAAGAGTCATCCAATAAAAGGATCCCTTGCTGCTGTAGCAAAAGCATGAGCATGTGTGGCTAGAGACTCGCAGGTATGGTCATTTGCACATTGCCCAAGATACGCGTGTGTATCTATGCTCCTTGCATGGTGCCACATGTCACATCAGCAGTCTCTGCACACATCCCACCTCTTAAGTGCTATTATCTTGGAATTCACATCAGGAAGAAAATACCTGGCACAACTCTTTCCAGAAGACCTGAGGCCAGGAACTTAACTGTATACTCTTAGAGGGGAATTTGCTGAGGATTTTCGCAAGAGTTCAAGTCTGAGCCAAACTTCAATGTCATACAGTCAACTTTCCATTGTGTAGGTTGGGTTCTATCAACCTTAGGTTCTGATCCTTCCCAATACACTTGGATCTTTGAATTTTTTCATCCACAGTCGTGACGCTTAGAAATACCACTTGGCTTTTACTGGGAACTGGCAACTTTAACACTCCTTTGTGTGTATGAGAAATCTCTTAATCTTCTTCTCTTTTTCTCTAAGAGAAGCTAGGAAAAGAACTCAGGGGAAATATCTTACTGTAAAATTGAGGCTTACAAGTAAAAGCAGAGTCACAAAATGAAAAGCTAAAGGTCCTTAGTCATGCTGAACTTGCTTTTTCAGCTCCTGGGGTTGTTGCCCATCCACAAGAGCTCAGTATGTCGCTATTTATATTTGCTAATAGGTCCCACAAAAGAGAGAAAGGATTGTTGTGTAAGTCATTGCCCCAGTCTAGAGTACATCGGGAAATTCCCACGGATATATACAATACAGAAGCAAACAAAGACATCCAAATATCTGCCTAGTAAAAGATACATCTAGCTTTTCAAAGAGTGACACACCAATGTGATGAGGAATTAGTCAAAACCCTGGGTTAGATCTGGGTTCAAACTCCACTCTCCTCACACTAAAGTGACTTCCCAGCCTTGTATGGATGGGCTGAGGCTGCTCTGCCCAAGACCCTGGGATTAAAAAAAAAAAACACCACAGGTTGAGTTTTCAAGAGTACTAAGAGGGCTTAGGAGTGCAAGTCAGTGAGATGTGTGCTCCTAAGTCCCTCCACTGCTTTGGAAGACTTACAGCCCTAGGAGTAAAATAAAAAGCAGCGGATATATAAGGCTGCTAGGCCAATGAAGTTTAATTTTTTTCACCTCTTATTTATTCTTCGGTTTCACTGCAGAGCACTGATTTCACATTCCTGCATCTTTCAGATATGCATATACACAGGCACATACATTTCATATGTAGGCAAATGTATATACACAGACCTAGGCATGGTAGTGTGTTTATATGTGTAAAGCAACTGGGTATTTACAAGCTGTTTCTAAGGTTATAATATACATTGCTGTTATGAACTGCTTCATTAACCTGTCAATCAGATTGTTTTCTCTTTCACCCCTCTTCCGTGTTACTCTGTGTTTTGAAAGTGAAGCATGTGTGTGTGTGTGTGTCTGTGTGTGTGTCAAGTGTATTATTTCAGACAGTGCGGACACACAGACACACATGGACGCACACCCAGAAATTAATATGGTTTCATTGCTGCCTCCCCAGGAGCTTGGCTCTGGCCTACCCTCTGGACTTTGCTAGCCATGGAGATGCCTCACACAGTCATTTATCACCCAGCCCCTGGCCAGTGGCACCAGGGTCCGGGCATTGCTTCCCCAGGCAGGCTGGCTGCTGCGCCAGAGGAGGGGCCTGTCTGCAGCGTGTTTGCAGTTTGGAAGCACTGCTGATGGGCTAGTCCCCAATAAACCCCCCAAAAGTGCTGATGTGCTGAAAGCAGCTGACACTGATGGATCTGCTCTCATCTTGCCTTTCAGTCCCGCTGCAAGAGAAGAGAGAGAGGAAGAGAAACAAAGGCAGAGATTAACTCTTTTGTCACAGAGCTCTGCAGTTTTACAAGGCAAGATAAAGCTGCTGTCCAGGTTGGATGCAGATGGGACCAGCTCAGCACAGTCTGTCTGATTCTCTATGGAGTCCAATCCAGGAGAAAAAAAAAGCCTAAACTGCACAATGATTTACTGACAGGGCCAGTGCTGCCTAACCGAGCCTTATAACTTTCCTTGCAGTTGCGACCACAGCCGGGGAGACCAGCAGGGATGTCTGGACATGGTCCTGGGCAACCGGCTCTGGGTGGCCCTGCTTGAGCAGGAGGGTTGGACAAGACGACCTCCAGAGGTCCCTTCCCACCTCAACCATTCTGCGATCCTATGATTCTCCCAGACCTGCAACGCCAGCCGTTAAACCAACCAACGCTGCTTGCACCCACACTGCTTTAAGCACAACACACCATAGGTACGCCCAGACAAATCCACCCGGTCGGATTAACACACACAAATGCAGACCCTTGAGGTGTGACACACGCTGCTCAGCCAGCAAGGTACACTCCTGTGGATGCAGGCTCAATAAACACGGACGCCCAGCTGGATTCATACATTCCTGTGTATGAAATCATGAAGTGGATTTTGCTTGTCCGTGATGCCAGGCATCAGACTCCCCAAATCAGGTCTCAAGCTGCCATTTGTGATACCCCTTCACGAGAGCCAGTCAGAATGTTTTAATACCATTTCATTTAATCAAACTAAGTTTTACCAAAATTGAGCTATTTGGGGTGCTGGATCCATTTGGATCAAGTTTTTCTTGAGAATATTGCAGTCCCAAGGGGCTCAGATACAAACCCCCAGCCTGCATTTTGCCATTCAGCTGCACAAGAAGCATTTGGAAGGTTTCCCCCTTCTCTCGCTGTGCTAGAAAGAAAATTCAGCAGCTGCCAAGGAGCAGGACTGCCACCTTCCAGATCTCCTCTCTGCAAAGGTCTGGCAACGTATCCACATGGATGTGCCTCTTCCCCACACAGAGTTCAATGCAAATATGGGTAGAGGCTCACCCCATCCCTTTCAGTGCCTTTGCACAGCTGTATTTAGCACTGACAATGTCACTGGTACAACAGGACCCCAAATTCTCACATGCCCCGGCTGTAGGACCAAATGCCCTCAGAAAGGCATGTGCTTTTGTGCCTGAGCACACAAGCAGATACCTGTACTAATACTACTAGCAAAAGAGTAACAACAACAACATTAGTGCTAATTGTTATGAGTAAAAATGTTCTTCTACCTATGGAAATACTCATTTCAGTTGTAACTTTGATTTTCGTTGATTTGGAGAGAGGAAGACGGATACTTTTTCTAGGTTCTTCTCAAAAAAAAAAAATCCTAAATCCATATTGAAAATGTGATCATTTTCCAGTTTAAACAGAAACTTCCAAATAACATCTTTTTAAAAAAAAAGTTCAGATTTTTAAATCAAGAAGGAAGGAAAAAAAAAAAAAGAGAGAGACACTCTGTGTCACTAAAAAGCCATTTTCCCATTGGGAAACACTGCCAAGCTCTAACACTGCACAGCTCTAATTCCTGCCTGGATTTTTCAAGCCTTGTTTGTCCTGCATTTGTGTTGCAGGGTTCACAAGTATTCCCAGCAGCTTCAGGCAAACCAGTCACTGGGTAAAGTACAAATTAGCATGAATAAAAGGGGCAGGAGCCGGCCCCGGCTGAACACTGGGGATGTTTTGGGGTTTCTGTCAGGACTGGGGCCTCGTAGTGCCGAGCCCCATGCAGCTTTACAGACACACAGAAAGAGCCTGTCAGATCTGCAATCCATCCATCATAAAAGCACATCAATAAAGACAAGTACATTACACTTGGACATGGACACACTCCGAAACACAGACACGTCACCACAGCGAAAACTCCTGCTCTCACATACACTCCACTGAACATGCAATCCTTCCTGAAACGCAAACAAGATCTCCAAGCCAACAAACAGAAAATGGGGGGCTGGGGGAAGAGTCTTGGGATTTTTTTTTTTTTTTTTAATTCCTAGAGAAAAAAGGACCTTTTTAAATTAAAAAAAAAAAAAAGGCAGTATTTCCTGAGGAAATCTTGACATGCTTTTTGCCACATCTTTTCAGTTTTTATCTATTGCTCCACCTTTCCTTTTAATGAAAGAATTCTAAAAGCTAAATCAGACTCCCAGAGTCTAAAAGGGGCGTGCAGAATACTGCTCGTGTCCAAAGAATGATTTAAAATGATACCTGAAGTAGAGTGTCTGTTCTAATGCCTGAAAACAACTTCGAAATTTCAAAGTTTTCCACCACACACAAATAACAAAAATAATGTCACCATGTCAAATGCAGACAGTCTAGGAAACAAACCCACCAAGGAATTATCGATCATCTCTTCACATGTCCTCAAAATCTTCGTCTAAAATCTATCCACAATATGCCATCTGACACACACTGAGATGAAATATGGTGTGTGCTCTTGGCATCTAACACTCTGATGAACCATTTGTGAAATCTGCAGAATTTCACATTCTCAGTAGCACGTTTTTCTAGGGGAGTGATTTTCAACTTCAATTTTATCTATCTGTAGGCTCTTAGAAAAAAAGATCAGCCTCTGAAGGGCTTCAAAACCAATCTGTAGATTGTTGTACAGCTGGTTTGAACTTGCCTTTCTCAGTAACTTTTGCAGACTCACTTAGGAACAGCCCAAGGTCCCCAGAGGGTCCTGTGGATCCTGAAACCGGTATTTGCTGCTGTAAGGAAGGGCTACATGGACTGCCTGAATTGCAGTCATGGAGGCTTCCAGTGCCAGGGTTAGCCAGCCCCTGGCTGCAAACACCTCTGAACAAAACCTGTCTCCCTCTCCATCTCAGAGCGCTGACAGCACTGAGAGGTGCTTAAGCAGGACACTTGAGCAAGCGCCTGCTTTCAAGCACCTGAGGAGTGCTGGTGGAGCGGTGAATTCCTCATGTGCTGCAGGCTGGGCAAGCGCATAAGCTGTGGAGAAGTGGAGCCCTAAGCAGCCACTGCCAAGCTGCTCCTGCCAGCAAGCGCTGCCCAGCCACCGGAGCCCTGCACCCAGGGAGAGCACCCAGACAGGAGAAGACTTGCTTCCCGGCCCATGCACCCACCTCGGTGCCCTCCACTCCCAACGAGACCACAAGGGCCCATTTATTCTAAGATATGAAATTTGTGTTGTTTCTTTTTTGTGCTTTAATGAAACCCTGTTTATTCTAGGCTTTTAATTCTTTCCATCTATTATGTTTAGACAACTCATTAACAATCATTTGTTATCATTAGACTTCAATTTTAAGCTCCTTTTCCCAGAGGAGGCAATGTGGTGCTTTTAAACATATTTGCATCATAAACAATTTCAGGGCCCCGTGTGCCATCTATTACCCTGGCCTTTCCTCCCTTCTTACCAGCCCTTCCGCTTACCCGGATCGGAAGGTGCTGAAAGAGCCTCGCTGGAATTTTGGCCGGGTCCAGGGTGATGCACACTTCCCCGGGCCTACAGCCGTGGAGCGTTCTGCATCAGGACAGCAGCCTGGTGCATTAATAGCAAACTCTTGAAATCCCAGGTCATGTAATGGTGAGCTGCTCTTTCCACTGGGATTAATGACTACGTGCTGCAGCTGAATTCATTAGGGCCTGTTAAAGATAGCATGCTAGCCTGGGATAATGCTTGGGCCTCATTCTGCTCATTTATGGTTGTTCAGCTCCACTGGATTTAGTGAAGTCATTCCTGATTTGCAGCAGGGTCCCTCGTGTGCATGCTAGATAAGCACTACGTCACACTTTGCATTCATTGACAGCTCCCAGCGGGCAAAAATCTGATCCCTGTTATGTCGTGTAAATCCAGATCAACATTCACTGAGGCTGCAAGGCATCCCTTGGATATGAAGTGGCATCAGCATGCATGGAGTGTGGCCTGCATCATGAAACTTGCTCTAGTAGAAGGCAGATCCCTTACGTTGTATAGAAAGCAGGAAAAGAGTTGCCTTTCTCCTCCCGCTTTCCGCCCCCCCCCTAAGTTTTTCTTGGTGCTGTATTCTTCATATGCTGCTCATCACCAACCATGACCAGTAAAATGTGGAACAAAAAAAGAAATCACTAACCTGGAATCTTTTTACGTATGTTTTGATCTCCGAAATCTCATTCCAAATTGTGCTCAAAAAA
>NW_008824648.1:378845-398594 GCF_000699105.1 Pygoscelis adeliae
ACACATCTGTTTAGGAGAAGTTTATATCTTATTAGTGACATTGCTAGATCATCTCTGTCAGTGCCAAGTCTTGTGCTGGTGCTAATGTATTGCCATTGTTGTCTTGATACCCTGGGATTTGGCTTTTAAAGCTCATCTGGTGGTGCTACCCCATGTCCAGTAACAGGACAGGAACACACATTTTGGAGCTATTGTGTTTCACCACAGCCCCTGCACTCTTGAATGGCAGTCCAAAAGAAAACCGCTGCCCAAAGGCCTCAGTTCTGCATGGCTCTAAGCTTGTGCTCAACTTCAATGACTTGGAGGCCATTCACAAGCCTTTCACTTGGCCAAAAGCCCCTTCACACCACCAAGTGCAAAGAAGGTATTGCACGCAGTCAAATTTTGCTGGCTAGAGTACGCACACAGGGGAACAGCAGGCTGGGCTACCACACCTATTATAGCTTTCCCTGTGGATGCCTGTGGCTTAAATGAAGATGGAAAAACTCTATACATAGTATCGTGGACTTTTCATGGAGTTTTTACATCTCTGATGAATTTTACAGCCTGTGCTAGAGATAATGATGATCCCAGCTGCAAGGCTCCGCCCTGCACATTAAATAAATTCCTGTAATTTTCTATCCTTCCTGTTGTTATTCTGATCCAATTAAAGTCACTGTAGTTAAGTGAAAAGTCATGATTGGCTAATTGGATTTGGGAAGGCGGAACACCCATCAGGGGCCAGGTTTAATTTAGGTTTCCTTAAAATTTCTAAAGCCACCGGCAGGCTAGAAGAGGCAAGCTCCATCCTTGGTTAGCTCCAGCTCAGAGAAAAGGGATTAGTTTGTTGCTGAGTGAGCTCCCTGCTGCCTCGTGTCCATGGAGCTTTCCAATTCCAATGCCTGCGTCAGAGTATTTCTTTTTTTGGAATCCACCTCCTGCAATGCTCCTTTACAGATCTCCCACATGCCCCTTCTAAGACTCTTGTCCCCAGTTTGGTCCTGCACCATTCAACATCTCTCCTGCTTTCTCTAAACATCAGTGCAGCCCCCTCCCCAGAAATGTGCTCTCCCATGGTTTTGAGGGGTACTTCTGTGCAAGTCATGTACATGATTGGACCTGCAGTCCTGGATGTGGGACACGACTCAAACTCCTCTGAAGTCGAGTGGAAGTTTTATCACTGTGGTTGAAGAGGTTCAGCACATGGAGAGCTCTAAACGCTTCTCTGAACACTGAGTGGCCAACTCCTTCCAAGTGCCCTAGGTGCAGACCCCTGGAGCTCCAACAATGCAGTGAGGTAAATATGATAAAAGATCAGTTTCCATGAGTATTTGGAAGAGACCAGAAGCCTATCTGTGACATTTCCAACATAAGCCATTCAAAAATGGTGTGCCATATCTGCTAAAACCAGAAGGTTCACTGAAAGTCATTAAAATATTTTATAATGTCATAGATCGTGAGTACCTTCTGAATTTTAAGCTTCTAATAAGTTCTCAGGCTATTTATTCTGATTTAATGTCCACCTTGGACACAGAAACATTGAAAAGATAACAGACTGAAAGGACAGCTGACACTGTCATATGCTCACCTGATTCTAAGAGCTGGGAGTTCCAGAAACTCGGTGGTTTTCATGAAACTTGCAATAAAAATAGAAGAGTGACTAACACTACCACCCAAACCCACAATAAGCCACTTGCATAAGATCAGTAGCAATCAAGAAATGTATCCTAACAAACATTAACAAAAGCAAACAATAGTTGAGACAGAACTTAGATTCCCAGTTTCAGGACACTTTCAAAATACCTTGTTGGTTTTTGGTTTGGCTTTTTTTTTTTTTTTTAAGATCATGCCTGAGCATTTAGAAAATCTCAGGAATTTCCAATCTTGCACCCAAAACACGAGTCATTCAAGATCACTGGGCATGTTAAGAAGCCTGGCTATTAATTTTTGTAAATATTTGCAGCACCAAATGCTGGGAAGAAGAATCACTTGAACCATTGCCTGACATACTTCTGCTCCTATTGAAATAGAAGAGATAAAGAGGATTAGCCAAAGAAACAGACCCCTTCTCTCCTACCTGTTGCTTTTTTTTTTTTTTTTTAAGAAATAATTATTTTTATTTTGGTTGACAACTGTCGTGGAAATATGCTCCTTGTCCCACTACTTCTAACCCCCTTGAGGATTTTTCACGGCTCATTTCAGCTGAGTCCTTTTTTGCAAGCCTGGCCCTTCCACCCAAGGCTGTTGCTACCGAAAAATCTTCAACATCATTGTTGCTTTTACAAAAATGTCTAACACATGCTTCCTTCCCTGTGGTCTTGCCAGTATTGGACCACAAGCCAGAAATTGCCAGGACCCAAGTTCCCAGCTTCTCCTGATCTTGGCGTTGACTGCCTTTCAGAATCTGGCCCCTCAGGCTTCACAGTTGGCTCTTGAAAAGAAAAAGGGCCCCTCCTTAAAATCACAGTCCGTGCAAGTTTGTGCCTTCCATGAAAATTAACATGCTGGACAGCAGATGGGACAAACACATGCTAGAGGCCAAATCCTTATGTTGGTTACACCGGCATCATTCTGCAAACTTGAGGGAACAAGGGCAAACAACAGAACTAGAGCAATTTAAATGAGCAGTAGGTCTCCCCTCCTGCTGGCTAACAGTATCAGTTTGGATTTTCAGGCTGGGGGCAGGGGAGAGAGAGAGAAATAAATACCTTTTTACAAAATTCCAGCCCACTACAAAGCCTTCCTAAGAGGACCCATGCTGTGACACTTCATATCTGATTCAGATGCTTTAAAAACAAAGAAACAAACAAAAAACAACCCACACAACAACACACCACCACACCACTTTGCCAAGCAACAGGCTCCATAACTGCCTTTGGAGACCCACACTGCCCCCAGGGATAGAGAGGTGACTTTATTTTCCCCTCTCTGCTCCCAGTGCCTGATTTACACCTCCTAAAATACCTACTTATGGTGAAAATAGTTATGGGTGCAATCTCATGGAAGTTTCTGGTAGCATCCTGCAAAAGAGCAAAGCCCTCGGTGCTCAGACAGTGCATAGAAGGGTGCATGACACTTTACAAACGAAGTGCATCCTCCCTGGAAAGCTTTGACCTCTTTGAATGGAAGACCTAGATCCTGAACCAACTTTCTCCCCCCTGCCCAACTGTCCCCTCGATTCTTGGCCTCACTGATTTGAGGACACTCATTCCCTCTTACCATTTCTCTTTCATAGAGCTTTTGTCTGGCCACCCTCAAGGCCAGAAGGACCATGCATCTTTGTGGTTCTACCAGAGTCCTCCTCTTCTCCTCCAGTTTTCACACATCCTGCTCTTTGGGATACAATGTCTTCAGTTCCTTCCACTCAAGTTACACATAAACACTGTCCATTTATTCCTTTGTGCTTTCCAAAGTGAATTGGCACTTAACTTCCTCAGAATGCTGTGAAAATTCCAGCTGGACACTAGGAGCAGCAGGGATTATCTACCTAGACAGTCAGACCTGAGAGACGCTCTTGGATTTCTGACAACAGTGAATTCAGAATAAGCATAAGCATCTCCACTTTTGGATCCTCCAGCAAGTGTAGCACAAAGATTTCTGTGCTCCCACATCAAACATGTCTCCTTCATGGACAGGCTCTCTGGACACATCTGGCACGTTATCAAATTAATTTCCATTGAGCTTGATCCAATGTTCATCAAAGTCAATAGTGACATTTCCTGGGTCATGCCAGACATCCAGTAATGCTCCATACCTTCCCACATGTAACCATTTAATTACCTCCCACTAATTACCTCTGCAGGGAGCTTTAAGATGTTCAGTCTGCAACACCTCTTCCTGATGCTCCCTGGATCAAGCTTTTGCCCAGGAGAAGGGAACTGGCCTGACCCATGTTATAGGAAGGGTTCTGCAGGCCCCCCATTGACCCACAAGAGACTCAACAGCAAGCAAGGGGAAAATATATTTATCATTACTTCTCTTGATCAGGATCTATTTCCTGAAGGACTCTGGAGCAGGAAACTCTGGTCACACCTATGCGTACATGCATGCATGTCTGTACCTATGTCCAAGGACAACCGACCCCAAAGGTCAAAGAGGAC
This sequence comes from Pygoscelis adeliae, assembly GCF_000699105.1. Classification (NCBI taxonomy): domain Eukaryota; kingdom Metazoa; phylum Chordata; class Aves; order Sphenisciformes; family Spheniscidae; genus Pygoscelis; species Pygoscelis adeliae. The sequence continues at coordinate 382,925 of NW_008824648.1, forward strand.
TGCTACTCTAAAACAACAATAAAGCTCTCAGCTCAACTTCAAGGAAGAGGCAAAAGCAAATGATCAGAGAGAGCGAGAAAGCAAGAGACAGAGATAAAGAGAAAAAACCAAGGGGAAGATGATTTTCTATCAACAAAACAGCAGGGACAAATTCTAGTTCATCTCATCGGAAACGTCTCCTTCGTGTGCAAACACCGCCTGGAGCCAGCACTAATCTCCCAGATTAAAGCCTTTTAATAGCAATTAGTCCTCTCTGCACTAACCCACTGGACACTCCACTGCATATTTGGGAAAGGGGGGAGGCTGGAGGGAATGTCACCACCAGTTTAACTCATAAGTGGCCTGATGTGTCCGAACGCTTGTCTTCCACACACATGTTTGTGCATAGGCCAGGACGCCACGGCAGTGAAACCTGTTTGGATTGCAGCAGAGAATGGGACCACAACAGCTAGATCTGGGTGCTGCATGTGTAAGTACTCGGGTGAGTTGGATCAAGCCCAGATCCAGGAGGTGGAATTTCAGAAGCATTAGCCAGCTACTGTCAGAAGCACTGACCTACCACCAGCTCCAAGGGCTATCCCAGCTGGCAACAAGAGACAGCCACAGGCAACAAGATGTCCTTAGAGCTACCTTCATGCTACCAGCCTGCTGAAGCAGCCTTGGTACTGCTCCTCCCTAAGACACCTTCCACCGTCCCTGGAGAAAAAGAGGAGGGGATTTTTTTTTTTAATTGTTTTTGGTTGGTTCATCTCCCTATCCCATCCAAGGCCTTGTGTGACCTCTCTGAGTGTTTACAGGAAACACGAGCTGGTGCCCCATCTGGGTCTGGCAGAGGGAGCAGCTCCCACCTCCTGCACAGGATGGGAGGGAGCCAGATTGCTACACCAAGAAACCCAGGTTCTACAGAAAGGACCTCAGATTGCTTACCAGCCCCCATTAATAAAATGAGCAGCTTGGCTGAAATGGCTGAGAGGGGGAAGAGGAAAGTTGAGGACACTGGTGCGAAACAGCAGTCTCTGCACAGAGACTCTGAACTTCCCAAATGACAAGCCAAGCAGAATTTCTTGGAAGGAGCCACATCAGCTGCCCTTCGAGCTATTAGACCACACAAACAGGACAGAGAAAAACCTTCCATGAGGTGACTGCAGGGAGGGGAGGGAAAACTACCCTGAGCCATTATTATCCTCTCCCCCACGAGCAGTGGGAGCTGCCAGAACCCCTGCACAACCCTGTGGTGCCCCCCACCCTCTAACACACACACACACACACACAACATCCATAGGGGTAGTGCAATTACTATTCAGGCTGGGGGCTGAAGATAGTCTCCTGGCCCTTCTTCTAATGTAAGGTTATTGTAATTGATATGAAGGTAATTGATAATGTGTTACGGTGAATAATGTCTTCAATTTTCTGCTAAATCCCATTTTTGTAGCCATCTGGGCTCCTCCAACTGCCCCCCTGGGACGCAGAGTAATAGATAGTAATTATTCTCAAGTCATTTACTTTTTCAAAGTGTTTAGTGCTTATCTGTTTTACAATTAAAATGGAAACGACCCTGATTCACTTCCTTTCTTTTTTATTTAAATAGCATTCACACACACACACACTCTCCTACACTCACTGGAGCCTGGAGGGTGTGTGCCTGTACGTGTGAGTGCATGTGTGCGTGCACATTACTGTCATACAGAAACATACAGGACAGAGTTATGTAGTTCATCGTGCACCTTCACTCTGAGGCACTGTGAGAGTACAATCACACAACACTAAGAAATACAAATTGTGTTCCTTCCCCCTGCTTGTCCCCATGGTGACGCTCAGAGTGAATGCCACAAATACCCCACAGAAACACCCCTGGGGAGGGACGCATCCAGCACACAACTTAACAATGCAACACCTCACAACGTACCCCAGAAACACTCCACTGAACACACTTACCTGACCTATGTCTGGGGACCATACATTTCCACAGGATCAGCCACCGATCTAGAAATCAACTGCAAGTGCATCAAAGTGATAACATTTCACCCCAATACTGGTAATCTGTGTAAAGACAAACCTGCAAGTTGTAACAACACAGACACAGTCACACCTAGAAGAATACAGTTAGGCATATAAATGCAGAGACCCATATTAATATCCAGTAGATGCCAGGATACACGTGTAAACAAACTAATGCAAGCTATTAAAGGCACCACCAATGAAAAGCATACTTTGCGCGGCAGCTAAGCCTATTTCAGTACATGATCCAAACCTCACCGGCGTTAGCAGAAGCCCTTTGGGTTCTGCCTCAGTTTATGGTATGCCAGGTGAGATGTAAACGAGCATATCCGCAGCGTTCATGGGGAGCCACCATGCTGGATTTAAGGATTACTGTAACAGTTGTAGCCTAAGCCTTGGTAACCAACGCACAGGAACATCTGCAGCTGCAAACTAGCTTAGTGAAACCCTGGCAAGGAGGGCTAATAGGAAAATGGTCCAGGCACTGTCCTGGGGCAAATATTTGGGTGAGAAAATTCAACCCGTTTGAAGCTAAGCTCCAACATGCAGAAATAAACCCAGGGGAAATGCTGCTGTTTCTATGATGGTTTGAGAAGGAATCTGAACCAGGGACCATGTCAGATCCAGGCAAGAGTGGCCCATAGGACTTCAGAATGAGACTATACAGCTAATCCTCAGAGTCAGTGCTCTGCCATGCTCTCCCACCACCATCTCCATTACCAGCCTGCAGGCTGCTCTGACTGCAGCAAAAATTACCTCACTGCTACCCTAAAGTTTCTGCCTTTGCCCCAGAGTCCTAAGAAGACATGTTCAGGTAGGTACAGGCTGATGTTGAAGCAGAAGCTGAGAGAAGGGAAGATCGTGAGGATCCTGGGACAACCCTCCATAGTGTTTTACAGACTCCAGGTTGCAAGCATTCATCCAGAACTCAAAGACCAAGCCTTTTAAAGATGACTTGCTCATGTCCAGTCGTGATTCAGACCAAATAAGTGGCTGGCATCCAAAAGAGCCCAGACTTCTGCATCTCAAGACAGACTCAAAATTTAGGCAACTATTTTGGGAAAACCTTTACAGTACTGAATTTGGATTATAAACCAGATCTTCCCAGACACACATCCATACCCTTGGAGCTCAAACCCTCCCTGGAGGCAGCACAGGAGGAACCAGGAGCTCCATCCCACTTTTTTGTTCCCCAGCTAAAGCATTTGCTAACAGAGGCCAATACTTCCCCAGAGCAAAGGGGAGGAGAGACACTGCCCTCCTGGGACAGGTGTCTTACACACTATTCCCTCTCCAAAAGCCAGGATACAGAGCCATTGCCTATCAGAGCCATTGCCTATTTCAGCAGATGGATGAGTCAATCTTGTGTAATTAATTTAATTCTGTGTATTTTTTTTTTTACCCGTATGAACAACCAGATGACAGCTTCCACAACCAGCCCCACAACCCATGTCACCACTGCCCCAGCAGGGATATGGCCAAGGCTTTCCTCCCTCCTCCCAGTAAGCCACTGGAGTGCTGGTGGCCTTCGCTGCCAGGTGAGAGTGGCCCAGGGCTTTGAGCAGGAAGATCCTGTTGTTCTTTTGTTTGAGTTTGTAACTGTTTGAGGCTGTTCAGTTATTATTTTTTTTCCCCCTCTTCCCTCTCCTCAGTTTCCTTTTTAATTCTTTTTAATGACTTTCCCCGATGCAATCGGCAGAGGACCGCGCAGAGACTGCTTCCCCCTGCTGAGAGGGAAACAAGACTGAGGGAAAAGGGCACCAAGGGAACTGTTCACATCGTCTATTCATCTCTGCCAGCCCCTGTTCCCTGGTGACTAGCCCCACGCAGCCCAGCTGTGTGGAGCTAGCATGGAACGAAGCAGAACCTGCACCAGGAAAATCTCAGCTGGTACCACGGGGTCTGGCTGTGTCAGGCATGTCAAAGAAAGCCAGGGTGTCCTGACCATGAGTGCGGCCCATATGGTCCTACCACAAGGGCAGCAGTGTGGGCTGAGGAGGGGGAAAACGGGTTGTGGTTTGCATGAGTCCAGCAGAAGTCCCCTAACCATGGAAAGCAGGTGGGGCCCACAGCTCAGCTATTAGGGAACAGACATGAGTGCTGCAGTTTGGGAAACCTGCTGCTGGGAAGCCAAGGAGCTTGGCAGAAGCAAGCTTAAGACTCCTACAGTACTCACAAACTCCCTAGTCCAGGCGCTCCCAGGCAATGCCATCCTTTGTTCCAGCAGCTCCCCCAGCTCCAACCTGGGAATGAGTTTGGTAGAAGCCAGATGGCTCTTCCTCCATCTGCTCCCTGGTACTTGGCTGCATATTCATCAGGGAGCAGGGTGACTAACTGGGCAGGCAGGAGTGCAAGGTGGAAGCACTTTGCAAGGAAGCAAAGTCTGCTCCAGCTGGTTGCACTTGGTGAAGACCAACCCCCTCTCCCACAGGCTCCATCTCAGCCAGTTGCAGGGAGTGCCTCACCTTGGCAAGCAGCCCCCGCGCTGCACTGCACGCAGGACAGCTCTGGAAAAGCAGCTGCTGCCATAGCAGGCTTTCCTGATTGCCAGGCTGCTGCTAACGAGCCATGCACATGCCAGGGTTGCAGAGAGAGAAGGGGAGAGCTCTGAGCTGCTGGTGGCATAGGCTGGAACAGAGGAGCTGGTGGCTGGTGAAAGAGCCATGTGCCTACTGCACTGCCTCTCTGCTGGGGACACCTGTCCCAAAGAATCCCTCCCCTAAGATACCAGTTTAACCTTTAGTTTTTCCAGCACCAGAGAGTAGCTGTGATCCCCATTGCACTGTGTAATAGTTATTTGATAATCAATCATCTTCCAACCACGAAATTTCAAAGCATTTTGCATCAGATAGATAGCTAGCTTTGCTTTCTGTTGGAGCAATACATATCACGTGCTACGTGTTTTCATTGATTCTGGAGGTTTTCCACTGGGAAAAATGAAAAACCTCAAAGTACAAATTCCTTTGAAGTTCCCACTGCCCTGTCAGCTTCCAGGCGCATGAGAAGGATGGAAAGAAATGCATAAATGTCAGCTGGGAAAAAGCAATGCAATGACCCAGGTATTTCCCTGTTGAGATAAATACATCCAGACCATCCTTGGCTGACGTATAGTCTGAAACACCTCCAGCCAAGATCCCAGCAGCTACATGATAATCTCTACTGGTGCTTCTACGCTCTGTGAATTAGCAAGGGCTTTTACTACATAGTCTCCCTCCATTCTAGGGATACCTGTTTCTTTCTGCTTGTTAGCAGGTGGGCATAGAAAATGGTTGTTTACCTGCTTCTTGATATCATTCATTTATACACCGGGAAACTGAACATTTTACACCCATAGTCTTCTCCTCTACTTTCCCATAAAGCAGTTCCTTAACCTTTCCTCACAGGCCCTGGTTTCCAGCTCTATATGTTCCCTCCCTCCTTGGTCTTCTCTATGGACACTCTCCAACAGATCAACATAGCTGTGGAACTGCAGCCTTCAGCACTGGACAAGACTCCAGTGCAGTACGCCAGAGCTGCAGGGACCTCTTGTGTCTCAGCAGTGGCCCTGGCATTTATATACTTCAGACCCAAACATTTCCTTACTGCGAGAGTGCAACATTACTGACTCACTCAATTTGAGATCTGCCCTCCTTCCCAGCACCTCCCAGGCAGTGCACTAGTTCCTCCATTCCTTAGTTACTCAGAGCCTTCACATCTACTATTACTTGCCTAATTTTAGTTTATTTCTCCAGCATATCAAGCTATTTTGAGTTAAACCCCTGTCCTTCAATGGGCTTGTGACCTTTTTCCAGCTTACTACCTCCTGCAAATTATCTCTGGTTGGTTTCCATTTTATTATAAAAATCACCAATACAGATATTGATCAGAAGTAGGCCCGGGCCAATCCCCTGCAAGAACTCCTCCCTTTTCAAGGAATAATCATGTCACAGATTAGGACCGTGTTGTGTCCAGACAGTAGTAACTAGCACAAGTAAGAACCTGACCTGCGTTGGGGCCTGACCCAACCACATCCTAAATGAGTGCAAAGGAGGTATTATAAGGGGGGCGGGGGTGGAACTCAGCTCCGAAAAAATCAGAATAGAGGTTCAGCCAAGAATGACTGATAGTTGGAAACTGGTCTTCAGCTCAAGCTGGGGTGAAAATCTGGGGAAATCCCACGACTACACTTCCAGATGAAAAACTTGTTGACTGCCGTTCCCTTTCCGGCCTAATGGACTGGAAGAGAGGAACAGAGAGAATCTGAAACCCTCAGCAGATTGCTTCCAGGTCTGGCTTTTCTCTTGCAATACACAGTATGCGTGGATGCCAAGCAGCAGCAGGGGAGAATTAGAGTGGTTAGACGATGTGCTTTCCTTCTGCTCTGCCATCCTATAGCACTTCGTCCTGGTGAAGAAAACCAAGAATGAAAAGATTTGAGGTTGATAAAACAAGAAAAAACAGAAAGTGGATATTGTAAGAGCTGAAACTTCTTGAAAAATGCTTGAATAGAAGTGTTTCTAACAAGAATAAGACACTGGCTTTATCAGAAACTTTCTTCACAATATCTTAGTTAAGAAAACACATTTTTCATTTTAAAAAGTACTGGAAGTTTTGGAGGAATCATCCATAAAAACAATTCAGGAACAGCCAGATGTACAGCAAGGAAGCACCCTGACCTCATAGGAGAATGGAGGAAAAAAAATTCAAGTGTGGAAGCTTCTCTGCAAAGATACTTAAACCACTTGAAGTTGAAATAGCAGCACCACAACAAAGGGTAGAAGGGTATTTACAGCAAGTGACACTCTTCCCTGCTCACTGTAATATATTTACCCATCAGTCTTCCCCTTGGTAAGTGATGCAATCTCTGGGTCTCCTGCAGGAGTTTCGGGCTTGCAGATTGACAGACTGTTCTAGGTGCAAAGCCAAAACAATTACATCCAGGTAGATGCTACACAAACTCGGAGAGTTGCACAACCCCACCGGCCTGTCCAGAGGGAACAGAGACAATGGCAGCACAAATGCTCCTTGAACAAAGCAGCAGGGAGATTTGGCAGATACCGGCGCAGTGACATGCTGGATGGTAGCCAGAGGGTCCATGAGCCTAACAGCTCTGGTCTGTGCAGTACAACGGTAACCACTCACAGCCACGGAAGACAGGTTTGTTGAGGCTTTGAGAAGCCAGATAACACATTCTTCCTTTACAAAGCAGGACGAGCCAGAAGTAACCTATTAGCAGGCCCCATTGCTCTTGTAAAAGCCAAAAATCAAAAGGTAAGGAAAACACATTTAAAAATATGTACATTGATCCCTTTATGCATAAATATCCACATATAGCAGGGAGCGTCTACCTACCTGTCTTGACCCACCTACGGTGTACATCTATCTATAGGGGTTTGAAACTGATTTCAAGCAATTCTCACACTCAATTTCACAATTCTCTCAAATAATCAAGGCCTCCCTTCTTCCCGCGGATGTTTTTCTCAGGTCAAAAACCTTTTCAGTGGATTTTTAGAAGGCTTCTAATACAGAAGAAAAAGGTAACATTTACCATTAAAAAAATAAACAAACCAAGCAATATTTCAATGGACCTGATCTAGTCTGTGGGTTAGTCTGGCCTGAGATACCTCTCCAGATTTCTCTCCTGAAGCACTGTGAGAAAAACATCCTTAGAGAGCCTCTGCATAAACACCACCTGGAAAGACTGCCTTTCTCCCACAGAACTTGTCTGATACAAAGGAAACCAGGAGAATGCAGACCAAAGGAGAACAATATGGAAATACTGAAGCACTGCAGGACTGCAAGCTTTGCGTTCCCCAGCCAGGCCTTCAAAAGAATCAAAAAGGAACATGCTTCTTGCTGGAGACCACGCCGGGATAAGGCTCTCATAATCACTGTTGCTCTCAGTGCCCATAAGCAGAAAATAACACCAAAACTTAACTGTTCTCAGCTCTGCACAATGGGACAGCCCCAACGAGGACTGCTGCAGACTACTACACAGCAAACCCCCAGTTCTAGACACTCCAGACCCATCCTAAGCAAAACCATCCCACAGCTTTGCTCTCCTTTCCATTGGGAACTCTCCTCTAGTGAGGAACCCCTAGTTTCAGCATATCACATGCCACAGCAACAAGGCAGGACCAAGATCAAGCTGGGAAGTCAGTGCACACGTTGGGGTCTGGATTAACAAGACCCATAGCAGGTACAGGTACAACAGTGGCTGATCCACAACTCCTCCAACATTACACAGTCAGAGACTGAAGGCCCAGGGACAAGCTTAAATAGAGCCCATGGGCCCATGGGTGGAGGGTGTGGGTGGAGGTCCCAGATGAGACTGGTCAGGATGATTAAGGCCTATCAATGTACTCAGAGCCCTGACAAAACCTTTGCTAAGCTTTACCAGGAATTCCAATGAAACTCAGCAAGGAGCTTGTTCCTTTGCAGGGTCAAGGTCTATCTCTAGTGTCAAGAGTTAGACCAGCAGATATCCACCTGGGAAGCACAGGGAACTTCTAGAGGCTGTGGAACAACCTCAAAAAAGGTGGCAGTTCCTAAGTTGTCCAGCTGTGGGCACAGTCCCATCCTTTTCCCTGTTTGGTTTCCACAGCCTAGCAAATAGGCTATTAACACTGATTTTATGGGATGCTGTTGAAGTTATAGTTCCCCAAGACTGCTTCAGGGAGAAATGAATGGTAACCCCATGTGCCAAACTGGACCCATATGGCCTAGGAGGGGTGAAAATCTTGGCAATGCCATCTGCCTCTCCATTCTGGTGGGAGGGACAAGATGTAAGGAAAGCTGAGACAAACTGCATCAGTGAATTTGTGCTCCTGCCATGTCTCATTCCACCCAGGACATCCCCTTTACAGGCTCCCTGAGACATGGGTCCTCCATTGAAGTACCTTCATGATGAAGGAACAGCGAATAGTATGAACACAAACTCAGTCTCTATTGACACTTGTTAAGACCAATGGAAATCCTCAGAGCCATGTCCAGCTCTGGAGCAACATTCACAGTCCCCAGCGGACCAGTCCAATTCAAACTCTCTCCCTCCAGTGCCTAATACAGCCCATATTGTTCCTGGGAGCAAATCCCAGCATGCAGCCAAAGGCCACACCTTCAGCCCAGCGTCACTCGGCGGAGCGGGGCGGCCATGGTCGGGAATCGAGGCACCGCACTGAGGTCAGCTGAGGTTAGGCAGGAACCGAGACAGACCAGGTCCCCCTCCCCTGCCAAAGGCTGCACGCGTCTCTGCTCTCCTTCCCCAGGCAGAACAGCAGCCCAGAGGTCAAGGCGCTCTCGCTCAATCCCTTTCCCCTTGACCTCCCCCCCCCGCCCCGTGGGGGCACACCCCCCCCCTACGCGAGCCAGCCGCAGCAGCAAGGTGGGACCTCTCCCGCCCTGCTGCCTTCCCTGGCTCGCCTCCTGCCTGCAGCCAGGCAAGCCTGCTCCAGCCTGCCTGGGGTGGGTGAGCGGGGGGGCGAGGCAGGTCATGTATAACCCGGGGTGGGGGCCGAGGCGCGTCCCCCCAAGATGACTTCAGCTGCATTCCAGCGAGCCTGGCAACCTCCCGCACACACAAATAAAAGGAAATGAGAAACTCGGCAACAAAGAAACTGGCAGGGAAGCCACAGAGGCACACAGGAACGGGAAAAGAGATTAAACACAGGCTCAAGAGCCCCGGCGTGCTGAGCCTTCCTCTCTAAAGCCTCCCTTTAACTTTGATGGGGGAGCACAGGAGTCTTCTTTTCACTTGAAAGGGCAAGAGGAGGGGCTGGGTAAAAGGGATCCAGCATTATCCGGAATTGAGAGCACAAGAACGCGCTACAAAGCTTAAAAAAAAAAAAAAGTTAAGTGCAGGCACCCAGCTTCCCTGCATACCTTCCTTGGTGGAAATCAGGAGCTGGATCTGAATCTGGGCAGAGAAGAGATCAAAGTGGAGGTGTTACACGAGGAAGTTTAATAAAACTTAATGCAAAGTAGTTTGGTGAATTCTTTTCTCAATTTCCTGCTTTTTTTTTTTTTTTAGCAACAGGATAATGAGTATTTGAGGCCCTGCAATTTATAACGGGAGACATTGAGCTATACTGATACTACATACTATCTAAGAGTCCATCCCAATAAATTAGACCACATAATTGTGTTTCTATGCATTAGGATAACTCATAAACATGTTATGGTGCTTAGACTTTTGGCTGGCAGTGGAACTATTTAAATCAATCCGTTGCAATACTGAGATGGACTTCACCTGCAGTATATACTCCAGAATTTACAGTACACTTTGAGGACTGTGTTAAGACCAAGTCAGAACCCTGTGTTTTGTACATCGGTAGCTGGGTGGTTTCCCATACGGAGTATATATGTTGTGAAGCTGTCTGATCATGGATGTAACACATCTACCTTGCTCTTCATGCATCATTAAACCTCAGACACTTAGCTGGATCTGGACTGGGGAAGAAGACAACCCTTTCCATCAAAGGGATAGATTGTTTCAGAAAGTAAATGGGAAATATCCAGAAAAGCCCCACACAAACCTCTGGATGAGAAGGGACACGCTCTCCATGCAGAGTCATGACGGTGCAAGACAGCTGGCAAAGAATTTGCCTCAGGCCTGAGAAGAGCCCAAAGCAGCTGTTCCTCCAGAGCTAAAGTCCGATTCCTTGAATGAGCTACTTTCCTGTTCTGAAACGCCCTTGGATGTCAACAGGATTGTTGGTAGAGAACAAACTCACTCCTTCCAGACGCACACATATCACACACTTGGAAGATGATCTTTCCTTGTGTTCCTTAAAGAATCATAGCAGGTAGCAACAAAATGTCAAGGGGAACCATGGGACTCAGAAGCCCTGCCCCAGTTCTGAATGCCCTGGCTGTATAAACTACCCAGTGAGGGCACAGGCCTGTGTAGCAGGACACTGGGAGCTACCTTGGAGGGCCTTCCCCCAAGCAGACACCATCCCAGGAGCACTATCTCCCACTGATACAAAGTGATCTCAGTTCAAGATCACTTGATCACTTGATCATATGTAGATGCCTGACTGAGCATCTACGTATCATCAACCACCTTAGTAGGTGGACTGGGACCATTTACACAGAACAGCAGTGAAGAAATGGATTAGGACTGGGACAGTAAGCCCTGCTGGGACTTGAATGCAGCCGATCTACTGGATGTCTCCTCCGCTGTCTGGCTCTGAGGGTCAAAACCAGTGCCAAGGAAGTGGCGTCCCAGCCTATCAGGGGAAAAAAGAGACACACCTTGGCATACTTGCCTGGTGATACAGTGAACCATGGTGACAGCAAAGTTTAAAGTGCCTGGCCATTTTGCACAAAGGTATAGGAGGCTGGTCAGATATTCATGCGTCCTGCTTCAAAGGGTAGATAACATGTCTCTTCATACTCCATACCAACAATTGGTTCATGCAGCATGTCAGAGGTGCCACTCTTTCTAAGGTGTTTGAGGTCTACGCCCAAGCTTCTTTTGCTGAATAGAAGGGAAAATGAAAAACAGAGGAGCAAATTTTTCTACTCGTTCCTAGTTCTATCGGGTCTGCAGCATTCAACATCAGATGAGAAATTTTTCTTCACAAGTTCATTCACAAAAGATATGTGGTCCTTTTGGTTCCTTTAAATCCCAACTATTCTTTGAACTCCGATGGACAGAGGATTTCAAGTCAAAGGGCTGGACTCCTGGCTGTACAAACACAATGGCTCCCAAGAGAGTCTTATGCTGAATCAATGGACAGGGAACATTTTCCAAAGTAGCCATAAGTTGGAAAGTTCAAGCAGTAGGACAGTCTTTTCAAGACAGTATGAAGCAATCAGGGTAGAGCTGGGATACTTCTTTCCATTTCTGCTACTGTATCTTGGTGAGCCTCTGGCCTGCTCTGAGCCTGAACTTCCCCATCTGCGGAACACAAAATGGTCCCCTGTGCTTTAGGCCTGGTCCCTAAGCCTGTTTTGCCCAGATCCCCATGGGAACTTTCATCCACAGCAAGTGGATGCAAGTGACTCTCCATATTCCCACCACCTTCCACCAGGACCCATGTGCAGGGCTGAGTCCACCTTCACGTGGCACCACCCCCAGGGGTATGCTTACCTACGTTCAGCAAAGTTGAATGAAGGGGCGAGAGCATAGGACAGAAAAGAGGAGGAGCTGGGCCTTACCTCCAGCTTAGACTTTCTACAGGATGTTGGGGCAGACCTCCCAAATGCTCAGGTTTCCCTTCTGTAAAACAGACGAGCTATACTCTGAACCTCCCTTTGCCAAGGGGATAACGCTTCCTCTCCCACTGCTCCCGTCCCCATAGCACGCACTAGTAGCCAGATGCGCTGGGAGCTGGGACCACCGTGTCCTTGGCTTCTTTAATCTGCAAAAATACCGACCTAAAACTGAGCTCCCTGGCCTAGAAAAACAACGCTATTGGAGCTGCCCTGGCAAGGCTGCGTGGCAGTGCTGTGGCATCACATCTCTGTCCTCATAGGATGTGGGCTGCAAGCTGACTCTGCTTAGAGAGAACATTAACTACACCTCTTTATTATTGAGAAGAAATTTATTGGAGACATCCCTCCCTCTCTCCAGCTTCTCCTTTACCTTCGCGGAAAAGTAAACATTTAATTTTTTTTGTTGTTAATAGATTTAATGTTCATTTGTCGGTAGCCTAGGGGCAGGAACGCGTGACATTTCAAATAATTGTTGTTTCGGGGGTATCCTCTGGAGGAAAATGCTGCAAAAGTGTGGAGAAGATTTAAGTAAATTACTGTGTCAGCTTCTATTTATTCCTTACATGATTGCCAGAGGCAGGGCTGCGAGATAACCATTAGAGGCCCAGCCATAAAACAGGGAAGCAGAATTTCAAAAAGCCAGAGTGCCATTACTGGAAAGTTAGTGTGTAACATGTTAAATTATCCCCAAAGTAGGGGGAGGTAGGAGGAGGGGGAGGCACGTGTCTAAGAGTGAGAGAAAAGAAAAAGAGAGAAAGAGGGACTGTGTGAGTAAAAGGAAAGAATTGTTCCATGGGGAAGGAGTGAAAGATTAGACAGACAGACAGACAGACAGATAAACAGAGGAAGAAGGAATAATGACTAGGGCAGTCCTTGAGTCCAGCTCTGAGGGCCTGCCATGGTGCTTGAGGACCTTTGGAGCAGGGTGTTCAGTTTTGGAGTCCTGTCTGAGGGTGTTGAGGTGGGATGACCCAGGAAGAGGCACAGCTGGGCACTACACGTGAGACGTTTCACAGCTAGGTGATGACTCAGCTGAAGTAGAGTGAAACCACTCCTTTTCCTATAGCCAGAAAAGGTTGTAGACCTGGCAAATCCAGCTGCCTCTGTGTAAGCAGCAAGCAGTTCGTGCCTAGTTCCCTCCAACTTCGTTGCCTTCACATCTCTGGGGCAGAACCAGAGGCTCTAAAGAGAGTACAATTTCCTGCCCATTGAGGCATCTTGGCTTTTTTCTTTGCTTTTCACTTTTCTTCACTTTTTACCACCAAAAGGTATTCCATCATCCCAGTAAGGGGGAGTGTCCACTTCAGTCTGGTGCTGAGTGCAATTCCAATCCAAGCATGACTGCTCAGCTCTACCTCATATGCACGCACTTGTGGTTCCATCAGGAAAGGCCTTTGCACCAGGAAGAAGCAGTAGGAGCAGAAAGAACTGTAAAAAATATCACCCAGAACTAACGGGGAGAAGCACACAGCAAATACACTTGCTGGGAGCAAACTGCTTTCTCCCTGCATGGTCTTTCTACAAGGGCATAGGCCAGGGAGGAGAAGAAGGAGCTAGGCACCAAGATGCTGAACCAGCCCACAGCATGGGCCAGCGTGAAGGAGGCATGTCAGGACCCAGGACACTATTCCCTGCTCTCCCTGTCCCGCCTCAGCCTTTGTCTGCCTGGCTGACACGCTGAATTCTTTGAAGTTTACTACATTGTGCGTGGAGGCAGGGGAAGTGTGCGGGGATGAAAGCCTCAGCTATGCCAGCGATCTCTAGGACACCCCAACAGCAGCTAGATGTTGGCTGACTAGTGGGAAGGCAGGTCTCTCCACCCAGGACAACCAGCTTCGTGCTTTCCCTCATCAGATCCTTCCCGTCTCCCACCTGTCTCAACTGTGGGACAGTGTATCACCCAAAGGACCAGTGAGGGGCAGAGGCAGCCCCAGTTCTCCTCAAGACCGGAGACACTGCTGCAAGATGATGCTCAGGCTGAAAGTTAAGCAACTCTTGAAAACAAAAGGAAGGAAGCCTGCCTGGGAGGAATGGGAAATGCTCAGGTTCTGACATTGAAGCTAATGGAAAGGGACAGAAACCAGCTCATTAGCCATTGGGGGCAGGAGGAGATCCCGTGGAGCAGCAGGCAGGTTGTATCCGCCACGTGCAGGATTTCTGTTGAAGTTTTGTTGAAGTGTCTAACACAGCAGGAGAATGGCCCCAGGGCCCTTTGCTGTAATCAGGCCTGGCCCTTCCAGTGCTCTCACAGCTCGGCCATCCCTTGGCTCCCTGCACCTGACACTCCTTGTCGTGGCCATTTGTGCTGCTCTGGCCAGCCCCTGCCTGTCCTGCACCAGCCTCCCCATCAGCCTTCCTCTGCTCCTGTTTATTACTCACGCTCTACAGCTCGGCACTGCCCTCTGACTCATTGCCCAGAAGCTGCCGGTTCTCCTTTTCTTTCATTGTAATTTATTTACATCATGAAAAACAATTAAGTTCCAAAAAGTCTTATTTATCCCAGAGATCTGGTTTTATCTTCCCCAGCATCACTCTTCATTTGTTCCTGCTATTGCTTCATTTTTCCTCACTCTTTTGTCCAAGGCAAGCTCGACTGTGTGAGAGCCAAGGGGCTAACAAACTCGGGACTAGGGCCCTGTAGCCCCAGCCTCTCCAAACCAATGGCTCTGCTCCCACCCTCTCACCCAAGAGGATGGGAGTCCAACCACACGCTCAACAATAAATAACTGGGGAGATTTTTTTTTTTAATTTTAACGACTCACAAGGAAGACTTGCTGGTTAAATCATTGCTAACTCTCAACCTCCTCAATATTTCTTTGCTAATAGACTTCAGGTTTAATTGAAGGATCTTCTCTGGACTCTGTCTAAGGCACCATTTTCTCTTTAACCCCACCGCTCACAGCCTCACAAAAGCCAATCCATTAAGGGTCTTCATTAGTTTGAGCACCAGCCAACCACCCAAGCGGCAAAGGTCAAACACAGTCACCTGTCACAACATGGCAGTAAAACTACTAATTGTATGGGAACAAATGAGATAAAAAGATGGTACTATTATGCTATTTGATTTATTTTGTTTCCAAAGAGTCATTTAAGTCTAATTTACTTTGCAAGCTATAGAGTGGGCCTGTGTGGATACAGATACTTGTGTGAGCAAATGTGGGTGTGTACACGCGCACGTGTGTGTATCTCTCTCATGCACACCTACACACATGTACGCACATACAGGGGTCTGAAATGCAAGTTTAGGGAACCATAAAGTCATGGCACCATAAAGACTTGCATTTAACCCTTCGTACAGGCAGAACGCCACGTCACACCGAGATGGCTCTGCAGTAGGGGCACAGAGTCACATCAGCCCTACTGCTGCCAGCTCAGTTGCCCATGCACCGTTCCTCAGCATCCCAGCTGCAATCGCAATGGCCAAGGCAGCCAGTACAAGGTCCCATTTTGGAAGGGCATTTGCTTTGGAAACCTT
>NW_008824648.1:398622-400126 GCF_000699105.1 Pygoscelis adeliae
TTTCCCTTTTTTTGTGCTCAGGAGGAGAAAATGGCCCACATGCCCTCTGGTGGACAAATGCCACTTTGCAGCTCTAGGATCCAAATGGAAAGCTGGAAGTGGCCATATTTGTAGGCACAAAAAGAAGTCGTCTCGGTAAGAGGTTTTTAAAAGCTTGCTTTCTCTCCAGCTTGTCCTGGCAATCGTGTTCTCAGCACATGTCTGTGACTGCCAACTGAAAAAATCTGGGCTTTCTGAGGCACAAAAAACACAGCCCAGCCTCACTTCTTCATTGCGGGTGCCAAATCAACATGGCCATCTTCACCAACAGTTCCCATTACCAGATAGGGGTACCGTTTTTCCTGGAAGAAGATGTAAATAGTACTTCTCCTGGAATAAAGACCTTCTTATTCAAACACAGGACCCAATCTCAGGCTGCGTAGACACTCTTCAGCACGGCAGACCAAACATCCGGCGGGATCAAGACAAAAGTTTCCATGGCTTTTAAAAGACACTTAATGCTGATCACAACTTCGATATTGAACGTAGATCGCCAAGAATTCTCTGAGTAGAGGTTCAGGGGCTTTTCAAAGAACAATCTCTCCATGCTCATGTATTAGGGACACTGTCTTGGCTTCTTTGTGCTTAGGATCAGCTCTTTCAGGGCAATGCAGGGAAGAGAGCAAGGGACCACAAGCTCTTGCAACATACAAATGCGAGGAGACACGACCACCTCATAGCAACGAGATAGCTTCCTCCTGCACAACCAACAGTGTGGTACAATACATGGCCAGACTTCATGAGTGGAGTTGTTGGGAGAGTGGAAATATTTCCATGAAGGCAGCAATGTCATTTCTGCTTTTCTTTGAAGCTTTTGATCATCTCTGTTCATGAGGGAGTCATGCAGATGATCACAATCAATACTTCCTATTACGTGTTGTACAGCAAATAAACACAATCAAAAAGGAAAAATATTCACGTAAAGCATTTCAGAGCATTATGAAGGCTATTTTCAAATGCCTACTTGCACAGACAAGCCCTTTAGTTACAATAAACTGAACTGAACAGAGCTAGAGAAAACTAAGACTAGGAATAAGGAATGGACAGATGGTTCCTGGGTGAGCATAGCTGAGGAAAGAACCTGGGGAAGACGAAAGCAGATGACTCCATGGTCGCTTCCAGTGCACATAGCAGCAGCAGGGACTACACAGCTGAAAATACTAGGATATTGGTAAGATCTGACTGGAGGGGGGTGCAAGTTCCCCTCTGAAGTGGTAAGAGCATTTCTGCACACTTCTGGTTCCCTTGGCTGTGTCGGCCCGGTATGGCCCAGTCGTTCAGACATGCCTGCCTCCCAAGGAAGAGCCAGAGTCACGCCTGTCAAGCTTGATCAAACATGTCCTTGCGTTCACTCCAGCAAGCAGATTAGCGAGACTTAACTTGTTCTTGGCATTATGGGAGATCACACGGGCATCTGTGAAACACGAAAAGCAATACATGCCATCCCCCTCCTGCTCTGGTGCAG
>NW_008824648.1:400180-401302 GCF_000699105.1 Pygoscelis adeliae
ATCGTGGCTTCATGTGCCAATGGTGAGCATTTAGATTAGCCAATGCTATCATTAGGGACCTGAATCATGTGTCAGCTGTGCTTCTGCTCCCTTTTTTTCCTCATCTTTTCTCAATTTGCCCCCAACCCCTTCCTCCTTGCCTCCCCGCTTGCACTTTGCTCCCGTCTCACTTCACGACTCCCCCAGTGCTGAGATCATCCGTACCATACTGCTTATCTTCAGCAGTCATCAACATGTTACAGAGGATCCCACCAGCCCAAACTCATTAGCCCTTAGCTAACAAAGGGCTCATGAGAAAAATATATTCCCTCAGCCCGTATTTAGAAAAAGACATTTCCTATCGTGGGTGAGAAACAGACTCCAACAAGTTTGTGATGCATCATCACAGCTACCAGCAGGACCCCACAGTGGAGCTGATTTCTGGGAAGAAGGGAAAATGAGAAGGTTTTTGCTGGCAGTGGATCACTTGCACCATGTGAATGTATCCAACCAGCTCTAAATCGGCTCCAGAACTGGAAGAGGAAAGTGAAGGGAGGAGGATGACAAGAGCATTAAAACACTTCTTCCCTTGTTTTGTTACTCAAAGGTTACATTTCAATTCACCTTTTCTTCTGTCAAATTTGAAAAATAATAAACCACATAGGGCTTCCTGAGACTTTTTTCCCCCATTCCCCAGATATTCCCATAATAGGAGAGGGTAAGCGGCATTTCACAGCTCCAGTGGAGAGCAAATTAGTTTTTCTGGCAACTAAATGCAGTGTCTCCTCCGCTATGCACACACACACACATCGCTGCCTACAGCATTAACAGATCCTGCCTGAAGCGCAAAGCCAAGAAACCAAAAGGATGCAATGCCAGAATTAAAACTGCCTTGTAGTGTTAAAGCCCCTAAATACACATTGCATTATGTTATCGGCTTCAATTACACAATCTCAACTACATTTCCAAGGAAATGGTTCCTTAATCTAGGGCTTAGGATGGCGTTCCCTTAGTAAGTGACCCTGCCCTTATTTTATTTTCTCTTTGTTCACTGTTAAGTCCTATGCACTATGCTCACTGTGCAAAGCTTTTTCTGAAGACAAAACTGTACATTTCTGTCTCCTGTGGTTTTTTTCTGGTGTT
>NW_008824648.1:401349-403276 GCF_000699105.1 Pygoscelis adeliae
AAAAACGGGACTTGTGATTTCCATTCTAGAGGCAAGAAACTGAGGCACACAGGAATGAAGATCCAAAGGCATCTGATTCATTTTGGAAACGCTTCATGTTTTCAGTGCACTTAGCTCACTGTGCAAGCGCCACAGTTCCCATTATATTCAGCAATGACATCTGTGACTCAGAGCCACACCTCAGGATAAAGCAGGGGGAAGCATGACCCTAAAAATGAGTGAATTATTACTGGGGCACAGTGATTCATCCAACATCTCTTTGGAACTCCCCTTTCAATAACCATGCAATGAGCATTTCTTCACCAGACCCTGACTCATTGCAGGTTCAGCAAGTAAGGAGGCAGAGGCCATACGGACAAATCTCTTTCACTCCGCTCCACTCCCGAGCACATCCAGGTTGAGCAGTGAAGATGACAGGAATCCTATTTAAAATGTTTGTAACCAAAGATTTGTCTATAAGGAAGACAGACAGAGATGCCTGGCGGAAGTTATCAGATCTTCACCACACCAATGCTGACCGCAATGTGAAAAAATACTCTTTTAATACTATTGTGACTATTTTTTTTTTTCTGTGGAAGAGGGGAAAGAAGACATTCTTAGCTTGCTTTTCCAACATGTAAGACGACTACATACTGCCCCCCCTCCCCAAATCCAAACCAAAAGAAAAAAGACCAGGCACCACACTGTCAAGAATAATTGGCTGTGCAAACACAATTTAGAAAGCAGCAGATTTGCAGAAAAGTATCTTGGAGTGATGATGAATCACATCCATGAGTCAACTATGTCAAGCTTTTCAGGAAAAAAAAACAGCTACCACACCAGGATTATGAACAGCAGTGTCCTTTGCGAGACATGTGAATTACTCTTCCCACTGTAATCTATCCCAGAAATGCCTCCTTTGGTGGGCTGCTTTCCATATGGGGCAATTTAAGCAACATGCAAATTTACTCAGGACTCTTGAGTCCTCAGGAGCAGGGAACAAATGATCAGACATCTGTGAAGATGAGATGGGAGGGAAGACCAAAAGAACTGGAATTGTTTAGTTGGAAAAAAAGATTGAGGAGACACATGGCAGCAGTTTACTAATAGATGAAAGAGGGAAGGAATAAATTTTTTTCCATGTCACTGACAGATACAAAAAGAAGTTATGGGCTTAAACTGCAACAAAAAAAGATTTACTTCGGACATGGGGAAGAATGTTAGAGGAGTAAGTACTGCAATAGATTTGCCTGGAGAGAGGAGGATGACTTCACTGGAGGTTTCTAAAGACGGATTAGACAAACATCTGTCAGAATTGCTTAGATAACTGTGATCTTTCCTTGGGAGCAGAGGTATAGGCTAAAGACCTCCTGAATAAAGCTCAGTCCTCACCAAATTCCAGCGCTGTGATCCAGAGTGTGGGATGCTAGTTCTGCTCAGAGAAACAAGTAATATGCCATTGTTTAAAATTGTATTTTCCCAAAAAATATAAATTAGTTAATAAATGTAAAACTTCAGTGGAGCAATCACCTAGCCTGCAAGATATGAGACCGTGTGGTTAATGTTTGACAAAATCATAAGCAACAGAAAACGGGGGTTGATAATGAGAAGTTTGGGCAGATCTACCAACAGCTGGTACTTTCAGTCTGCGTTGTAACTCAAGAGATTTGTACTGATTGAAGAAGCAGCGGCTTGTGGAGCTGATGAGAAAGTCCTGGAATTACTTTTCACACAGAAGTAGGGATGGGTGAAAACTCCAGCTCAGGGCCAGTTCGTCCCAACGACCTCCTGAATTCTAACCCGATTCCGTTTGTATCTCAGTGGCCTGTTTGCAGCCAGCGGGTCTCTCCGGGCCGCGGGCTCTTTCACGTTGTGATGTTCCAGGCCGCCAGAAAGCTCCCAGAGGACCTCCCCGCTCCCTCCCCCTGCAGCCCCACTCCTCTCCCTC
>NW_008824648.1:403565-437092 GCF_000699105.1 Pygoscelis adeliae
TCCCCCGCGGCCTCCGGGGAAAGGGGCCTCTCGTCGGGGGAATTTCCATCCCGAGCTGCCTGCCAGGCAGCTTCTTGCGGTGTAGAAACTCGCCTAGTCCATGATTTATTCAGGCTTACCTCGCCTGTGCTGAAATCTATTCCGAGGAACCGTTTAAATCTGAATGATAACTGGTTCTGAAACGGAACTCTAAATTATAGTTTAACCTTGCACCGATTTTTGATCTAAAATTATTATATTGAATAAAGGTGTTCCTACCATTCGTTATCTCAGGGAAAAAACCACACAGCTCCGTATTGCTGAAAGGAAACGTCCTAACATCATTTTGTTCCCATTGTAAATGGCACCAGGTCATTAACCGAGCTAGTTAAGTAACTCACCAATTTGCTAGCCATCCTGCCGACCACAAAACCAGCCTGTTACTTGGGTAATCAGATAATTGCATTTTACATTTTCAAATAACCCTTAACAAGCGGGAACTAACTAATGTCCATAACACCCCAATGAGCTATGAATGCTTACTTCCATCTTACAGTTAGGGAAACTGAGGCAAAGAGCTTTGTCCCAGGCTACAAAACCCAGTCAGGGCAAAGGAAGAGCTAGAAGAAACTCCCGGCTCCCGGCCCTGTATTCACTCCATTCCCTGGGAAACACACGAAGGATACTTTTACCCATATGATGAAGCTACCAGCAACCACTGAATCATCAACTAAACCATCAGTCAGCCTAATAATTAGCCAATTAATTAGCAACCACCCAAAGCAGATTCATTTACTCAGGGCTCCATCTAACACTGTACTAGCAGGAAAGTTAGATGGGGGAATCTGAACAAGGAACGGAACAGCAGAGCTTTTCCGCACACCAGGCCCTGGCCAGCTTACAAGCAGGGCACAGTGGTCGGCTTTGGAGCTGAGTTTCTTGGCGGCTGATGCACGCAGGCCCACGTTCCCAGGTCCTGGACCGGGAGAGGAGTCCCAACACGCTTTCCAGGGGGCCAGGGGCAACGCACACCCTTCGCTGTGCGCAGGGAGCGGGCAAAGTTTCAGCTGTGCCGTCACAAACTACTTCTGAGTGGTACGCTTTGAGCGTAGTGCAGTGCTGGGGGCCTGGTGAAAAAGGAATCTGTCTTTATCACACGGGGCTTGGTGTATTAGCCATCTTCCTGCTCAAGCCCTTCCTACTAAATCCATTTTCCCACCTGGAAACTACCAGAGACGGGATTCCTACTGAACCGACAGGGACACAAGAATACTGAGAGCAGGGAGGGAATCTCCCAACAGAAAATGTGGCAAAGCAGGGAAGTTTGGGCGTTTCCCTTCAGGGTGGCTGGAATACTGAGGGCCCAGGATTACTCACCCAAGCAAGTCTGGAGTCAGAGAGCAGCTGCAGTGAAAAGTCAAAAGGTCTGTATGAAAGAGAAAGGTTTTCTTTGCAGGTAAAGCCTTCAGTGCGAAGCACCTAGAGAGATTTTCTGGAGGACACAAGACTGTTATTTTAGGGGTTTTATTTTTATTATTGTTGTTGCTGTTATTGTTATTAACCTCTGGGCTTACAGGGAAAAAAATTCATATCTTCAAGACCACTCTATCAGTTAGCCAAGAGCCCTCAAATGTCCAGCTAAAAATTTTTGGGTGTTTTTAGCATGGAGTAAAAAGGAAATAGCAGCTAAATTTATATTTAAAGCTACTTTAGATTCTTAGCCCATGCCATCAAGAAGTGAAAGACTCATTGGTAGCACTGGGAAAGGAGAAGTTTTTAACCCTGAAAAAAAAGTGGGTGAAAAATAGAATCTTGTGGTTATATTTATGTAAACTTCTCTTCAACATTTGAGGGATTTCAGTACAAATTTCTCCCAACAGAGAAAAACAATAAAAATCCTATGGTCTCCTGAAAGACCGAGGCCACACCAGCAGTAGTTCTGCAGGACAGAGCAGAGAGTACGACGTTGTGCGTATTCTGCTCCCTCCTCCTGAAAATCAGAGTGAATTTATGCAAGTGCTTGTTGCAAAAAGATAATTATTTGATTAAGCTAATTAGTGCAGAAAGTATTTCCCTCCTTCCAAAACAAGATGTTTTATTCAAGCATTTTGACCAGGCTTGAAGATGTAGGTCCAGGCTCATAAAAGATGATGTAACTATGCCTTAACCATTTCCAATCCGTTAGCTGAGCTCTTCAACCCACCTCAGCCTCTGTGAACTGCAGAGTGAAGAGCCACCATAAGGGTGGTGTACGCTAGTCCATTTTGCCTCCTAGCTGGGGCAGGCTGCAAGCGGGGCTCCCGTGGAGCTATGTGGACTTAGCTAATGGGAGATAACTTCTTACGCTGTGATGCACTCGCAATAGTGACACCAAGTATTTGCTTTAGGCTTACCCCTCATGCTAATGCCATTAAAATGGTGTGGCTCAGCAGTTCCCAAAGGGATTATCACGAGCCTCCATTTGAGGAGCTCCTCATTTGACCAGCCCCTGAGCTGCAACTTGATCTGCAGAATGGGTGTTAGGCTCACCAAGTGCCCAGTGGGGTCACCCCCGCTCTCAAACTGCTTCTCCTTATGGAAAATCTTCAGCCTGTTTTGCAAAAGAGAGTGAAAAAAATACTGATACAGATTCTCTCCCCTCTCCAGCCTGCAGAACTGCCAGGCAGTCTCTTGAGAAGCCCAGCAATCTCCCTGCATCTCCAAGGCCCACAGAGCTGTTTGTCCACAGTGCGTGAGGAGCAGGCTAGTAAGGAGGCCAAGAACCATGAAGTGGCCTCCTGCAGCAGAAAAACCTGTGTGAGGATATGTGAAAAATAACCCTGACTTGCTAATCCTAGCTGTGAGCAAACAATTAGCAGGAAGCAGAGGCAAACAGGAAAGCTGATTTAATTATGTGACACTGATACAGCCAGTGAACTGGAGGGGAGGGAAGGGGGGAGGCAAGGGGGGGGGGCCGTGGATGTGGGGTCAAAACAGTTTGTAAAAATCTGTTTCACAAAAGCTGTTGTTCCCCTCGGGGCAGAGAGAGATTACCGTGGCTCAGTGTCTATCAAACACGGGAAGAGAATAGGGCCGGGGGCAATGAGACAGCTTCCGAGTATGAAGGGCCCTTCTTCTTCTCCGCAGCAACCAGCAGCCTGCCAAAGAATTCCTGTAAGCTCTCGGCAGCACTGTGTGCCTGCCCGGGCTGTGGGCAGCACTGCAGCAGGCCTGCCTATTGTCGGCAGGGCTCAAAGGGAGCAGGGGAGAGAAAAGGGGAGCTGGGAGGAGGAAGAGGGCTTAAGGGGGCTTGTTGTTATCAAAGCCGCAGAGGTTATTGTGCTGGAGCAGAATCACGCTGCTTCTGAGCCCCTTCAGTGTGGCTGTTAATGGAGGCGCTGCAGGGAGACAGAGGGTGGGATTTGCTCCATGTAAACTCGCCGGGGTCTCCCTCTGCACGCACTTTGCTCGCTCACACCCTCTGGCTCAGAGCAGGCATGTGCAGGGGGAGGCAGGTGGCCCTGCACCCTCCTTTCCCATATCCGCAGGCATCCAAAGACACCTGCCAAGGGAGCCGGGCTCACGTACACTCCCACCGACGCACCTGCTATAGCCATATTCAGATGTACACAGACACCCATGCTGACACACACAGATGCACCTACTGGCCACTCACGGATCCAGAGATAAATACACGCACATCCAGATCTGCAAAGGCAACAGTTCATCGCTGAAGGCATCTACAGCTGGACATACAGATATACCTGATGGCTCATATGCATACCCTCAACATCTGCCTGCAAGTCCTTAACCCAAACACACAGAGTCAGATAAACCCATGCACAACAGTATGTAAGCACGCTTTTCTCGGCATGCACAAATGAGAAAGTCTCGAGGCCCTGTCTCAGAGATCATGAGCACATGGTAGAATTAGCAGAAGGGATGCTAAGCCATGTTGTTTTAAAAGCTTCGTCTGCATCACAGGAAAGGAGAAGCTGAAGGCCCCTGGGGAGTGAAAGCCTCAGGAAGGGGCTTGTGAGCAGGGGTCTGTTGTCAGCAGTTTTGCAAATGCTGATGCCACGTGTCACGAACTAAAAATCTCCAAAAACACTGTGCTCCAAACCCCCTCCAAAGACCCTGACTGACCAGAGGAAGGGCCTGATACTGAAACTGGGACATGTCCCAAGGGACCACAGAGTCAGGGTGAGCAGGGTGTAAGAGCCAGATCCCCGTTCAAACTCTGGCCTGACTTGGATCAGGGACAAGTGAGCACTGACACGAGGCAGTTCCCAAAGCCCGGCACGCAAGTCCCACGGACTCCATGAGGGATCCATCCTCCTGTTGTGGGAACCAAGCCATTGCACATGAAATCACAAAAGAAACCTTTAATGGGGACCAGAGCCTCTATCTCCTTATCCCCAAAAACTTGCTCAGAGGAAGTACCAACCAAAGCCCCTCCAAGGCACTGTGCCAAAGGGAGGTTTCACATGCGTATCAGACCCACGGCCAAGACCTTGATGGAAGCGGGAAATCCCAGAGGCTTGGCCCACTTCTTACTCTAAGCTTGGCCGTAAAAGGAAATCACTGAAAAAACTCAGCAAAGCCTCCTTCTTTCTGGACCAGGAAATTTTCTTCATGCTCATGTCAACCAGGTTGGTAGAAGCATTGCTCCACAGTGGCCACATCCACACCCGACCACAGCTCTGTTCAAAAGAGCCTTCACCCGCTGAGCATGGATGGTGGAGAGTTGGTGCATTACACAGCAGCCAGACCCTCTCCTATTCCCAGGGTGGCCCCACTCATCAGTCCCAGGGATGAGGGACCGATGAGGGACTCGCCCTTTGACCCAGTGCTGATTCACCGTATCGGTGCTAGTCGTACCCTGCCCAGACTCACAGAAGCACTCACATGTAAGAGACCCATGTGTGCGCGCGCGCACACGTGTGCACGTGTGGGGTGAGAGTAATTCAGCTGCACCCAGCACCTCCTTCTTCATCCCTTCTCCTCCCACTCCCACCCCATCGCCCAGCAGATGCTGCTGAGCCGGCCCGGGAAGGCAGGCGGGGAGCTGGGAAGAGGGATGAAGAGGTACCCCAAGAGGGAGAGCGGCAGCCTCCGACAACCCTGGTAGGAAAAGTAGGGGGGCTGAGGCTGTGGGGGAGGGGATGGAGGCAAGGCAGGGAGGGCTTCTCATTGTGAGGGAAATTTTATTTTTAACAGATGCTAAGGCAGATGGCACAGAATTAACAGAAAATGGGAGAGGAAAAAAGAGGAAGAACATTACTGGCTCCAGAGAGAGTGGACATTAAAAAAATAAAGAATAAGGGAATGAAAACAAGTTTAAGTACTCTCTCCAGAGGAGGGGGGGAGGGAAAGCGCGAGGCAGAGCAGGGACGAAGCAGCGTGATAATAACCAAAGGCGTGAAATTGCAAAAGTAAAATTTGTGGCACTCGGGAGGGGCTGATAAGGCCCCAGCTTCATTGCAAAACTCACTCAGAAATTACTGATGTGATGTTTTAGCCTTTATCATTAATAATAATCGAGTGTGGGGAGTGGGGTGGGGGCGCCTGAAACAAAGAGGGAGAGAAATCGCGTGAGCATCTGAAACCTGGGGAAGGAGGAAGAGGCGGCAACGGGAGAGCTGGGGGAGAGGAGAGAGGTGCAGGGGGAGAGGATCAGAGAAAGGGGTCCAAATGAGGGAGAAAAGGGACAAGAAGGGAAGGGAAAGCTGAAAAATGAAAAGGAAGTGATACCAGCCAAGAAAAAAGAGGAGGAGGAAAGAGCCGGAGGAGGAAGGTTAAAGGACATGAGGAGAACAAAGGGGAAAGGCAGGCAAACAGGAGTTGGGGAAGAAAACGCCAAAAAGTGAGAGGGGGGGAAAAAGGCAGCTGTGGGGGAGAAGAGGGTGAATGAATGGAGAAATTATAGCAGAGATGAAATAGTGGGAGAAGACAGACTGCAGGACAGGGAGTAAGAGAGGGGGAGACAAAGAGATATGGCCCTGCCGCTCTCCTCCCAAATTAATCGAGGATACATCAACCCAAGCCACTAAAACAGAGCTATTATGAATGGGTTAGTCACAGGTGGAGTTAAAGGCCTACAGAGGGATATTAGCCAAAATTGAGTGGCTTTTAATTTCTTTCTAACGAGAGATTGTGGCTGGGGAGCCAGACACTGCCTCGGCTTAGCTAGGCCTGAAGGCAGCTAAACACGGGAGCCGGCAGCTTCCCACAGCCACGCTAAACCACAGGCGAGCTGACCTGTGCGGTACACGCAGCGAGGTGGAAAAGGCACACGTGAGCTGACCTGCCCCCTCCATGCGATCAAACAGCAGAGCCACACGTCACGGCGTGGGGACACGGACAACAAAGCTGGCAGGGACCCACCGGACCGTTCTGCCTCCTCTCTGCACCAGCGCAGGGCTGTGCCGACAGACGGACAGACAGAGTTCCAGTGTTTCACAACCCGTCGATGAGCTGGGGAGATTCACTCTGCCCACCAGGGCTTTGCTTTTTACTGGGAAGAAGATCCCCCTGCACTGCAGCCTGCTCATCGCCCTCCTGGAGAGACCAGGGAGCTTCGACACAAGACCAGGACATCTGGGTTCTATTTCTGGCTCTGCTGCTGGCAATTCACCACATTTTTCCATTTCCCCATCTGCTATCTGGGAATAATGCAGTATTGTTAAAACTAAGCATTTAAAAATGATGAATCAGACCATTTCCCCATTCCAAAATCATGAGACTGGTTTAAAAAATCATGACACCTTCAAGAAGGATAGGGCCATGTGCGGGAGGACTCACACGCCTGCGGAGAACCCCATCTATGGGACTCTAGTTTCCATGTTTTTCTACAAGATTGAGAAAGAGGTTTCTTCCTTTTCCTGAGCTTAAAGCTCACAGTTCACCTGGCCACATGATGTTGGGATGGTGTGGAAAAAAAAGTATTACCAGTTCTGGAGACATAAGTAACATGAATTTTTTCTAGAGCCATGTGCAAATTTTCCATGAAAACCTCTTACTTCCCAAAACATCGATTCATTAAAACCAAAGGGAGGGGCCAATTTCTAACAACTATCTCTCCCTGAAGCAATTTCAGAAAGAGGGGGGAAAAAAAAGAACACCAAAAAAGTTGTGGAACCATGGCAACATCCAGCTCTGACATTTTCTAAACAAAAACGTTTGCTTTATGATTGAAAATGATTTTTCATTTTTAAGTTCTAGACTATTTAGGCTTAAAAGGGACTTTCAAATGGCAAAAAGTTGCACTGGGAACAAAATATTTCATTTGATCCAATACAAAATTTGGGGGCTAGGATATAGGGAGAGGGAGATAGGGTCAGGATGAGAATCAAATTATTCCTTTGTGAAAGCATTACATATTTTTACTTCTTATCCCATTTTGGAGCAGAAGTAACTGCAGTTTACAAATTCTCATAGAAAAAAAAAGATTTCCTGTCTAGATCCAATTTCCATCTATATGAGATGTTTTAAGAACTGCAGATAGTATGTGCTAAGTATTCTTAATTTAAGTATTTATTTCATCCATTGCCCATATGATCCAGCCTAAATAACCCCCACATATACTTTCATCTCATTGCTGTTCGAATACTCGCACATCTTCCCCTTTTCCAAGCTGAACCCAGGCTTGCTCGTGATGGTTGTGGAATTCACTCAGGAGTGGATGTGCTTTCAGGTGAAAGACACAAACCAGATGAGCTGGAAAGCGCGTGTGACCTCTGAGCCAACAAAAACACTTCTGCAGAATATATGCGAAGGCAGCAGGAAGCACTCCTGCAAACCAGGGTGAACTCACATGACAGTGGCATAAAAGCACAGTGGTACATGGGATTATACAGGTGGTGCTGTTTATGGAACATGTATTACACACGCCTTAAGTCATAAAACCCCACAGAAGCCGCTCTTGGCGCATGGAACATCACATGAAATCTGATAACAACAGCCATGTCTAATGACCAGAAGCCACATCTGGAAATCACCTGCTACTTCATCTGAGAAGAATTCGTAAACTTGAGAGACAGCCAATCTTAGTGGCGAGGTAAATCTGTATCACTCGTCTGGATCTTACTGACACGTGGATGGAGAAACTTTATCCTTCTAGTGAAAGGGCCTGCAAAGAGAAGGGACAACTTTCACGCGAGGGTGCCACCCTGTGCTGGGGGCAAAGGACCCAGAGGCAGGGTTGCTGGGTTCCAGGCTCAGCTCGACTTCAGCACTTTGCCTCCAGCTCCACCAGAAAACAAGAGCAGCTGCCAGATGCATCTGGTTTGGGGTTTTCATTCCTTTAAAACACTGCAGGCTATCTTTCTTTCAAAGACACAAGAGAAAAATCGTGTGCGTTCTTCTCTTAGTCAAATGGTGAGTTCAACTGGTGGAGGTCAGCAGTGCTGGAGTCTGGCTTGCCCATCTTCCGAGCCTCCTCCACATCTCCAGCTGGAGAATCTCTTATCTGCCCATCAAGGAGATAACCCCATGGCATGAAGTTCAGCCTTCAGGGAGAATTTACTTTCTCACTGAGATGGGGGGACCTTAAGGAATATCTTTACAGTGGACAGAAGAACAATATCCTAGGGCAAGGATGTCCCAGGGGACAGAGGAAAGCAGGTGTAAGTGATCAGAGCACAAGGAAAGTGCACAGGAAACAGAGAGGAGGGGGACAGGGCCCCAGAAATCAAGCACTGAGTAATGCCAGCGTACGTCCTTACGCAGAGACCTCACACTTCCACGTGCAGGTTTTCCAGCTCGCTCGCTCACACGGGAGCACTGGCTGGGTGTCCAGTGTTTCCTGTTGATAATTCTTCTTCCGCCTCGTCTGTCGGCACGGAGCGAGGACCATTCCCTGCCGTCATGAAAGCCTTTTTCGATAGGCACCGTCCCCCCTGGGCTGCCAGCTGAGGCCGCTCCCTGGAGAGCTACACCCCTCTCAGAGTCTATTAAAGCTCAATTACCAAGGGCTGCCTGGCCTCGTTGTCTGGCAAAGGGAGGTAGGATTCTCCTCTCCCTCCCAGGGTCGGGGCTGCTTTACTATGGCCTGGCCAGCTCAGAACTATGTATCAATTTAATAAGATCAAATCAAGTACAAGAGGTGAGGGGAGGAAGGCAGCGAGAGGAAAAGCTGTAAGAAGGCAGCTCAGAAAGCCAGCAGTGCCTGCCTAGGCAAGGCTGCTGGCCCAGCAACGACAAAGGGCACGCTGCTGATTTACGCTGCAGGAACAATGGAGCCATCTTGATTTACACCAGCAGGGACCTCCTGATCTCGCAGACCCTGTCCCACCAGCATCTTCCCATGCTAGCACAGCGTGGTATCTGATCCACTGGTGCTTTGCCAGGGACCAAAACCACTCTCTCCTACATGTTCCACTTCCATTCTGCCACCATGCTGTTCCCCAGGAGGTTTTGCATCTCCAGCAGTCAAGCCCTGGCTTTCCCCAGACGTTGGCAAAGAGCTGTCATCAACACCAACACAAAAGTTTCTATCAGGGATAAACAGTTTCCCTCCCACCTACACCCTCTCCCTCCTTGGATGTGTCTTCTGGGGTCTGAGTCCATAGATGGAATTATACAAATAGATCAGTCATACAGATAGCAGTCATGTTTCATTTGTTACTCAGAGTCCTTATGGGCAAGGAAAATAAGAGAAGCTGAAAAAATGTAGAAGCATTTAATTTCATTCCTCATCCCTTAAGGACCCATGTTTTCCAAAGCTGCTTACATCATCAAAGAAGGGCAGGGGGGAAAGGAGGACACACGGTTACGCTGAAGGTCTAACTTCGGTTTAGTATGTCTCCGTCATGGTCTACAGCACTCTCAATGTCACACAGAGATCAAGAGGTAAAAGCCTCAGGTGCCTCTGGAAAGCACCCTTTATCCTCATCATGTAGGCAAGGAAACTGAGGCAGGGGAGAAGCCTGGCAACCATTTACAAAACCTCTAAGAGATGTGCCTGAGAACCCAAGACAGGCAAAGCAGGATCCCCTAAGCACCAAGGCTGCCTGCCTTCCTTGGTACACTGTGACACCTGCCACCAGCTTAGGAACAAGGGAACAGAAGAGAGAAACTTCATCAAATGCAAACCATTCACAGGCATCACAGAATAGACACTCAGTCCAGAAGGGTCTGCACAATATCCCATCTCCATGCTGCAAACCACCACTCAAATACAAACTTGAGACCTAACCAAAACCACCTAAACCACCTAAGACAAACTTGAGACCTCTGGTTGAAGGCACATAGCCAGCACATTGAGTCACAGGGCAAGCAAAGGCCCTGCTAAAACCTCCCCTATTCCCTGTTTCTGGCAGAAGTCAGGATCTGTGGGGAATGCTCTCCAGAGCTCCTCCTGAAAACCCATCTCTGGTGCTGACTAGGGAGAGCAGGATGTAGCGGTGCAGGGAAACACAGATGGTCCAGCCTCTCCAGCCCGCAGGTGCGCAGCAGAGTGTCATTGTCCATGGATGCAGTGGAAGGGATGGGGGAATCAACATATATTCCCATGCAGGCTGGGCACCAGGGATGATGGTGACATCTGTCCAACAGACACTGGGATCGGGTCTCCAGGGTACATTTTCCAGGGTGGCCTTGTACATGTCCAGTTCCCTTCAAGGTAGCAGCTTGAGGAGGCTATGGCTGCACGACCAGATCCCAAGGAGAAAAACTGAGTTGCTGCGTGCCCTGCGGCAGTTCACACGGGCAGTCATCTCCAGAGGTGCTGGCATCTTTCATTCCTTGGCAGCACTGCCACACTGGGCACCACAATACCCCGGCTCCTGGGCAGCCATGGCACACGCAGCCCTGAGACCTGAGCTAGGCCTGCAAAGAGGACACTGCTCTCACAATCCCTTTAGACCTTGGCAAAAACTGGGGGGCTTGCTGCAGATGCCCACTTTCCTAGCTTTATTCTGGGCTTTTGATACTCACTGCTTCTCTTCAAACTTCAGCATCTGGAGTCATGACATTTTAGGAGATATGAATTTTGAAGGGCAGGTGTTGAAGGGCAGAGGTTTAGCTGTCCTTTAGTGGAAGAAAACCTAACAGATTCAACAACCCCAGAAGGCAATAAAAATAAAAAGAACATTACACTGAAGCCAACAGGGTTTTGTTTCGTAATTTACTGGCTTTGGCTCTAGACATGCTGAACAAAACCTCCCACCAAAAAAACAACCCAAATCTTCCATCTGCACAAAGAGCATGAAAGGTCCCACGTGTGCAGAGACCAGGGGCAGCAGAAACACGTTGTCCCCTTCCCATTCAGAAGAAGCCCAAAGTGGATCCCTGCAGTCTGACCCCAGGCTCATTTGCTTCAGCCAAGAGGAATTGTACCGGGCTGGTGATTCAGGGAGAGCTGAACCTTCATTTAAGAGGAGTCTTGGCTTTGTGCCGTCCCTGGTTTAAAAACTTCAGAGCCTCAGAGGTGAACGTGTTCTTGCTGGAAAAAAAGGGACAGGACCAAAGAGGAACAGGTCAAGCCTGCTGCACACTGGTGAGGGAGACCTCCAAGGAGGCCGCACGCACAACAGAGCTGCCCAGGTTTGAGCAGCCCCATCCTTGGTGTATTGAAACCCCACCGAAGAGTGCCTCGACTTGCAGTGGAGTTGAGCAGTGGCTGGGAACCTCCAGTACCACACCAGTGCCGGCACAAAGTAAAAGGCTCTGCCCACAGTGCAAACCAGGCAGGCAGGGAAGGGCAGGTGAAGTGAGGTGAGGTGGCTGATGCTACCCAGCAGGCTGGTGGAAAAGAAGGATTGAATATTCCCCCGTGTGCTGCCCATGGCCGTTGCTCCAGCTCCCTCCCGCTGAGGCAGCAGGATCTGACACCACAAACCGCCTTATCCTGGCACTGGCATCTGACACGGCCAAGCGGGGCATCAAATTTATACTTGACTAAAACCACGGCACTGTGCGCTGCCCAGGAAGCCCTGTGTGCCGCGGTCCTCGACAGAGCCTTACGGCAGCCCCTTTCCTAGAGAACCGAGAAAAAATTTCCTCCCTGCCCCCCATCCCCAGACATCGCTCCCTGGAGCTTTACACCCAAAGGACCACAGACATGTGGGGGAGGGACAGGGACACAGAGAGAGGATCTCCCGCCAGAGACTGGGGGGAGGATTAAAATTAAAAAAAAAAAAAAAGATGGAAGAGAGGCAGTGAGCAGAGGCAGAGAAAGAAAAAAAGAAAAAAGGAGTGGGAAGGGAGAAAGTGAGAAAAAGAGAGAGAGTGAGAAAAATGACAGGAGCTGAATTTTCGGCGCCCTCACTTTAAATCAAGATAAAAGACTGAAATGGAAAATAACAGTCCAGAGAAACCCCTGGACGGCTTTGGGCGTTAATGGAAACACATGGCTGAAGGCTGTAGTGTTGTCAGCTTCCCCGTGCTCTGACATTCCTTTCTGATAATCCGGCCTGCCATAAAATTAGAATAGCAAATACCTCCTGACAAAGATGCATGTTTCCCTCTATTGTGCCATCATAAAAAAAACTCCGCTGGTGACTCGAGGAGCCGCAAACTTCAATTTAAATTTACAGTGCGGCGGAAGGAAAGTGATATGCACTCAAAAATTTTAATAACCTATTAAGTTACGACTTCAATTTCATTTTATGAATATTTTCCTTGGGGAGCAGTGCTATCACAGAGAAAGATAGAAATTTAAAAAAGATAAATAGTGCCATTAATCTCCAACATTTCTCTTCCATTATCCTTGAAAATTAGGAGTTATTTTTGTTCAGATCTTCATGTAATTAGCTCCCTACACTTGATTCACTAGCCAGAAAATGACCATGTTCAGAAAATTAAAAATTTGTCATTAAGTGGAATTTAACATAATATCATTTATCTTTATCTATTCCCCAGCTGACAGCAGGAGCCTTGGAAGTGATACAGGCTTCTGTGTCAGAGAGTAGAGGCAAGTCCTCGACATGAGAGGGAGAGCGCGGGAGTGTGGGGGGGGAGGCTATAAGGATGTGGGAGGGTAGCGGGAGAGGGGGAGCGTGTGAGACAAAAAGGAAGCAGGAGCTGGAGTCAGAGGAAGAGGGGGAGAAAAGGAGGAGTGGGGCGTGGGAGGAGAGGGAAAATGCGGGAGGGAGCCGGAGGAGGGGGGCAGACAACCAGGCAGGGCGAGGGGCGGAGGGGGGAGCAGAGGGTGAGGAAGAGGAGGGCAGGGAAGGCTAGCGAGGTAGGCCTATCTACTGGGCTCGATGGCAGAGCTCGGAAAGGGCCACCATGAAGCCAGCTGGGTGTTGCAACGAGAGCAGAGTCGGGGGCCTGGTGACACCCTGACCTGGCAGGATCCCCGAGTGTGGTCGCTGGCTTCAGCTGGGCTGGATGAACGCCAAGGCACTGGTTTCCTGCTGGCGGGTTTCTCTAACTCTTCACTGGCCCCAGCCCGCCAGTCCCCCATGAAACACAGGGCAGGACCCAGCAGAAATCCTCACCAAGGTCAGAGAAAGGCTTTTGCTGCCTATTAAAGACCTAAAACCTACATTGGTTACAAGATCCAAATGAAGATTGCACGTCAGCAGACCTCCTTGTCTTCAAGCATTTCAGAGTGATCCACCGAGTACCCTCCACCAAGTCATTATCACCTTGTACAGAAGGGAAACTGAGGCACAAAACAGGTCTTTGACTTGACCAAGGTGGGGGGACTGGAAGCAGGGCTAGGACCAGAACCCAGCCCAGGCTGGCAGAGGCTTTGAGACCTTCTGCTCTAACTCTTGCTTCACACTCCCTTCCCACAACTAATCCCACGTGCACATCAGAGGTGCGGCAAGTCCAGCTCTCCAGCATGGGCTGAACTACAAGAAGCCTCTTCAGCTTCTAAATCCCTCCCACGGACCGATAACATTAGCCTCCTAACCGTCTCATTTAATCTCTGTCTCTCCTACTCTCAGTGGCTAGATCTGATAAAATATCTCTCTGGAGAAAATGAAAGAGAATAGGTGGAAGGAAGGAGAAGAACACCATAAAGCAAACACTATGGGCAGGAGCTATTTTAAATAACTGGCTAGCTAAAAAAGCCAAGGACATTAGCTACTCAGCAGTTCCATCACAAGAGCTTGCACTATTTTAAGTAAATCTCTTTGCCTCTCTATTCTGGCTCAAAGTTTGGGGATTTTTCCACTCCTCCCAAAGAAGTTTTGGGGAGTTTTATTTAGCTGCATTCCCTTCTCCTACATCTTGATTTTCAAACTTTGTGCATGCATTTTATTCTCATTTTGTTTTATAAGTACAATAAAGTGGGGGGAGGAAGAGCCATAAAGATTTGCACGTCATCAGAAACAAGTTTAATGACCTTGCACTCTGCTATGTATGCTTCTGTGCAAAATGTAACACAGATTTTTGCACAAATATCTACTGGACAGTGCATAGTATATTATAGATCTGTACAACAAGAGGGCATAAACCAGAGCAGAGGAACATTCCAGTGCAGACACTTATCACCATGCTTTGTGGCTGTGATTTTTAACGCAGCCTAGGGAGTTAGGTACAAAAAAAAAATCTCTCTCACAATAGCAGTCTCCCCACAGGTTCCTGCAAGCCACAGTGTGCAGCCACAAAGTACCAGCCCACATGCATCAACCTATTTCTTTCCACCTATAAATGGATCAGATGGGTTAGGGTCACTGCGCTCATCCTATAGCTGGAGGCGCTACAGCGAACCAACGGCAGAGCTGGGCATGGAACTCAACTGTCCTGCCTTGTTTCGGCAGGCAGCCGCGCACTGCCACCTCTGAAGTTTCCCACCACCAGCAATGCTGCTTTATGGCTTGGGCAACTTCTATACGCTGGTGCACATGTAGCGGGAGCCAACAGCAGGGCCGGATAAGCATAGGTCTGTTTACTGGTTTTCACTAGGGCTCTAGATGGGATCCATAGCCAGAGTAAATGAAAGTAGCGCCTGTAGCACTTGCCACAGTGGAGTTGGAGGGCTGTCTCTAGGCATCTGTTCTGGGACCCATTTTCTCAACTCTGCTGCAGCTGTGTCCCTCTCTGGCCCGAGTGCTGAGTGTAAGTACTCAACCCCCATCATCTGCCACAACACGGCAGAGCACACTCCCTCCAGCCAATGGTCTGAAATGCCAAGAATCGCCTCATCCCTTCAGCGGGCCTCCTCCAAATGGCTGGGTGGGACAGTCATCAGCCTGGAGGGCCCAGGCTGGAGAGGAGGGAGGCTGAGTACATAGGCATATGGGGGAGATGTTGATCCTTGAACCTTGTGGGGCACCTCTCCACGGCGACACCGATCTCACCCAAACTCCCGTGAAGCATTTCCCTCTGTCCGTGCTGGGGCCAGTTCCTGACCACTGATGGGGGAGATCACTGCCCCGTTGCCCAAACCTTTTTCTTGTGACTCCCAGAGCATGCTCTTTCCACCCTGGCTCTCAAACAGCCCTTTCCCCCCGGGTCTCCTCCCTCACACCCTCCCACTTAGCCTCATGCTCCTCCTCTTCCATCCCTCCACTCTTCCTTTTGCCCTTTCCTTTCATTTTCTGTCTCTGCTCTCTTTCTGCCCTCTCTTTTCTCCACTTCTTGAGCTGTTTGATTCATGGTGGTCTCAAAGCAGAGGCTAAGGCCTCTTCCTCTCTTACCCACTTATTATATGATTCACCAAAGTGCCTTCACTTTGTTCCCTCATTCCTTGACTCGGTAGCTATCCTTGCTGCTCCCCTTAAAATCAGCTCTGCTCCTCCTTCCCCCCACTGTCTTCCTCTACGCACTTCAGCTCTTTTTTATACCCTTACAGGCTAAGCCAGACTGTTCTCTTCCTCTCCCTCCATGCAGCCCCTGGCCCATCCCCTCCTGCCTCTCCCATCCCTTTCTCATGCTCCCCCCTCCTCATCAGAGCCTCAGCGCTGCAGCCTTAAAGCAGGATAAATGGATATGGATATCGTACAATAAAACCTTCAGAATGGAGAGTTTTGTGCAAGTGAACAGCAGCCAAGCCTGAGAGACTGAAAATTGGATAAAGGGATTAAAACAGTAGCACATTAACAGGAGATTTAGAGTGTAATAAACTCATTTCATAATAATATGTGCGTTGGGGCTGGTAATAAATCATCGCGGGATCCCTGCCTTCCGCGGTGCCGGAACGAGGCAGTGACCCGAAAGCGGGGTAGGATTTCAGCGAGATGTGGATTAATTTCACAGGGTTGTTGGCCAGGAATAGAGCGGCTGTGCCATTGCTGTACAGCTGCTGCTGCCGCTACTGCTGGCTTTTTACAAAAAAACACAAAAGGCGAACAAATGAAACCAAACAAGAGGACCTGCCAACGCTGCCTGGCACACATGTTTGTGGAGAGGGGTGGTCAAGTGGCCTTCACCAGCACAACCCCGGAGGCCAAATACCACTACTTCTCGGTCACCTCCCCGGGACAGTGTCCTGCCCCCTTTCCATACGGACTTGCAGGGTAAAGATGATAAAACAGCAATAGGAAAGAAGCCAACTAGACAAAAATGCTAGGCTAAGTCACCACATTAATGGTCCAAATAACTTTGCCTAAGACGCTGAAGTCAAAAGAACGTACCAACCACACGCAGTAGATACACCAGCCTGGTGGGTAGCCCCAAATGCAACCTTAGGACAGGTGGGGATGGGGAAAGGCTGAGACTTCACTCATGTCTGCTGCACAGAGCTCATGAAAAGTTACAAAAGAGATGAAGCCTCAGGCTGAGAAAGGGAGGAGAGCAGCATGCTGGAATGTTCCCAGAGAAAGAATACAGATGGATCCAAGCCATAACGCAATTAGGTGAGGCAAGGACTTTGCAGCAAGAGGTAATAAAGGAATAAAGAACAGGAAAATGCAGTACAAGTGTCCTGGAATAAAAAGCAAAGGGCTTGAGGAGGCCTTGGGGAGATGGGGACAGGTTGATCATACCTTAAGGAAGATTAGGGAGCAAAAAAAGCTTCCCAAAAGAGGAGGTACTGAGAAGCTCATAACAATCAAGGCACTGGTCCAGAGGACAGGGGACCTGGGCTCTACTTCTTGCCACTGTAGCCATGGAGCTTGCTTGGATAGTGAGCTCTCGGGGGAGGTCCTGCCTTGCTTTACCATAACCCATACGAGTGCGGTCCAGTGTCTGTGAGAAAAATATATGGGGACACCTTGATGTTGGTGTCCTCATGCAATTGGACATGAAAACAAGAAACGGTATTGAAGAAAAGACGGGATGGGCCAATCTCAAAGGAAATTCTCTAAACGTAAGCCAAGGCTAACCTGGCATGAAGAAGGGGAGGGTAAATTTAGATGAGAGAAATGGGACATTGTGAAGACTGAGGAGGAAGTGAATGGTCAGCAAGACAAAATTCAGATCTCAAAAGGAGACTTAAGGGCTGGAGACCTGCAGATTCATGGAGATTTGTCTTTGCCGGTACCCCTAGGGTTAGCACCACAATACTTGTTTAGTCAAGGCCAGAGCCACAACTCCGGACATCCCTGAAAATACTAACCTCAATGTTGTGCTACCCAAATACAGTGGTAATAAAAAGTCATCAGCTCACGAATCAGCCATCTGCCTGCGTGAGCAGACTGAGGATGTTCAAACCATACAAGGCATATAACTGTTGCTCAAATGGAAGCCTAAGCCTTGCAAGAAGCCTGCGTATGAGGCAGAAAGCTACATTCATATGCAAGTTTTCTTTACATGTGTGTCGTGGCTGCTGACAACCCACCTACTGTGCACAAATCCCTCAAGGAAACCCTTCTTTAACAAAGGGAGTTTTGCAGCCTCATGCAGGTGTGTGTAGAAGGCACAGCAAACACCTATGATTTTTACAGGACCAGATTGGGAGGTAGGCTAAAGTGGCATGTCTGGATTTTCAAAGAGGTATTTGACATCACATTGAAGGGATTAAGGGAAAATGCAAAACAAGGAGAAAGGCAAGACTGCAGTAAAACAGGGGAATGAGACTCAATCAGGCGGAAGGGCTGA
Source organism: Pygoscelis adeliae (assembly GCF_000699105.1). Lineage (NCBI taxonomy): Eukaryota > Metazoa > Chordata > Aves > Sphenisciformes > Spheniscidae > Pygoscelis > Pygoscelis adeliae. Next base: position 421,464 of record NW_008824648.1, read on the forward strand.
GTGTCTCAGAGCTGGTTGAGATTCATTCAGTCAAGGGACAAAGAATGGGCCCCAGCACTGCTTGGAAAGTCATGCCCACAGATCTCCAAGAAGAAAGCAGAAGAAAGGAACCGACAAAACATCGGGTCCCAGCAGACTGTTGCCTGAACTCCCAAACTTCTTCCAAGGAAACCAAAATACCATATTTACAAAATGTTGCAAGGTTTGGATAAAAGCAAAACATTTCATAGCCGTTGCAGTGTAGAGCAACACAGGAAGCCAGTACTAGGTCAAAGGCCCAGCTCTCACCTCACTCCAAGGGAGGCCACCAGCCTGGCTTGTGGACAAGGGTCCTGCACAAGGCAGATAGTCCAGCCTCAACTTGGGCCAACTACTAGTCGCTGACACAGACTGGAACAGGTCTAACAGAAGTGATCCGTACCTCCACACTGGTTAAAGTGTCCACTTGGGATGGAAGAGGTATATGGCCTTGTTCATCTTCTGAATCACTTCATGCTAGGACTTGAGTTTGACTCTGTCCTTTGCCCCTGCGTGCCCAGAGCACAAAGTTAAAAACCATACTAGGTCACTTTCTCTCCTGCTAGTTTAGATCAGGCAGCTTAACTTCCACTCAGGAAATTCTCATAATGCCGTCAGACACTTTCCTATGCTCCCACTGGATGTTTTGATTTCAATGAAACTACATTGTGTTTCAAGGAAAAAGCTTCATAAAAAGTATTCCCACCAGTCCAGTCCTCACAGTCACCTGCGTCACACTGTTCCTGGAGGGCCAAGGGGAAATACTTACTGCACACCCCATTTTTATTACGAACTGCTGTTGTGCACAGCACTGAGCTCAGAGGTTCGGCCGACACTGCAGCCTGTGGCCCTAAGACCTACCGCTGGGGTCTCTTGTTGCCTTTACTTACCCCACACCGAGCAGCTGTACTATAAGGCAGGGGTTGGCTTCTTACATTTCAGCATTAGGCGTGACAAAAACCAGAACACCTCTCATAACCATTTTTTTAATCACTCAAAAGTAAAACGTGCAGTAAGCAAAGGGTTGGGGAGTTTTTTCTCAACAGAAAAAGAACTGATTTAAAAACACATTTTGTAAAAACACATTTCAGAGATCAGTTCCAGACTGTAAAGGCCATTTTTGGCTAATAAACACAGGAACCAGTAGATTCATGTTTTGAAGATGCATTGGTTAAAACAAACTGAGTTTTAGCAAGTCCCTTAAGATAAAAAGCAATATATTTAAAGAAAAGTCTTCAGAAACCAGAAATTTTACTCAAAACATATTTTGTTTTTTATAAACACTGGAAAATGTGGTCAAAAAAAATAAGCAGGTCAGCTTGGCTGTCAGACCACAGTAGTGGGGAAAAAGGGAAAGCAGGACAGAAAAGCTCACTTTGCTCTTTCTTTTCCTCTGGTAGTAAGGGATGATCCCAGCTCAGCAACGCTGCACAGTGGAAAGATGGGAGTCCCAAGACTCCACCCAAGGTGGTCAAACAGGGCGCACAAAACTACCAGTGGTACATCACCGTTACAGATGCCCACCGAGAGAAGAGCTTAGAGCCCAGAGCCCTTTCACACACACCACGCAAGGAGCGCGTGGCCCTCACAGCAATTTCAGCCAGGTGGGAGGGTGTCACAGTGGTAAGCGGTAGCAGCACTGCTGTTCATCTAAGCTGGTTTTCACTCATTACCATAGCTCTTGCCACATCACTGAAGTGTAAATTCACTCAGTAAATCACATCGGCTTCACTGTTGCAAAATAGTACTCAAGAAGCACTAATAAAGCAGGAGAAATTGGATTTGCATTGAAGTCAACCTGCCACTTCAGCTGTCAGTCACTGCCATTCAAGGGCTGTAAGCCCCATCCAGACAGACTTCCCCGGTAGCAAACTGGCCATGGGAACTTGGGAAGCCAAGGAGCAGAAGTGAATATACCCAGCGCAGGACCTTCGTATTCCCCCTCCCCACACACACACACACCCCACAAGAGCCAACAAGACCAAGTCCCATGTAAGAAAAGCTGGTGGATGGTGAACCACAGCAATAAGTTACTCTGAATAGTGAATTACAGAGCCAAAGGGCTGTAAAGCGCCTTGATTTCTCTCCTGCTGGATTCAAGGGAGGTATTTCCTCCCACACCCCCACTAGGTGATATTTAAGAATAAGGGGAAAATTCCAGAAACCTTCCAATCAATTTGACAGACCATTTCAGCTGGAAAATACAGGTAGCTCTGAAACAGCTCTGAAAATGCTGAAGGACCCAAGTTCAACGTCCTCCAAACATTACTTCCTGGCTATGAGTCAAAACTATTTCCTTTGTGTAAAAAGGGACCAACATTAGAAAAAGGGCTGAACATGGCTAAAACAGACGTCCTTTTTTGGTGAAATGTAAAAGGCTTAGATTGTCCCAAAATGACATTTTCATGAGAAAGGCAAGGAATGAGAGAGAAAGGAAGAAAAGAAAATTTTAAAGTTTGGGATTTTTTTTTTCATTTAATGAAAAACATCAAAAAGCAGGAAAAAAAAAATCAAAGCAAAGGGGATTTTTTTATGTGAAAGGTTGTGGCTGTTTTGCAACATTCCCCTTCTTTGCTAAGATGAAAGATGAAATTAAAGCTATCTGAGTAATTTCAAAGGGGATTTTTTTTTATGTGAAAGGTTGTGGCTGTTTTGCAACATTCCCCTTCTTTACTGAGATGAAAGATGAAATTAAAGCTATCTGATTAATTTCCCCACAATTGGGGCATAGGTACAAAGACCTGCAGCAGTTTCAGGGCTGCCCCGTTGGAAAGGGCCACCTTTCAGGATACACTGCAGCTATGTGGCTGGTGAGCTAAAGCATGCCATTGATTTTTTTTTTTTTTGTCACAAAATGTCATTGCAATGCAGTTGCATGATATTGTGCTGGCCAGAAATCACCTTCAAGACAGTTTAGTGGTATGACATGGTACGTCGTCAACAGTAAATCTGGGCTGGGAGGCAATAATCCATTCCGATGCTGATCATTGAAGACATCAGAATCAATTAAATGCCCGCTGTTAATCATGCTACCTGGCCTACAGACAAACCACCTTGTTCTGTAACCTTCTGTGGTTTTATTAGCTGAAGAGGCTTATATTACGTTGTTTTTTGGATAGGAGACCTACAAAGACCATCCAGTGTTGACAGAAATGGCATGGCTGTATCCAGGCGCTGACTCCGAGGCAGAAATTCTGCAGAAAAATCTCTAGCTGAACAGGAGTTACCAGTGCAAGGCTGTTCTGGAAAAAAAAAACCACACTCGTGGACAGTTTAAAGAGGAGCACAGATGATCAGGCATGTCAGACCTCTCTGCGTTGGTGACGTTTCAGCTGAGATATTAAATCTAGGTCTGGACCCCAGCATTCAAGACAGATGTTGGCAAACGAGCTATTTGTGAAAAGACGACTGGTCCGAGATCTGGAAAGCATGACCTGAAAAACTGGAAAGAACTGGAGGTATTCAGTCTAGAGATGAGAAGGCTTAGGAGAAACATTTTCCTAGTAGGTAAAAAACTGGACAAAAAGGAAGGCAATAAGCCCTTCTCCATGTCAACGTGGAGAAGAGAGCAAGGCTTAAACTGCAGCAAGATCCAGATTAAGCGTGAGGACAAAGTTTTAGTGCTGCGAACTAGTGCTAGAGGCTAGTGAAGCACTGGAGCAGATTGCTGTTAGGGAAGCCGTGACATCTCCATCACTGAAAGCTTTTGAGAATAGAAAATTAGTTAGAAAGTTAGAAAATACCCATCCGAGGTAGAATGGGTCTTGCCCTAGAGTAGGGAGATGGATCTGATGATCTCATGGTGCTTATTCCAGGCTTATTTTTTCTGATAATCATATTCAAATTAAAGAAACCAAGTCACAGTGAAGCTGATTGATATGTTCAAGGCCATGTGTTAGACCAGTAGCAAGACAGCGTTAAAACCACCAGGAACCGATACATGCACATCAGTGACATTTGCTTCAATACTAGCTGCAAAAAAAATTGAGAAGCAAAGGGGGAGAAGGGTAATTTACTGTGATTTCCCTTCCTTAGTGTCCTAAAATATTTCCAAAATGGCCTAACCAAAAGGCTGTAATACATATGTCTATATTTGCATAAGTAGAAACATTTCTCTTTATTAAAAATGAAATATTTTTTCTTCTTGAGGTTTTGAGGGTTGTTGGGTTGGTTTTTTTTAATGCTAAGCATTAAAATTATCATTCTCTGTGAAGCAGTACTTTCCATTAAGGAATACAGGCATTTTATTAAAAAATAAAAGAAAGTACATTATTTCGGCTTGTTCAGAACTTTTTTTTCCTGAGAAAATGCAACCAAATGCAAATGTTTTTCAGGTCATTCCATATCTGCCTCTTCTTCAGAAAGAAAACCGAAAAAATGTTTTAAGCAAACTACTTCCCTGCTTTGGCATTTCTGAGTCCAGATTTCAGAAACAATCTAAGCACATCTGTGTTGCTGCCTTCTGGAAGGCATCTGGGGATCCCAAAATTCTTGCTGTTATGTGGGGAGGCACAGGGTTAATGGTCTTGGGGACTTTGTGGTCAAGGAGCAGCGGCACCGCTGGTTAGCGGGAAGTTTGTCCGGTCAGCCTGGGGTTTGCCGCTGACCCTGGCTTAGAGCACGTCCCCGCGTTGCCTTGCAGTTACAACTCCGGAACTGCACGGGCAGAGCTACGTGTTGGGGAAGGGGCCTGGGCACCTCAGTGCCCCACCTCATCCTGGTGAAACCATTCCTTACGTGACAATAATGCCTTTATATAGTGCACTTTGTATACTGCTCAGCAGATCCCAGTTTGAACTATGCGCTCACTCTCTGACACTCCACTTCGAGTGACACCAATGTGGTCCGTCACAGATGAACTCTCTTACACCTTCCTAATATGTTAAGAAATTAGTTCCTTCTCCCCTCTGAATGTGCAAAATCTGCTTCTCCTGCTCTCATAGGGCCAAATTCTTTGCTGGCAGAATTTAATGGGATCCGCTGGTATTCACTGATGCTGCATGCTCCTGTTACATTGACCTAATTTATTGTATGTAGCTGGTACAACGTACACAAAGCTACATGGCTATTTCCCAGGACTGTGTAACCAAGTCAGCAAAGTACTTACTTCAGAACATACACAGAGTCCACCCAGGTTCTTCCACTGGAGCACAAGCAATGTCTATAGTGAGCTGCCAGTAGGATAAAGAGGAATGACGTAAACCGAGAGTCATCAAACCCACCACCTCTTTTCGAAGGCTGAAATACACACGCGTTCATCCAAACACAACCTGTACGCTACACTACAAACAGGACTTATGCAGGTTAAACTGTGCAGGACCAATTGCCCCCTCTGGGCCACATCCTCACCTCATGTATGTTGGTTATCTTCACAGTATCCTCACAAAGCCCTGTCGAGCTGCCATCCCCCCCACCCCCAGCTAAGGATCTGGAGCTTTCCATCCAGTGACAAAATTCCACATTTTTAATACTGCTTGGTTGCCATCACCACCAAATAAGAGTCTGTTTATCACATGATCTGCCCTGCTCTTTTGTCAAACCAGCAATACAGCAGTTACTCTCATTTCTCTCAAAGGTCCTGTGCATACAGATCTTGCTGCAAAGTAGGGAACATACTTTGTCTGAACTTCATGGTTTTTATCACCTGAGTATTAGTCATTTTCAATATGTTTCTGTTGCATTAATGGAAAAATATGGGAGCCCTCCGGTGGTAAAAATAATACCTTTAATTTCCCACAGATGATAACCAGAGACTGTAACCTAGCAGATAAAGTGCCTACTTCAGCTTTCAAAGGTGCAGCTGTGAGTTCAGAACTGTATTTTCAGTTGAAAATACTGAACCTTTTCTGTTCACTTTATTCATTTAGCAGGACCATAATAATAACAACAACAGCAGCTACCATCACCGATGGATCAAATTCAGACGTGCAGTAAGGTGTGCGAATGCTGTAGGAGGAAGGGCACATGAAAGGATGAGAACTTAGGGCTTGTTTTAAAGAAGAAAAACCAACCATGGTGTAAATGCACTGATTTTCACCAGAGGCGAAGCTTATTTTGCTTCTAAACGTTAGAAGAAAACATTTGAAGCTTTTCCACATCACTACGTTTTTGGTCAAAAACATAGTTTTCAGCCAAAACACAATTCACCTGGGATGATGACAGTCACAGAGCCAGTGGTGAGAGGCAAAAGGCGGCATCATACATCAGAGCTACAAAACCAGCAATGGAAATTACTCCTTTATTTTGCTACCCATGTGAAACTGTGTGCGGAGCACTCGCATAGCTGTCTCAAAACCCTTCCTCTGGTATTCATAATTGCAGCTGAAAGGCACACGGAGACCCATGTGATGCCAACGCATGCCATATCCTCATTTGGGAGACAAACCAGCTGTCTTCTTTCATCAGCCAAAACAAAGCAGAGATAGGGACATCGATAAGTGGGGAATTCTCCAGAAGTGGCCAACCCACCCTGCAAATAGCTGGAGTAAAGGGTGCTCCTCAAGGAGACACCCCATCACTTTGCCAGTAAGTAGAAGCTCACAGTAGTAGCTTGCCCTGGTCACATCACAGCCCCATGGACCTGCAGTGCTGGAGCAGAGGCTTTCCTGCTGGTTGCTCATTCCCGGCAGATGTCAGTCCATAACACCATGGACCATAGTACATAACACAGCCTATGGTCAGGTAGCCATCCATCACATTTACATGCCTCCTTATTTCTGATCACAAGGACCAAGCTCCCCGAGGCAGGGTCCAGCCTCGCATTGTGCGGCAGACCTTCCTCACTGGTTTCACTTTTCAGTTAGCTGTAAGTTACAGGTGTAGCTCCTAAGTCCTTTAGCACTTTGCCTTGACCTTGTGCATTGCAGGGAAAGAAAAGGTAGTTTGGGTCAAAACCAAGAGTAATAGATGCTCTGGAAAATCCAATACACAAGTCAGGTTGGCAACAGTAAGAGATTTGTCCAAAGCACACAAGGGTTAAAGTATTTCCTTACCCAGCATAGCGACTCACAGTTCAGAAAGCATGCTTCCCTCAGGCCTGCACGGAGCATGGCTCAGACACGGGACATGCAAGGACCTCTCATCAGGAAAGCAGAAGGCAAGATCCACAGTGCAGATCTGAGAGCAGAAAACGTCAGTGGCCCTGTGCAGCAGCTGTTCTTCCCGCTAGTAAATAGGCTCAGCTCACCCTGACTATCTCCAGAGCCAGTTGCCTGATGCAAACACCATAATGTTTTGCATCAAGGTCTTGCTTCTGTACTGTTCACAGTGCTGGAAAAGGAGTTTCCCAGATCCCCCCCAGCCTTTTCTATCTGTGCATTGAGCACGGAAGAAAGCAGAGTAGAAGATGCTGAGACAATTTTGGGGATGCACACCCCACTTTCTGAATTTTCTTTTAAATGCTTCCTTTTGTCAAGTTTTTGCCCCCTTCTCACTGATGCTCTGGCTAATGGTGTTGCACAGAGGAGTGAGAGAGCTCGTGCTGTCCCACAGACATCTTGGGTGGGGAGGTCAGGCCGCGCACCAAAGCCCTTGCCCAAACATCACCCACTAGTTGTCTGAGATAAAAATTGCCTTCTTTAGACTTCAGAATCAACACGTCTTTGAGATGAACACAGACAGCTCACAGTTATACCTTCGTAGTCTTCATTCTACTTTTATGATATTCTGGATTTATACGGCTGGAAAAAGTTAATTTAACCATCAATAGGGGCGGACTCTCCAAGTGCAGAAGACTTATATAAATGGCCTAGATTTCATAGCCAGCTTTACACCATCATCTCTCATAACCAAGAGTGTAGCCCAGGAAAGGAGGGGAGGTAAAGCAAAGAGGAAATTTACCCTGCACACTACTGCATTGTGGATAGTCTTATTTATGGGAAATGCTCCCAGAGCCAGTCATGAGTTGGAAAGCCACCTCCAGTCTCAGCTTAACTCCCCATGAACAGGACACAGATGTGCAGTGTGGTATCTTGAGTCTTCAACCACATACAAAAGGTTTCAAAAGTAACCTGGGTTTCACTCTTTCAATCTCGCAATCTCACAGCTGATTTTCCTCATAGCTGGCATCAATGTTGACCAAAGGGGAGCAGGATAAAAGGCAAATATTTCTGACTGAGGAAGTAATCTGCCAGACCTCCAGTTCACACGAAGAACTCTTGTGTTGACTCCACCTTCCTCAGATCCAGCCCCACATTTGGAAAGCCATTCTTAATAGCTCGCTTTCAAGCTGTTCAGATAAACACTGTGCATCCTGCTGCTTACGAGTAGTCAAGCATAGCATTAACTTCAGCACTTCAGAGTTTTGTGCTGCATCTACCCTGTGCCATCACCTGCTAACACCGAGTGAACACAGAAGAGAATGCATGTAGACAGGGAAGACCCTTGACACTGCATACAGACATGGATTCCCTCTGCTGCCGCTCATGGTGCTTGGGGAAGATATGATCAGCTATAACCACAATGCCAAGCGTAAGTGGGACTTCTCACGAGCAAAATGAGGTGTCTTCCCTTCAGAAGTTCGGACCTCTCCAAACCCCTATTTACTAGAATCCAAGCAAGAAACTCAGAAGCAAGCAAGCATTTCTGAGCCACCTTTTGGCACTGCAGATGGGAAGACTAACTACAGGTTTTCCTCTCCCCCATATTCCTTTCCGTGACTGTCAGGTCAAAGACACAATGACCTAAATTGATATGCCCCTGCTTCTCTCATTCTACAGCCATGTCTATCATTGGTTTCCTCTCCTCTATTTCCATTACATCCACGTGAAGGTCTTTACCCATTTGGAAGATCTCCATGGCCAGCTATGTCGGTTGGAGAGTATTTGCCAGTAATGGAAGTAACGTCCAGCTTCCACTGCTTGTCCCAAACCTCCTCTTTAAAGTCCCACAGGAATAGCAGAAGACTACCAAAAAGCAGTTCTGTTTCACAAAGACTGTGCTCTATTGTTCCCTAAAGGCTTAGAACAAATGTAGTCTCCTGGATCTCCCAAACACCCTAGAAGATTACCATCCATGTTTGTAATGACCCAGTATTCCAGCTAGGGATTTATTTTGTTCTCCCACCTCCCATTTTTTTGTGTTTTTTTTTTTTTTTAAAAAAAAAAAACCAGCCACCACTGCTGCAGCAGCTCCGTGCAAGTCACATCAATTCCATTCCCAGGGGTGCAAACCAATTTCTCTTGTTTTTCCGCCCGTCTCTCTGGCTGAACCTCCAGCAGCCTTCAATCCCATTAATCCAAGCACTGCTGGCAATGACGAAGACTGATTTCACCAGCAAACGATCAATTTGTATCTCCCCCCCTTTTTTCTCTTTTTCTTTTTTTTTTTTTTTGGTGCGATGTACAAAATATCATGAAAAAGGCGTTAGTGGTGATAGTTCCACAACAGTGAAATAATAGAGTAATAAGGCAATCCACTTTTGACCTTGCAGGACAGCTAATTCATCTACCCATCTATCTTAATTATTCCCTGGGTTACAAAAGAGAAACTGTACAATTCATTCATTCCACGGTGACAATTCCATTTTCCACCCCCAGTAAAGCACCATCCTTTCTCTGCAGTGATCCTGCCATAGACCACATCCCTTCTCAGCCTACTCATACCAGCCCACATGCAAACAGTCATTAAGGGCCTGATCCAAAGCCTGTTGAAGTTGATCAAGTCAGGCCCTCGTTGGCCCCAACGCACTCTAGTCTGTGCCCTTCCACACCTCACCCTCACTTCTAAGCAAACAAGAAATCGGCCATCTTCATAAGCCATATCAAAAGCAGCAGTGGGATCTCTGGCAGAGTAGAGAGGCATTTAGACAGGCGAACTTTGCCCTGGGAGCCTGATCTTTTCAGATCTTCTCTCATGTTGATGGAAAGAAAGTATCTTACAGAAAGGTGTGTATGGCCTCAGAAAAGCCTGAGATCTGCCTGCACTGGATGAGAGCAAGATAGGATCTCTGGAATTTGAAGAGCACATTGTGGTAAGGGTACAGAGAAGACCTAGACCATTGGAGAAGATTAAAACAGCATCTTCTGATGGCACTGCTCTAAGTTCTGCTATGTATCATTTGCTGAATATTAATGTGGCCTGGAAGTTAATATCCGAGTTTCAAATACAATCTTACATCCATGCAATCTGATCTTTCTGCTGCTTCACCTTGGCGGTTGAATCCCACAACCTACCCATTTTTAGGCATGGCATCTACAAGTAGACTGTTTGCACATGACTCTCCAACCTGCAGGGAGAGGCTGGTGTGAATAAGTGTCTCCCACCGTTCTCTGAAAGAGCAGAGGTTAGTCTTTACCTCCAACAGGCAAAGGGGGCTGTTGACATTTGCAATACCAAAATTTCACAAATCCCTTACAGCTGCTAGGAAGAAAGCAAAGAACTGGCCACAGGAGAAGGTAAGGAGGAAGGTGCTTCAAAGAGAGTAGTGGCAACTGAGACAAATCCCACTGACTCTTGGTTGTTCCACCTGTGAGTTAAGGTGAAACAAAAGCAGCAGAAATCCCCATAAGGGACAGCTGCCTCCGGTCAGGTCTGCTCCGACTGGGAAGAGTCTTGGGTGCTGATACATCCTTGAAGATTTGCACTTTCCTAGCATCCCACTTCTCTGCAGATGTTCTTAAGGTCATCTTTGGGCTCCCTAGTCACTCAGTTCCTCTACTCAGCATCTCGAGATCCCTTTTGGACTTCTGAGCAAGCCAGACTCTTTTCCCCTCCTCACCCTCATCTCTCCCTTCCATCACTTTACTTACACTGCTCAAGCCTGTATTTCTGCTTGTTTTTCCAACACCCAAGTCCCCTTATCTAAAATACGTACTGCTCTCTTTCTCAAAGCCATTAAACCCAGCACTTCCTTTCCTCTGTCTGTAACAGGTCGTCTTAGCTTGATTTCCTTTCCTGCCTGGTTTCTCCACCTCTGTCACATTTGTCTCCAGCCTGTGCTGCCCTACCATACCAAATCCATTCCCTTTTTCATCCCCATTATCCTCTCACCTCCTGGATTCCTCTACTTGTCTCGCACAGTCCACACTTTTGATTCACATTAGGAAGGCAACTTAATCTTCCACCAACTTCACTCTGCTGATACATCCTCTGCTCCCTTACCTCTTTTCCCCACTCTTACCTTCATTTTCCCCTTCTTACTGTTTTTTTATGCTTACTGTGGTCCCAGCCGCATTATCTCACCAACCTACTCTGCTTCCTCCTCCCCATAATCCTTTATGTGAGTAGGCATCCCATTTCCCTCTTTGTCACATCTAATCTGAGACTGAAATCTCTTAAGAGAAGTGGGTATATCTTCTTATGTGAAGTTGGTACAGTGCCTTGACAATGTACAGTGCTTGAATTATTATTATTAATACACTGCTAACACAAAAATACCACCTTGGGTTCAGGTATTCCTGAGACACAGACTGCTGCAAGCAGCAAAGTACGTCAAGGAAGTATCAGAGCTGCTTGTCCCTTTCTTACAGTTTACCCCTAAGTCTGCCCCAGCAGGAACAAGATCCTGGGCTAGAGTGTAAACAGAAAGGGAAGACAATACCCTACATCTCAGAGAGCAGAACTGGAGCCTAGAGTCAGGCATACACAGGGAGGGCAGGAGAGCCCACCCCACTACCACTAAATACCCAGGACACTGCATAGATGTATTCAGACCCCTTAGCACAGAGGTGCCTACTGACATCGGCTCCTCTGAAGACCCATAGTCAGTTGATAGGAGCCTGGCACAGAAATGTGGGTGGAATTTAGGCTAGCTGAGTACAGCCCAGGCTGCCCCTGAGCAGCGAAAATAGTGAAGCAAAGACCCCAAGGCAGAGCCTGGACCAGTGGTGCTGCTTCACTGCCACATGTATGCCATTGTTCCCAGTGCCTCCATGTGTGTTTCAATAGAGCCTGCATAGTATGTCCAGGCTCTTGGGAAGCAGCAAGTGGACACAAACACAAGGTCTACAGTGAATAATGTTACAGCAGGACACAGAGATCATGTGTCTGGAAGCACTGGAAGCAAAGCAAGCTGATGCACAGGCATAGCTGACACAGGTTGCTGCAAGCTGGAAACAAAAACGCTACCCCAGCCCGTACCATAACTACCCCAAGTCCCAGCAGAGAAGCTGTACAGCGTCACAGTGCAGAATGACACATAACTGGTTTTCCAGTTAAGATATTGACTACCAGCTGAGGAAGATGCATGTCAGTCCCTGTCTGACACAGGTTCCCTGGTTGACCTTGGTCAATTCATATGACATGCTTTGGAGTCCATCTTCACACAAAGGAGGACTGCAATCTTTCATCTGCTTCTTGGCATTGTCTAGACAGGATTATAAACGTCCTTTGTGGCATGTCCAGTCTCCAGCATCCACATAAAGTTCACACTCTTCTTCCACAAGGCAGTCTTTCTGGTTCCTTGAGCTTTTGTCAGGTGTCTCCCTGACCCCAAGACCATGGGGTTTTCCCTAAGCTACAGCCTGAGTTTTGCTATTTCCCAGAAAGTCCTCTTCCTCCCAGTTCCCTCTTTTTGCAGTATTTTCAGTAATCCTGTTCCTTCCCCTTTTCCTCAGAGACCGATCACCATTCAACCAAACCCCTTAGAGTCCAATCCTCCTCTTACCTTCAGCTGTCTTTAAATACTATGGCTGTGAACTGTGAGGCACTCATAGGTGGCCAGCTGCTCCCTGTTAGCATGGTTACTGGATGACAAAGGGGCTGGCCCATAAGCCCTGGCATAACATGATTTTTTTTTTCAACAACCCAGAATTCACACTGGAGAAGCTTCATTCTCCCCTCAAGAATTAACCTTTCTGCACCTCTCCGCTGTGCTGGTGCTTTGTGGTATGCAGGAACATTTCCCACCTCAGGCACAGTTACTAGTCTCTTTCCTGGCACTGGATATGGAGTATAGCTAGACAGATGAATGCTTTGATCTTCTTGATGGCTGGTGCATGTACAAAGCTTTTGGAGTCATGTACTTCCTTGTTCCCCAGGAGAGCAAAGTTTCTTGCTCAGCTGAAAATTAACTTCTGGGGTTGCACTTTCTCACTTCCTCTTAAATGGCCTGCAAAGCGGCTCTGAAAGCAAAATACTACACTCCAGGGATCCCATGACCGACCTTTCCCAAGCACTCCTCAAGAAAAAAGAAGGGGAAAAAAGCAAGGCAAAGGGAAGAATAAGGAGAATGGCGGTCCTGGCCAAAGAAGAAGTTTCAGAGGAGAGAAAAAGGAAGAAGGAATGAGAAGGGAGTGAAGGAGAGAAAAAGGAATGGAGGGAGAGAGGGAGCAGCAATAATAAGGTCATTTGTTACAGGAGCTACTCCTAGTCTGTGTGTATGTAACACAATTTGAGCTAATTGTATTGCCCTCACTTTGGGGACGCTGCTGTCTGTCTCTGAAGCTTTTTCTAATTTCCCCCCTTAATGTACGATTTCAGAATCTTTCATTCTAATGATTTTAATGCAATCAGCAAAACTATGCATGTAATTGTCTTTGGCACGGCACTCGCTGGAGTGGCACTCAGGGACAGCTCCCTGAACCCAGGACTCCGGCAGGAGAATGCAAAACAGGCCTGTTTTCAATCACCGCGGCAGAAGGCAGCCGGCAACGTCTGCGAAAGGCTGCCGAAAAAAAACATTTGTCGGAAGACAATGACAAAAAAGGGGGTCTCAGCTCGGTGCTATTCAGAGACAATTTGTAAGCACGGCTGTTGAAGTCGATCCAAAGGCTCCGGAACAGCTGGAGCTTTGCAGTGATTGATAAGTGCGCCCAGGAGAACTTCATTTCTGCCTGAATGAAGACAAAAGCCCCGCGATGCTGGGCGGATGGGTAATGTCACTATCATTAAGTAGTGAGAGTGGATATGCCAGACCTTCAGATGGGGACACAGTCAGGGCTATGAGGAGAGGTCAGGGCACCCTCCCTTCCTTCCCATCACCGTCAGCTCTTTCCCCTCCCTGACTCCCCCCTCCCCGCACACACACTTTCAGCACAAACACCCCTTTGCTAATTGTAATGCCCATATAATAAAAGTTCCCCTACCTTAAATACCACACCATAGGTCTCTCCCTCTCCTCTTCATGACTGCTGTGTACATGCTCCTTCCAGACCTACTAGGGCTGGTTCTGCCAGTGGATGCTCCAGGCCATCCAGATGCACCTTGTCCACGGACAATGTCACTGTTGCTCATGATCCCACACTCAGAAGACACCACCCTTGAGTACCCACGCTTGGGTGACTCCCACCAAAGGCTGCTTGTCTCCTTCCTCCCTGTATTGCTCACCAATACCTTCTGAAACGCAAAGCCTGCATTTCTGAAGTCAAGTCCAGTTGAAATTTTTGGGCAACCCCGTGAAAACAGTTAGAGCATCACCACAGGAGAAGAAAGCACATGAAATACAAAGCCGATCACAATGGAATTGAACTGGCGTCCATGTGCTTTGCACAGAACCTCATCTGTCTTAAGGCTTGCCCGGTTTTGGATGTTTGTTGACACGGTCTCTTTTTCCCCTGCAGAGTTACCAGATCTCACATGCAATAGTTAGTGTGAAGAGTATTGGAGACAAGTGGGTAGATGATAATCTCAACTTTCGTTTTGTGCTTTTCTCATGATGAAGAAAAAGCTGGAAAATACAACCCAAGTTGTTCTGAAACAAGCAGCAAAATTAAAGGACCTTTACTCATCGAATTACCCTTGGTGCTGCCCACAACTAGTCAAATTCAAGAGCTGTCTACTCAGTTTCTACATATTCGTAGTCAGGACACCAGACACCTCTGAAACTCTGCAGCACAGCTGGGAATCAGCAGCGCACCACAGAAGCCATCAGAAAACAGTCCACAGCAAGGGTGACACCCATGCAGGAAGGGGAACAAACTGCCTGAAATTGCTCCAAGCCTGTGTCACAAATCCTCTGAGGATCTAACAACACACCTCAAACACTTGCTCTTTCCATTCCAAGTACTGAACCCACCTCTTTTCTCCTGCTGTCAATGGCCAGCCCAGGCAATGCCAGAGACAAGACAAAGACCTCTTCCAAAAACCCCACAGAACCTGTCCTTCAGCGAGAAACATTAGTCTGTCACCTTCTGGGGTGCTTTAAGGAGCATGAAGGCAAAAGAAACTGGAGTGGAGAAAAAAGGTTCCTACTGGCAGACAGCCTATCACTGTTTTGCTTCCTGCTGAAAAAGCCACCCCCCTCTCACATAACGCGGTTAACCTGCTGTTCAATGACGCAGCCTAAGAGCATAGAGCTACAGTTCTCCAGTGGGGATCCTGGTCCAGGATACCCTCACCCAGCTACAGCTGAGGCTGACTCATCACCAATGGAGATGAACCTAAAGAAGGATGAGAAGCTTCAGTCAGAAGGTCTGGGACCACTTCCAAATTCTCTTGCTGACATGGACCCAATCACACCCGCTCTGTTATATCTCTCTCTTTTCCCACTTTTCTGCCTCAGAGCTCTACAGTGCGTGGTCCAGGCTGCTGTTCAGCTGTACAGCACCTACAGCAACAATACCCCACCCTGCGCTGGGGCTATAACCTGCCCCAGCAATAACATTTCCAAGAGTCCCCACCTACCAACACTCAGCATATTCCTGCCACATCGCCACCATGTCAGAAGCCATAAA
>NW_008824648.1:437103-441120 GCF_000699105.1 Pygoscelis adeliae
GGAAAGAGGAAACTCCAGCTATCAGATTATCACTGAACCCCGCTGTGCTTCAGATCAGATCCATCTGAACCTTTTAGGAGCTCAACAACCACCACTCCCTTGATTCCCATATCCTTCACAGATAAGCTGCCCGGAGGGAGGGAGCTGAGACCCCCGAGATGTCCTTCTTTGCAGAAGGCGATCTCTAGTTGCTCAGTGCTAGCAACCAACTATTTAGAGCCCAGGACGCATAAACTCACATTTCTGCTACTCATTCAATGACATCTGTGTCAGCAACCCTGTCTCGCTTTAGACTGTTAGTTCTTTGGGTAACGGAAAGCTTTGTGTCCTCTGTTTGTACAAAACCTACCATGTGCCCAGGCCTCTCAACCACCACAGGAAGAAGCAGCAGCCCTCATACAGCTCCAGCACAAACACAGAAAGCTGCCTGACATCACTCTGTGCCTTCTGCTGGTGGTGAAAGCAGGGTCAGCTGACATTCCCCTCAATCTCCCTCCACTTTCCAAACTCCAGGAACCTTTTGCTGAAGTAACACAATTTTATTTTTGACTGACTTACACCCAGCCAGCCAGCATCTTGCTCTCTCTGCAGGGAGATGGAATAGCACGGGCCAGTGATCAGCATGGTTCTCATCAGCCTGCAGAGGAGCACCAGCCCCACTGCTATTTGTACACGTCCTCTGGAATATCCACATTCAGCACTGTCCTTGCCAAAGCCACCACCAAAATGTGCACGTTGTTCCCTAGTTTTGCTGTCCCCAGAGCTGGCACTGGTTGACTGTTCTGCCTTCCTACTCAGACAGCCAAGCACTGCAGTGCTGGGGGGATCTCAGGTGGTCCGTCTTTGGTGTGAGCTTTGGGGGGCCCCTTATGGACATCCTTCCTGAGCTGGTAGCCCTACTGGCTGCAGCAGAACAGCTCTTGTAGCCTCTCTGGAGCAGAGGGGTCACAGCAGACCCCCTCTGGAAAAGGAAACAGGCACTCAAACAGCTTAGTGGTGCCTGTCAACCAAGAAAGGAACAGGATCCCAAAGTCCCAGTGGCTTACAGCTCCTCTCTTCCACTGAGCAATGCTACTTCAGGTTCTGTACCTCCACTCTGCAGGTAGCCATGATGATTCAGGAACCTGCTTCTGAAGGCAGAAAGATATCTTTTTTCAGGGCCTGCACATTCAGCAGTGATGTTACCAGTAACATGTCAGAGCAAAGCTTTGGCAGTGAGCAGAAGCAAGATACCCAGTTTTAATGAACTAATCTGGACCTGCAGAGACTTTATTCCAACTAAGTAAAGATCCCTCAAGCCTCCACTCAAGCTCAGCCAGGCCTAAGCCTCCAGCAAAGTGACTATCAGTTGCAGTGACATGTTCCTCACAAGGCACTGCATTTCTCACAGGTTCCAGCTTCTAGAAGGAGGAGAAGAAATTGCCCAAGTATCTTACTGCTGTAAGACTTCCTGTTCCTGATTTTTGGTCACAGAAAAGGATTCAGCAAAGTCTCCTAAGATATTTTCCCATTCTCTTACACCAGTCTGTTTAGCCTGATCCTCCCAGTGACTGTAATTCACCTTTCAGTTGCCACCTTTAGCACGACTGACAATACTGTCAGGTCCAGTATAACCTTCACGTGCAGGTAGAGCAACAGTGAGCATCAAATTCCTTGGATATGGTCATACTGCCAGGTACAAGACCCCAAGGCCTCTCCTTGGCTGCCCACAGCCTGCATCACATCCTTTTGAGCATAGGTACCTTGAGTGTTCAGGAGCACCAGGCAGAGGACCTCATGGCCAAGCAGACTGAGACAAGCTGTACACAGGCCACACACATGGCATTTACAGGGACAGTCAGGAGGTGGTCTGTGCTTTTAGACCTGTACAGATGCAGCCCCTACTCCCACTAGGGGAACACATGGCAGAACACCAAAGGTTGTCCCATGAGCTCAGAGCTCTGTTCTGACCTGGACCCAAACAGCAATGGTACTTGGTGCTGGCAAGTTCTGATCCCTTCGTGGTCCTCCCTGCCCTAAGCCATGATGGTAGGGCCAAGTAGGATCCAAAACCTCCCCCAACATGCCTTTGTCCCCACTCTGATCTGTGCAGTAATAAATAGTGATCAATCTTGACAGAGAGCATCCAAGTGTCTGGCATGCTGTGGAGGGCAAGGGCAAGGCAGTCTCTGCTACGGGAGATGATCCCTGGCCTGCCCCTCCTGATGACCCCAGAGAATTCACACCGCCTCACTCCCTCCTCTTGAAAGGTGATAACAAAGGTGTGAGTTTCTAAGCCTGACTGGCTCATGGAGTTAAAACCCAGTGAACCTGACCAGATCAGTGATAAAGCCAGAGCTCTGCTGAATTGGTCATTCTCTTGCTCTCTCCTTCTCTTGCCTGACCCCTCTTTTGCATGGTTCATAGAATCGGCAAAACTCCCTGACACAGAAACTGGAAGACACTCGATCTGTCGGTAACAATTTCCAGCGGCTTTGACAGGAACAGGCAGAGCACAGGAAGAATGAAAAAAGGGAAAGGGAAAAAAAAAATTCCTCCTGCCTCCTATTCTCCCTTTCATTTTTCCTTTGGCTCCCCCTCTTTCCTGGTGCTGTGCGAGCATCTCCTTTCCTTTGTCTGCTGCTAGACAGATGAAGACAGTCCACGAGCTGCAAGAGGTATCCCAACCCGAGCCATGAAACAGACTAATTCATCATAGAGGAAAGTCTGTCTGCACGCAGAAGGGTAGATGAACATCTCTTACTTTAAAGCCCCCACTGCTCTTGCAGCATGCTGCTTCCCTGTCCAGGCCTGGGGTTGCCCACACTGGCAGCGAGGCTTGGAACAGGTAGGAAGGTCAGTTGAGAAGGTGGGGCTGGTGACGGTTTATACCCACATGCTATTTATATTTTGTAGGTCAGCTTTGCTGGGAGGGGGGAAGCTTTCACCTTATTCTGCAGAGCGAGGTGTGGCCTGGGACCGTCAGGGTGTTCTTACCCACTAGACAGCTGGCCCAACCTTTGATCTTTCCTGTTCTCATCGCTGTGGCTTCAAGCCTGTTGTGCAGTAGGCTTCACAGAGGATTGAGGAAGGGTCTGTGAGCAGTCAGAGCATATGGACTGAGACTTCTGCAGCCCCTTCTGGGTTATACATCTGACCCACAGACTGACACCATCACTGTAGGAGACTGGACTCCGAAACCCAGGCAGTTCCTTCCCATCCCTGAGTTCTGATGTCCTTCCCTAAGCAAAGGTCATCCTGACCAAGTGACTAGGGAAATGTGAGTATATAGTATGATGCCTACCTTTTCAGACAACCCATACTTCAGTCTACGTCCACCCTAGCCAAAAATCAGATCAGTGAGAATTATGAGTAGTGGAATCTGTGTTGCATCTTCAGAGATGCATTTTCATCTCCCTCTCCCACTGAGGGAAATGTTTTTCAGAACAGGTGATCTTTTGAAGGAGGTATGCAAGATGGTAGGAAGGAGAAGCCATGGCTCTGATGAGCCAGTGGCCAAGAAACAACAGTATCAATCACACAGGGCCTAACTTTAATCACAATAAAACCAGACTATTATATTGTCATACACCCTGCACCTTCAGGTAACACACACCCTTGGAAGGGTCTGTGCTCAAAAATAAGACCTTACATGACACAAGTCACCTGTACAGAGGGAGGATGTGAGAGCACTAGAGGAGAAATAGAAGGGTTGACAACAGCAAAAATGCAAGAATGTATTTGGCTACTGAATCACAGCAAGTCAGGTTTTTACATTTAGCCCAGGCACCATGTATGTGAGATACCAGCAGGACATCACACAAGGGTGATATCCACCATGAAGCCTTTTCCTTCAAAAGGCAAAGCACATCTGGCTCAGACCCTACATGGTATTTCATGGCCTAGATGAGACTGGGGACCATGAAACCAAGACACACCGATTGATTTATTTTTAACTTTTGACAAAGATGGAAATTCAAAAGAAAAGCTTTACTCCTTCCTCCATGGTAGAAACATCATTGGTGTCTGTTTACAGCA
>NW_008824648.1:441180-468124 GCF_000699105.1 Pygoscelis adeliae
AAATCTAACCTTGGAAGTGATCAGTGCTCAGACTCTCCCTGAAGGCAGGAGCTTGCCTCCCCATCCAGTTCTTTGCTGTGCCAGGATCAAGTTTTCACAGTTGTTTCAAGTTTCATTGGCTTTGAGTATCATGGCACATCAACAAAAGGAAACCCAACAGGTGAAGTTGCAATTGCCCTTCCTGTCTGAGACAGCTGCTGAGAGCTGTGCCAAAGGCAGCCGCTTGTTTCCTTCTCAAGAGATAATTACAGCAGCTAGAAAACACCATTTGCCATGTTGCTTTTAATTCATATCAGCAGAACTGACAGCTCCAGCTACATTCACTCAGGGGCTGCAGGTAGAAGTCTGGGAAGGATGGAGCAGCTCCAGCCTCGACTGCAAAGGGCTGGGAGGCTTTCATCTCAGCCCTCACCGTTGCCTCCCTTTGCCTTGATCCACCCAGCCCCTCTGCTTTCTACAACTGCTCCACAAACCATTTAGCCATCTGTAGTCAGCAGTTGCACCCATTGCTGTGAAGGGAAGGGTGACTTTGTGCTTGAGAGACCGCTGCTGGTCTCAGAAGATCGGGGGTTCGGTCTGCTGTAAGCTCCCCGACCACGTCCTGGGGAAGCTGTAAAAGCTCCCCAGGCTTTTGGTGGTTACTCATCCCCAGCTAGCCATAGAGCAGTTACCATAACCCCACTAACGAGCCAGGCGATGTGTAGAAATGCTCCTGTTGCCAGTAAGGCTGCAGACTGGCTGAGTGCTCCAGCAACTGCTAACGGGCTGTTCATACAGCACAAACTGGGGCAGGAGGGATGAGGGGTAGGTCTTGCACAAGCTAGGAACACATGCTGTTCATTGGTGGGACTGGGGAGATTCCAGAAGTGGGATACACAGATTCAACAGCACAACTAAAGAGAAAGGGACAGGTAAATTAGGTATCTCATAAGAGCGAGCAGGAAGAGGCTGTAACAGACCCCTGCTTGAGAAAACCAGAATACCATCCTTGCAAACCTGGCAGCCACGTCCATTTAGACTGCACAATCTTCAGAGCAGCTGTTGCCTCCTACCACGCTTTGCACAGCACCTAGCACCCCAGACCCCCAGCTGCGCCGGGGCCACCAGGCCATGAAGTGCAGCAATGAAAATACTCACAACAGACAAACTCAATTCATGGAACATCCCTCAAGCAGAAACCACACCACAGTGAGCCACAATTGTTTCTAGTGCCTCTGAAAACAAGTCCGCTTTAAGCTCAGAATTGGCCCAAATCGCCTGTAATCATACAGACTGATGAAAAACATGAGTGACTCAAAACCTAGGGTGTTTCAGCCATGGAAAATCAGGAAAGTGAGGAAGCAAATCAAGCCCTCTCTGTACAGCTGCACCCTCTTGCAAGTCATCATGCAGTGGGTGCTTTAAGACTCTGTCCACCGCGACCACACCAATTTTGGACTTACGCCAGCATAGCTGTCTGAAGTGAACAGTCAAGTAGCTGGACACCAAGGATAAATAAGATTTCTACTAATCCTGCTTTCACAGCAGGATACTAGAAAATTTAGCTGACCTTTGTTAAATAAGCTCAATGGGTCCCTTGAGAGATGGTGAATTACTGTGAGTGAGCAAAGAATGTGTGCCCCGGGCCATAGCCTGCAGAGAGAGGTTTTTCCTGCACAAGAGCCTGCAACCCATCCCCTTCCCAGGAAAACTTATTTCTTTTATGCTAAGGGGGGAATAGGCCACCCCACCCTACTGCAAAGCCAGTTGTGCCCCATCTACAGAACCACTCTCAGGAGCATGGAAGACATTCTGCGCCGTGCAGCTTTTGAGCTGTGGCACTGGAAACTCTCACCGAGGAAGCCGAGCTGCCAACAGAGCGCCCTTCGCCCCAGGATGTCACTGCCATGGCTGCCTGTTTCCCTGCTCACGGGCTTGCCCTCTGGACTGCCAGCACATGCACCTCTGGGGGGCTTTCAGGGGGATAGTGGAGGACAGGCAGCATCTTGGAGACAAGCCCATCGGAGACATCAAAGTTGCAGGGTCCCTTTACTGATATACTATGAATCCAGGGGTATAACGTGGACCAGCACAGTACCACAATCAGATGCAGCCAGACTAAATTTCATTGCCACACAGCACATTTCCTTTGGGAAATTTAAA
Source organism: Pygoscelis adeliae (assembly GCF_000699105.1). NCBI lineage: Eukaryota > Metazoa > Chordata > Aves > Sphenisciformes > Spheniscidae > Pygoscelis > Pygoscelis adeliae. The sequence continues at coordinate 443,323 of NW_008824648.1, forward strand.
ACCTTTAAAAACACCTGTCTACCTGTTCCAGCTTGACTAGCTGGAATTTAGGCCACCTCATCTGACTGGCTGAGGTAGTAGATGCAACAGAGCAGTGCTACGTGAGGCTTTTTCATCCATGTTCTGGCTGAGGTGGATTTGATGAGACACCAAGGTCATACAGGGTGACATCAGCCGAGACATTAACATGCTACAGCAGGAAATGCAGACTATTTCCTTTCCAGGTATAATAGGAAAACAGTATTACAAAGCTGCATCTAGGGTCTTTCATTCAGCGTCTGAACAGCTGGCGCAGAAAACTGATCTGGGCTAACCCCATCAGAGGGAACTAAGCTAGGACAACTCCCACCTGGCAAAGATGTGTCTAGCACTACATTTCTGGGTATCCACAATTGCTCCAGGTGCCACTACTTCTTCCTTTCACAACATCAGGTAGTGAGAAGGAGTAGGGAGGGGAGAAATGCAATTAGAAACTATTTTTTTTCCAGTTCTCATTCTTTAAGCAACCCCTGGTTATCTGGATAGACAAATACCTGGATTGCCTGCTCATGAGAAATTAAAAAAAAAAAGTCTGCTTCAGGTTGGCTTGAGCTCCCTTTATTTTTCTCTCCCCCTATCTCCTCCCAACTCTGACCTCTCAAAAGTTCTCAACTGAAACAGATCACAGGTTCTAGTGTCCATAAAAACAGGAACATTTTTATTTTAGTTTTGAAGCCCGTTTCAATGACCCGGTTGGGGGGGTAGGGAAACAGGATCATTTATCGTGGCTGAGCAGCACAATTCCGTTTGCCAGGCTCTGAAATGAGAGACTCGCTGCTGATTAAGTCAAAAAAGGTAAAAGCTCCTCTGTGTCATTTTTCTCCTTCCCCCCACCCCAAGCCTTTCTTTTCTTTTTCTCCACACACACCACATCCCCTGCCCCCATCTTCCAGCAGGCTCTCTGGAGATGAAGGGGGAGAGAAGCAGAAAGGTTGGTGTCTCAAGGGAAACCCACACCTCTCAATATTCAGAATATCGAATATGAAGTGTCAGAGGAGTTATCAATCTTACTTTGATGGCACGAGCTTCATTTGTTAGCGCAGGACGTGAAAGGGGCCATTCAGAGCCATTCACTGACTTTTCAAAACACATTTCGCCACCGGAGCTTTGTGATTGCTCATTCTACACAGTGTCCAGGTAGGAAGGGGAGCCACATTCAGCCCTGCCAATACGTCCTAGGCAGCAAGGGAGGTGCAGACAAGTAGAAGTACATATAATGGCAGCAGCATTGTGCAGAGCAGCAGTAGCATGAGATGAGGGCCAGTTCTTGGGCTGGTGGAAAGCCACATACGCTACTTCAATTGGCCTGTAACATATGATGACGCAGCCCAAAACACGTAATGGAATTAGGCAAACCCTCTGCTGACACCAGTGAGTGAGCAGTGAAACCATCTGAGCCTAATCCTTTTCCTCAACTGTAGGCTCAGCCCAAGACCTCTTAGTCATCACCAGCATATCGGCACTCTTCCTCACCTCCTCCCTAATCCTAGTGCACACAGAGAGAAGCCTCAGCAAGGACCGGAGAGCAGCCTAATTCTGAGATATGCCAAACAGCCCCAACTCAACAATCACATACTACACACAGCAGTATGGAGACCTGGATCCTGGCTGACAGCAGAGCAGCAGCAGCAGCACTGGGATTAGGCTCCAATGGGATCAGCAAGGAAATGATACCGGTAGGGCAACTCCTAAAAAATAAAAATATGTATATACACACACACTGTCAGCCTACAGAGTTTCCAAGTGAAAGACAGGTCACCCATATGACAAGCAAAGACAGGGGGCAGGACTGCTCACTGGTGAAGAAAGATAACACTGTTATGGGCCATAGGCTGCAGGTTATATATTCTGATCTGCGTGGTTCTCTGGCTCCTTGTCAACCCTGCAGTTCAGGAGGTTGACATTTCTAACCCACACCTATTTTCCGTATTGTGTGATCCATAGCCTTCAAGTTTGCACACAGTCGCCCTTTTGGGCAGCCAGAAGGGACAGGTTTCAATCTTCCCCTAATTCATCTCTCCTACCACTCCCTGATTTTTCCTAAACATCAGCAGTTGTATTTGGGGCTGAACCAGATAGCACGTGACCCAATTCTCTCTTCACTTGCAACTAACTACTGTAAATTGCAGACAAATCAAATACGTATAAGCTCCAGTGACCTACAAGAAATCACATGTGTGTTGCTCTCTGACCAACACTTTCCAGCCTTGAAAATAAAGGTTTGATTCCTAAATGTGCATTCTCTACTACTACGAATGTTCTGCTGCTCCAAAGTTAGTGCAAGCAGCACGCTATCAGGGGGTAGGATAGAAATCTGGACACTCCACAGTATTCAGTGCCTACCCTTGCATTTAAGAACCAGCTGGTGGAGATAAGTAAAGCTCCCTTGATTCCCAGAGAGCTACATTGATTTAAGCTAACTAAAGGTTCAGACCCCAACTTTTATACAGGCAAGTTTGGAAATGCTGGACTGCTGCTGTTTCCTGCAGAGCCAGCATGTGGAAATGAGGTGCTGTTGTTTATGACAGACCACTGTGCAGAAAAAAAATCTCCTGGTCTCAAACGTGACCTTTCCATCAGAGGTCACCAAAAAGTCATCAGTGATTTCATCAGATATCAACCAACTCAATTGCCCTTACGTGCACACATAGCAGTAACAACGTACAGGTCACACTCATTTCCTTGTGTGAGTCAGTCACTCTGAGCCCAAGGCCACCAGTTAGAAGAAAGAAAGATCGTCTGAGATCCTGAATTAGATTTCTGCTCTTGGCTCAGATCTCGTTCTCAGAAATATGCCCACTGAGTGATTACAGGAATTATACACCCAGTTTAGCATTACAGGAGAGCGTCCTAGGGACAAGGGGGCTGCACTGCAACAGCATAAATCAGTGTGGCTCTACCGACACCCCAGCACCTCCACTCCGATTGTGGACCTGCTCTGGCATATCTACCCCATGGATTGGTTTGGCTACTGTCCGATGTTAGCACGGGAAAGACAATAAAGAGATGAAAGAATGATATAGACATGAGGGTGACTATTTTCCAAAGAGGAAACACTTGCTTTAGCTGTCAATGATTTACAGGGTCATGTTGTTCATTGTGGACATATTTTATTGTCATTAGTTATCACATTCACTGCTGGAGCCCTAAGGAGCCCCGCACAGGAACTTGGGCCGTGCAGTGCAAGGTGCTGTACAAATACAGAAAGCTGTCAGGGGGGTAAAGGCACCGGAGTCCTGCCAGCTGCTGCCACTGCAGAAGATACTGCAGATTCACAGCAGGACATAAAAGAGGCAGTAGGGGGAAGATGGCAGGTGTCCAGAGTGCCAGAATATTTCTCAGCTCAGCACAGAACAAAAAGATTCTCTTCACTCCATCAAGTTTATAGAGTTAAGTTCACAAATGCTAAATGCTTGCATCATTTTTAACACTTTCTTACTGGCCACAAGGCTGTCAAAATGCAGAGGAACTGCCTGCGCAGTCAGAATCCTGAACAGGAGATTACCCAATAATAATAATTATTGGTATTATTACCACAGATTTATACAGGCTGCCTCTATCAAGAGAGACATTGTATTCTCCTTGTGAAATAACATTTGCTTTGCTCTTCACAGAAGAATTAGAGGCTTTATAGGCAAAAATATACTGGCAAGCTACTCCAAAAGCACTCTGAGAGAGGGCAGAGGTCTACATCAAATATGTACCTTTGCACCTGCTTAGTCTATGATCGCTTTTGCAGTGGTGTAAATCAGGAGCAACGTTCCTGGAGTCAATGCACCAGACGCTCCACTAATACAAATCAGTGCAGTTCACTGACTTCGTATAAAAACCCCACAGACACGATACGGCAAGAGAGCGCAATCAGGCCCTGTCCGAGATCACCCCGTGTCCATATGCTGTTATTCATTACAAAGTATGATCTCAGTGCCTGGGGGCTCCTAGGAAGGCCAAAGTCCCCACTCCACTACATTCTGCACTGATCAGTAATGACATACAGCACCTGCTTCAACAATTTGCAATGAAAGGAGACTGAAACCAGGTATATTCTGGATACACTCTCAGATGATGAAATTACTGCCAAGTCTCGTAATCATACGGTGAGCCCATACAAGCCCACATTTTTCAAGCCTCAGCTCCCAGCCTAGCGAGTTGACAAGATCTTGCAGAGAAAAGCTTCTCTCTTACCTAAAGCAGCCTCACAACTCAGACCTGCAGGCTGGCCTTTCTGCCCATTTCTGGTTTCCAACTGCATCTTCAGTGCATGGCACATTAGCCACTGGCTGGGTTGGCTCTCAATCCTATTTGTGCTAAATCAGCGTAGAAGGAACTAGAAGCCCAAAGAACAAAACAATGGGAAGCAAAGACTAGGTAACAAAATGCCACGACAACTCTTGTGAGTCAAAATTGACACAAACTTTCCAGACTGAGTTTTCAATGTGCCTGAACTTGAGTTGGAATTATCAACTCGACGTGCACATTTATTTTACTTACTTATTATTCAGATCTAAAGAAATCATTTATCTGCCAGGAAAAAAAGTGAAATACCAACACACACTAGGAAAGAAAATAAACACACCACTGCTCTGAGACAGTGGTGTAGGAGCTATGCAGAGCTGGCAGCCACAACCCTCATGAGAAACGGTGTGGCTCCTCCCTGCTCTGGTGTGTTCTCAGCTGTTATTCAACCATGATACTTTAGTTAAAGGGAGTAACCCCAGTCTCCCAAAGAGCAGCTGCTGCTATTACCCATACATACAGTTACTAACCAAAAAAGAAACATAGGGTAAGAGACTGTGCTGGCCCTCCAGACAGCACGGCACCTGCAGTCCAGGTGGGAGGAGAGCCATGGTTGTTAGCAGCCAGCCTGAAGGTCTCCCCGAAGTACAGCATCCTTCCTGGACCATGCTACAGGTCCTAGAGATAACCTACAACTCTGCAGCACTGCCAAGGTCCCCGCATCAAAGACTTCCAGGAGATCACTGAGAGACAGCTTCAGGGCCATGCCTCACAGTGGCTGTACCAGAAGAAGGATCCTCCAAGATGTCTTTGCACCTCTGACTCTTACAACACAAAATCACAGACTGGATGAGGTGGGAAGGGACCTCTGGAGACTGTCTAGTCCATTCACCCTATTCAAATGAGGGTCAACAAGATGAGATTGCTCAAGGCTGTGTCCAGTCAGGTTTTAAATATCTCCAAAGATGGAGACTCCACAACCTCTCTGGGAAACCTGTTCCAGTGTTTGACCACTCTATAAAAATCATCGGTACATGGCTCACATGTGGAGATATGCAGCCACCTCCTAACCTGATTTGTCCACCACGTGTCAGAAGTGAAATGGAATAACTCCACTGTCCCTAGTCAGCACGTTACTGGTATTGTAACAAACCTGCTGCAATAGTATTTGGAGCCCAGCTGGAGCTCGGTGCCCCATATGCTACATCTGTCACACCATGAACAGACAAGACAGAGAAAGAGTGAGGAAACAGGATGCAGAGAAGTGGCATGGTTCAGTTTAGCTCACACAACAGGCAGGACTAAAACCGGGGCCTCCAAATCCTCTGTTCACTCCACAGCATCAGGAGAACCATGCTAAAATATCTACAACAAAGCAGCTTTCTGTGTTCCGCTTTGCCACCAATGTTGGTGACATTTTTCATAGTAAGTACAAGCTGTTACAGGTCTAACCTTTACCTTTTCCTGTTCATAGATCTGAAAAGGAAGGGCTTTCTACAAGACAGTTCCTTGTTTGAGTATTCCTTGCACAAGGAACATGCTCAGATCTCTATTGCAGTGATTCACCTTCAGAAGACCTTTATTCCTATGTAAGACATCTGAGGTCACTAAAGTTATCTGCTCCTACTACTGCAGTGTGGATTAACCATGGAAATAGAAAATAGCCACAAAACAGGACTTTTCAGATGGACCGAGAACCACATGTGTCTACAGGACTCTCAGAGGGCCACAGGTCTCCTTCTCATTAAAACCACCAGGTGCAAACACACACCCACTGTGCTATGGTCTGTGATCCCATTCGTAGGGCTGTGTAACTTCTCTTCCAGGGCAGGGATACACCTGCCCTGAGAACCACCGCTTTTCCCATTTGTTACCTTCTGCCAGCACTTTTCTGGTTAAAGGCAAAGCAGAAGGAAAGTTAAAGAGCAGCAACAGCTGCTCCGGTGTCTTCCCCAGATGTTCAGCCCGTTAACAGTTTGAGAAATCATTCGTCAGCAAAGGTTTTGCTGCCTTGCAGGCTTATCTCTGAAACAACACAGTACTTACAGAAGAACTTGCTCTCACCCCGCCACACTTAGCACCTAGAAACCCCTTGTCATTTCTTAACCCACCACACTCTGGATTCTCTCTTTGGGTCATAGAAATTTAGTGCCATGACGGACAGAGATGCGAAGAGGCACCCACCCAGTTAAGACTGCCTGCACGCACTCGCAAAAGTCAATCTGAATGTTTCATGAATAAAAAAAAGTTAACCCAGTTTTTCTGGGTGCCGTGCTCCAGCACATCTCCCTGCTAGAGCGCGGTCTTCTGCTGATTATCATTCAATTACTGTTATAATTCTCTGTTACAGGGATTGATTGCAGAGGTCAGTAAAAGGGAGAATTACAACAAGTGTTAATGTTGAGATCAGGGTATGGTTGAGATCAGGACGGAGCAGAGTGGCTCACGTCCAAAGTTATAGCAGGTCAAATTACAAACAGCAAAGGGCAGTTTAAGCAGGCCAATGTTAGGACCTCTTAACACCAGGTATCAAGGACTTGCAGCTGAACCACAGTGACAAGAGCTAATTGCCACAGGGGTACAGGCAGGACCAATTACAAGTGTTAACTGCCAATTAAAATGACAGGGCCAATATCAGGGCCACTACAAAGATCAATTATGGGATTACGGCAAAGGCCCACAAGTAGATAAGAACAAGGCCCACCTGCAGCAACACAGAGAAACTCAGATGAGGAGCTTCTGAAAGTGGGAGAAGACTTTTTTCCCTTGAGGCAGCTGGAAGACAGAGGCTCAGTCTCTCACAGCTGGCACAACTGAGGTTCAGTGAAGTTCAGGAAACAAAGCTGATTTACTCCAGCTGGGGTTTCAGCCCGAAGGCCTTCAGTGTTGGTAGGAGTGGGGTAAGATTTGACTTACCTTCTCCATGGTGTTAGAGTCTCATGGTTGTAAAGAACTACCAAGAGGAGCCAGAGAGAACTGCATTTACAAAGGGCTCACCGAAAAGGAGCACAGAGCACAGCTCTATTAGCCTGAGGAACCAGCCAGGTGTGAAATCCAGACCTCCTGTACTGCTTCTTTGCTAGAGTTAACACCAGTGAAACCAGGATCAGAGGTTTTGAGCTCAGCCTTGCTCTCTCCATGCTTAATTACCTGCCCATCCATAAGCACATTATGCAGTGTGTGAAAGGGCTTCTCAGACCTCTGCTAAGCACTCCAGCTGTTTCAGAGCAACAGGCAGAGCTTTATGAATAACCTTAGGGGCTCCCCTCTGTTTGCAGAGCTCACACATTGCTCTTAGGACCTGACCCGCCTTCTCAGCTCACACAGACCTTCTCATCTACTTTGAAGGCATCTAAGCCACAACCATAGCATGCTCAGGACAGTGGTACGAAAATACCATCTCTCCTTTGCCCTCCAAAGCCATCTAGGTGAGGAGTGAGGTCAGAGCATAAGGCGAGCAGGCAGAGAAGCCATGCTGGGCTAGAGGAACACACATGTAGATTTCCCTGGGGCCTGAACTTTGGTTTGTTCAGAGGAAGATGCCCGAGATCAGGCATATTCCCTCCAACTGCAAAACTCTGTTCCAGGTTTGCTTTCCCCTGGTATCAACCCATCAACACCTAAATGATCCCAGCTTGGAACAAAATTGCTAAATGCCCATAGAGACTGACCACATCCACCTTTGGGGCAGGACACATGCCACTCCAGAATCTTTCACATGTGGAGGAGACAGCAATCCCCCGCATGCCAACCCCAGAAAGATCACATTACACAGTCCTGAACACCACAGAGGCTGCCCAGATTTCTTTGGAGCTGCAGGACCCACAACAATGAAATCAGCTGCAACCTCACAGCACACCTACCCCTGCAGCATAACCAAGACGACACCAAAACCCCATCCCAAAAAGCCTGGCTTTCTTCTCCAAGCACACACCCTTACACCGCCCAGCTCCCAAGCTGTGCTGGAGCACCATTTGCCCAGGCTGGCAAACGATGTCCCTTTTACCGGCTGGACAAGATCCCCTGAATCCTGTGCCGTGCAGAGGCAGCCAGTCAGAACTGCGCTACCTTCCCCGCTCACCTCCGAGATGCTGCTGTAAATCCAAAGAGACATTATCTTACCTGCCACCGCGTTACCTCCTTGACTGCCAGCAACGGCAAAGGGACTGGTGAAAAATGCTGTAAATTAATTAACATCAGACCTCTTGTAGCTGTTTGTTACTGTAAACAAACATTTTAATATGCAGTAATTAATTAAATCTGCCATGCTGTCCCCCTCCTCCCATTGATCTTTCTTCAGCTTTTCTTCTGCTCTGCCTCATCTTTTTCGCTTGGTGAAACAGATCACTTGCAAACAGAGACACCGCTTTCCCAGTGGTCCAACAGCAGCGACCCAATTCAGAGAGATCACTTTCCTCTTCTTAATCAAATGCTGGTTCTATTTTTTGCCCACACATACTAGCTTTTTATCTCCTCCTGTGCACATTCTTTTCTACCTCTGACACCTTCCTTCCCATTTATCAAGTGTAAATATAAAACGAATTTTTTTGGTAAAGATTTAAACAACACCCCAACACTTACCAGTTGTTCCCCAGACAAAAAAAAAAAAAAAAAAAAATCTATCAGATGACATATCTTGGCATCATCTGCTTTCCTTCAGCAGAGTCTTTCCAGCGCCATCCTACTACAGCTCAGCTTTTTTATTCTCTCAAATCTAACCTAAGCCCTAAGTTTTCTCTTAAGCTGTAGGCAAGCTGTACCAGGTGCTGCTCAGACAGAACCCATCTCTCAGCTAAGTCTTCCTGGTAGCTCCAGCTTATATTTGATAACCCATTAACAGTCCCACAGCAATACTGCCCTATACTTTAGCTTTCTCCCATCCCTAAACACTAACGGAATCCAACTGTAACTCTAAGATTTCTAGAAAGCTGTAGACAGAGCCCCACAGCCACTGCCCAGTCAGACCTGGTCACTTTGAACCTGAAAGGTTAGGGTTGGGGTTTGGGTCCAGACTAAAGGTAAAAGAAGGAGAAAGTGCATAATGGTAGTTGGAGGAGGGCTGAAAACATGTGGCAAAAGAAAAGCGGGTACTGTCAGGAGACCTGGGATGGGAGAAATGTTCCTACTGACCAGGGCTAGGGGGATCTTCTTCTTTGACTAACCAGGAAAAAGACAGTTTAAATAAAAGAACCATAGTTACAACTGGTAGAAAGAGCAAGCCCAGAACTCCAGTCAGAGTAGGTTGAAAAGCATCAGGGAGCAGGAAGAACAGGGCTGCTCCATGACAGAGTATAAGCCAAGAACCAAAGGCAACCACAGTAGAGGCAACACTCACCAGCCAGAGTGCAGCTTCACAATATCTAAACAGGACTGCCAGAACAGGGTCCGTCAGCATCCCTGGACAAGACAAGGTGTTGAATTAGGCTCAGGGTCCTTCCAGGAAGCCCAGTCAGGAACAGCATGAGATGGTGCTATCAACAGGACTGAAGACAAAGCTAGATCTTGGTCTGAAATCCTTCCACAAGACAGAGCTGAAGATGGACGTGCCTAAAACATAGGTTAAGCAAGGAGTGAAAGGCTCAGATGAAATTAAAATTTCCAGACCAATGGGCAGAGAGAGTGTGGGTGTGGGTCCCAGGTGAGGCACTGCAAGCCAATTAAGTGCAGGAATAGCCCTCAGGGCCCTGACTACAGCTTCCCCCCCATCCAGGTGTGTCTTCACACCTGACAAAGCTCTGGGTACTGGCTGTGAAACAATCGGGTTGCTGTGGGTTGACATGGGGCTATTTCAGTGGGACGCGGAGCCAAGGCAGCAACATGGCATGGGGGACTTGGAGCTAGGTCACAGCTATGGCAGGGATGTGAAAATGGAATAGGGATGTGATGTGGGGGCATTTAGACCAGTTCCCTTTCCCACTTTCACAGCAAATATCCAGTTGAACTGGGCCCAGCCCAGTCTAGGTTCCATTTGGCGTGATCATCTTTTCATTTCCATGCACCCAAAATGATGGTAGTATTTGAATGGCAGGAGTGCATGGTTTTGTTGGATGAGGACTGGGATTTCGGGTGTCTCTGTACATGCATAAAGATGGAGGTGAGCATATGAGAGTGAATTTACATATAGGTACACTTGTATAATAAATGTTTTGGCAATGCATGCTGTTTGTGGAACGATTGTTCTCATTGATAGGTTGTACCATCTTCACCGTTGTGCAACATCTCCAAAGACACCCAACAAAATTTTACTCCCACAGAAAAAAAACTGTTAGTGTGGGTGGAGCCAAGCCAGCACTTTGTGAAGCAGGAGGCAGCTGGAGCAGAAATGAGTTACAGTTCCTCACCAATGCTGGTTTATACTGCAGCAGGGAGAAGTTGCCTTTCCTGGCAACCAGAACCACCCAAAGAACTGTGCCAGGGCCAGGAGCAGGGCCCCTTTCCGCTATCCTGATCACTTGACGTGATGCTTATTCCTTCCAGAGAACAGAATTTCTGCAGACCAGGCAGGTCTGCCAGTAGCACTTCACAGGCAGGAGATCACCGGGTCTGTTCCACTGCAGGGGGAGAGCTCCCTAACCTCCGCGAGGCTGCCAGGGCGTGCAGGTCCTAAGGTTGCCTCGTACCTTTCAAATTTGGGCTTCACCACGAAAGCTGGCTCCAGTGAAGCCAACCAGAGTCGCGAGTACCCCGCCCCTCTCAGGAGCAGGCCCTGCATTTGCAGTTTTATTATCCATTTTTCTTTTAATGTCCTGCACACTTGAGAAACCCTGTGTGAGAGTCAGAATGAGACAGGGAGAAAGAGAGAGAGAGGGGGAGAGAGAGCTCATCATGCCCATAAAAGGGACAGATTCTGATTAGCTGAAGTTATAAAAATGATTTATACTTGCAAACATTATTTCTACTTGTATTGTTTGCCTGCAAGCGTTAACATCACGTCATGGACACTGTAGCCAGACTCAGTCATCCCTTGAGACAGGACAGATGGCTAACGTCCCCTTCCCATCAAAGAAACCCCCCAATGCAGAATTGGGGTGACCAGAAGAAAGACTTTGCTCTGGCTCTTGGCACTTCCGAGCCTCACGGGAACTCGTGCAGCCAAAACAGAGTCCCAGGCACCGAGAAGAGTGATCCTGATGTCGGCTTCTTCCCCTCTCTGCTTGGCATTTCCCGAGCAGGAGAAGCACGCTGAGTTCTGCCTATATTGTGCGCTTTCCCCGCCTCCTGCCAGCCCAGATCTGGGTTTATTTCCTCATCCGTGATTATTGTAGAGGAGCAGAATGAAATGCAGATGCAAAACATGCTCGTAAGAATTTCCTCTCTCTCTCTCCCCCATCTGCCAGAGAATAGATTTTAATCTTTAATCCATGAGCAATCAGCGAACACTAGCGAATTGCAAATTACAGATGTTTTACTGTCTTTGGCATTTTTAGCTTCCTCGCTTCCCCACTGCCACTCAGTGTCTTTCTCACATCCTCCCCTCTTCTGCATTCATCGAATGCCACGCGCCATCACCAAAACCATATGACACTGTCATCATTTGGTAATTAAACCTTTACTCACTTTAAATACGCAAAGCTGGCTGGGGTAAGCAGCACTTAACCCTTTCCTGACAGGCTCTGTGCATATCTGGAATGAAGGGAAGGGGGGGACGGTGGACAGAACAGTAGGTGAGGGGAAGCCCAAAGTTTGAAACCGTGTCCCAGTGCTGATGGCTTTCCTTGAAAGCATCCCTGCTCTCAGAGAGGCCAAAAGAGATGGCAAAGGTCTCTGCTTGTTTCCATTTACCTTGTTGTCTGGGCTGTGTGGCACTACCTATGGAGCATAGGGTCCTCTGTTAAACAAACCCCAAGGGCTGCTGGAAGACACTAGGTCCCTGATAATCTCTGGGAAAGCTCACTGCAACTTTAATCCTGCCCCACACTTTTGTACTAAGCAATTACAGACTCAGCCCTGGACTAGCCCTGGCTGCTTCAGGTTGTTTATTAGCACAACCTGTCCCAGTCTGAGGTCCTTGGTTTGACTCTTTGCTGCCCAAATTGAGACCTCCAAAGAAAATCAAGCGCAGGGGCAACAGACATCAGATGTAGGAGCACGGGCAACCCCTCAAGAAAGTAGGGAAGTAGGTTTGTAACCACTCTTCCTTTCTCCTTAACCCCCCAGTGAGGTCAGTACAGCTGAACCCCCATGCATACATCATGTAACTTAGTTCCCGGGCGTGTATTTCAGCTGCGAAGGACAGGGAAGAACTTTTACACTGCCTCAATTGCAAGCTCATAGAGAAAAGACAAAGCGTGGCACAAAATGCCTTCAGCAAGAGCTGCTGTAGTGGCACGGGTCTCTTGTCTTAGGGTGGCTTCCAGCAGGGGTCACAGCAGGGTCCAAAGCACAAGAGAGCGCTCATCCCTACCAGTCTGCGAGTGATCCGAATTCCCCGCGGAGGTTACATGGCAATTCTCTACCGAAGAGGTCCAAGGTAAATCGGAGATGGAGAGAGCGAGCCGTGGCAAGAAAGAGAGAGAAGGGGAGGGAGGGAGAGAGAAAGGTGGCTGCAATTATTTTGCCATAGATTGGCAGGGCCCGCTTTCCCTGTAAGAAGACTGCAACATTTGGGGAAACATAAATAACAGTTGACAAGAGACAGCACCGCAGAGACAGGCAGTAATTGTTTCACCTCCCTCTGTGCCCTGTCCACTGTAGGCTCCCAAGGAACTACCTTTGTATCTTAGCTCGAGGCAGCAGCTCAGGGCCCCTCTGGACCAGGAACAGCGAGAGCCTTAATCATTTTCTACAAGTTTGTCAATTTAACAAGTGTTTGCCCAAGGGGCACCTGTCTTCCTGCTTTCCTTTATTCCTCTCTCTGCTTGTTTGTTTGTGAGCTGGTGCATTCCGGCTGCTATCACCAGCACACCAACTTCACACAAATCTGGATCTAAGCAGGATGCGGCCATCACTGGAAGCCACGTGGTTAACCCCAGTTTCAGGGGTTACTAACTGGTATCCTCTCCACTTTCTGCCTCCGTCTCTTTTTTTCTCCATCTCTCCTTCATGTATGTGCAGGCTGCTGCAGCCACAGAGAGAGACGGTGATCCTTCCCTCCTTCCCCGGCTGTCTCCCTGCACCCTGCACTGGAGACTGAGCTTACCCCACGGCAGCTGGAGTTGAATCCATCAAAAGGCTGAGCACTGGCTGTCCTTGAAAACGCTGCCTTTCAGCCGAGTCCCCACAGGACCTGGGGCAGCACCAGGGAGCTCTGGTTCATCAAGACATTTTGAAGCAGCATCCTGCTGCTGGGTGTCTCAGCTGAGAGCACATGCGTGTCGGGCAAGGAGGAGGAGGAAGGCAGGAGTGAAGACCGACTGCTGATGGGAAGGGGCCACACTCCTCTCCCTGTGCCAGGGCCCCGGGCCCTCTCAGAGTGCGACAGGTTGAAACACAGAACTTGGGAATTTCCACAGTACTTCAGACCACTAAAAAACAGGTCCTGCATCTCCTTTTTTTTCCCTTTTTCCTTTGAATGCAGTAATTATAAAAAGTTTCCATAAGGAAGGATTAAAGTGCCTGATTTGAAATGTATTCTTTTGTTTCAGATTTCTCAGGGCAGGGTTACTTTCACAGATGCTGTTCCGATTAGCCATAACCCTCAATATCATTGTCACGTGGCATTAGAACAACTCAGCATTATCTCAAGAAATCGATTTACTCCCTTTCACATTACTCTGAGCTTCCGTTCTCAGAAAGCATCGGACTTTAGTGCCCACGATTCCCAAGCCTTGGCCTTAACCCTAGCCCAAGCCCCAGGCTTGAGAGCAAAGTCACCCATCTCTACAGTAAAGTAGAATGTAGGACATGGAAGTCCAGAGGCACCAGATCTCTTCCTTACTGTAAAGACCCAGCAGATTCTGATAAAAAATAGGACTGTTCAATCTTTATATTCTGACCAAAAACCAAGTGATAGCCAAAACCGTCATCCCCGTAGCAATAGAGAACAGAGGCATCAGCCCTGGTGAGAACGAGGCATCTCTCTAAGGATGGTGACCCTGCGGAACACATTGATTCTGGCTCCCTCAATCTAAAACCTCACTTGAATTATAATGGACAGCCCATCTTTACAGTAAAGAGAAATTTAAGACTCAGCAGCTGTGAGAGCCCTGTAGTGTCCAACTAAACTTGGTTCTAGTCATTTGGACCATCTCAAGATGGTTCTCCAGCCTATATTTGGGGCTGCAATAAGACTTCTATTCTAGTTTGGTTGCGGTACTACAAAGATTGAAGCTTCTACTTCAATGCCCCATAGTGCTGGGCCTTCTCTCTTCGGGAAAGGGCTGTGCTTGATTGGCAGCATTACAATAATTTTTCCTGAATTATTTGTATGGATTTCATTGTTCTGGTATTTCAGCACCAAGACCTTTTTGGAGGTCCCTTCGGGTGGATCCCTTTGGAGGATCTTCGGGTCAGTTATTGCTGTCTTAAAGACAGGGTACTAACACAGAGTAAATTCAGCTGATACCTCCTACAACACTGAGCTAAGCCACAAATAGGATCCAAACCTCCTGAATGTTCCTATCCTAGATTTGGTTTAGGCCTAAATATTAAATATGTGACCAAATGACCAAAGTGTTTAAGAAGTCATTAAAGATGGGAGTGGGAGGACAGTGCTGGCATTTACATCCCTGTGAGGTGGGGCAGGGAAGAAAGGATTGACTGCAAAACACACTTGTGTTCCAGACATGGCTTTTATTATGGAGCTGGGTGGAAAGAGCTCAGGCAACAGGACATTACTGCAGGTAGGCAGTAGCAACAATGCCAAGAAACCTCCCTGCCACTGTCAGTGATTTTTTCACAGTGAGGCTGGCCTTGAGCTTTGTACTGAGGTCAGGCTCTCACTGATTACAAGGGAAGACTTGCCTGGACCATGATCCATTTGAGAAAGGCAAGCAAAAGAACATCCACTTAGCCATTTGGATTCACAGCAGGCAGGTTACATCTCACAGAAACCATGAGAGGCAAAAAGTCTCAAGTCCGATGGAAAATCTTCCAGGTTGCTCACTTGCTTTTCTTGATCTTTGAGACAGTGAAGAAATGCTTTGCAAGAGCCAGAAGTACCACAACAGCTACTGCTGGGATTGTCACCTCTGAGAAGGTATCAGTGTGAATAACAATGAACCATAGATCCCAGTGTTTCACTTCAGCTGCAGGAAACCTACAGCTGACAGCAGAATTTGTCTCTGTAAGCTGCCCTGTGCTCTCTCCATGCTTGGAACTGCATCACAGCCTCTCCAAGACTTGCTGCCCCCCGGCCCTTCACATGCCAGCAGTGGTTTATAATCTCAGTCTCCTCGCCACTGGCAGGCAAGTCTTTAAGAAAAATGGGTGCAAAACCCAGGAAACGTGTGTCCTTATTAATCACTGTTAGGGCCGACAGGGGGGAAAGCGAGTCCTGGACCATATCCGGATGCAGCAAGGAGGGAGTGAGAACTGGAAAGACCACTTCCCAAACAGTAAACAAGGCCCCAGAGCAGAGCCCAGAGCGACTCAGATGCAATCAGAGGAGCCAGAGTGTGTTTACAGGTTCCCTTCAATCTGACACAAAGACGGACAGGACCAAAACAGACATACCAGGGCATTTTCCACCTGCCATTCTGATCAAGAGAAGTCTCTTCTGCCTTCCCTGCCCACTTCTGGGTGAAGAACATCTTCCTGGGTCATTTATAATGAAGGTGATGGGTTTAAGAAGAAATGAGCAAACCACAATACACGGAGCATTTGCCAAGTCCTGGTAAGAGGATAGGGAGGCCGAAATGCAGCTACCCTTCACATCAATCTCAACTCCTCCAGCAGCTACGGCCACAGTCTGCTGGGTGCCAGGGTCAGAGCAATGTTCTTCTCTGCGGCACTCTTCTCTGCACGCCACTGCTATTGGAGACCCCATGCAGGACAGAACAGGGATGGGATATGCCCTTGCTCAGCAGCAACCATAAAACATCCACCACTGTGGAACTAACAGGGAGATCAGTGAGGAGTTTTTAGGAAACAGATCTGATTACCCCTGCTCAGTCCTTCCCATCTCCCTTCCACAGCTTTGCTGTGCGTTTTGCCGGGGTGGGGGCAAGAGCTGAGGTTGGGCAGGCAGAACAAAAAGGAGGAGTGGGAGTGAGTGCCGCAGAACAAAAAGGCACTATACTTAGTGCCTGGGGATAGACAATGATGGAGGAGAAGAGTTGAAAGCAAAATAATAATAACAAATTTTAGAAAGTCAGTATTTGACACCAGACACACTGCTGAGGTTTCATCACTGGTTTTCCCCAAGCTTAACCAGAAAGCACATGGTATGTCCTATTTGATCCTGGGAGGTAACGGGAGTATTCCAGTGTAGGCCACTGTGTATCTATACCCTCCCCTCTGGCACACTAAAAGATCATGTAGAATAATGCAGCTGCCTCTTAGCACACTGCCTGATAACACCACAGAGCAGTCTGCACTGTGAACTGCAAGGGGAGATGGAGACATTACGATATAGCATGGACATGCAGCCCAGATGACTGCCATGGAAACAACTTGGCTAGCCTGGCTCTGTCGGGGAGGAATACCTGCCCTAGGCCAACGACCCAGCAGGGAGACCGCGCTGTTGAAGAGAATAGGAGCCCATTTCCAAACCACTTCTTCCATTCCTCCTGCCAGCCTCAGCTGTTGCCCTGTTGTCAGGCTTTGGCCAGGTGCTTCCCATCAGAAGTATTCTCAGGATCTGCTTTCCATTTTTCCCAGGCCAAAGCAACTGAGGTTACATGGGAAGATCCCAGAGTGAGCAACATATTGCTTAAGAGCTTCAGATAGCAATGCAGTCTTTGCTCCTGGAGCTCTTGGTTGAAAAAAGCAAGGTAGGAAGGTGTATTCAACCTGGCGATCTAGCAAATGGAGATGAGAAAGTCTTAATCAGAGTGTGCTAGGAAAAGCAATAGAAGCCACTTCCCTTCTCAGTGCCTTTTTTGCTCCTCTCAACCTTTCCCCTCCACCCCTCCCACCCCGATGCCTTTAGATGTATGTGCTCTCTTTGTTTGTACAGCACCCTGCACACAGCTATGCTGGCCTCTGCTGGGCTACCTGGGCTCACAGCTGCCACAATGACAAACTCCATTGGCAGAAAGTCCACTGGGGGAACTGGGAAAGGTCTGGAACACAAATTAACTTGTATCAGTAGGGGAGGGGGTGGTGGGAAGTCCAGCAGCACTGTAGTAGCCTTAAGAAAAGGGCCTGGCAAAACCCTAGTAGGAAAGCAACACCAGATGGGCTCGCACAGAGCACCATCACGTGGACTGAAACCTGGCTGATGGCCCGTAAAACAAAGGTAAGGTAACACGATAATGATCAGCACAGGGGAGGGAATAGCTGAATTTGGTGTCAGGCCAATTCACAGGTTTATTAATGATATAGAGCAAAGCATATCAAACACTACAGTGGATGATACCAAATTCTCTCATTTGTCAGCTCAGCAGCTAAGACAGGGCCAAGCAAAGACTCGTCACTCCTCTTATGCCTGTGGTCTAATACACACAAGGTCTTCTACCACAGCTATGGCCACGGCACCCATGGTTCGTTGATCACTTCCCTTTCAAGAATGAGATAAACCTCAGCCTGCTCAGCATCCAAAAGGATAAAGGATCAGCCTGCCCAGCAAAGATGAAGGCAAGCTCATGTGCTGGGAGTTACATGAGTGCTTGATGGTTGAATCACGTTATACTTGATCGTGTTAAAATCCCAATATAAAAGCACACAGGGCATGAACACCAGCTATACCGTAACAACGGCCCATGGGTGCTTTCTAATACCTAGGAAATTAGTGGTAGCTTAGCCCTAATATTTTTCTTTTTTTTTTTTTTTTGGGGGGGGGGGAGTCATGGAGAAATGGGAGGTGTTTGCCCTTGATGACTTTGCCCTCGGTATGGAGGGCTGGAGGACAAGGGCATGCACAGAAACTGCCCAAAATAGCCAACACTCAAGGCATTCCCAAGCTCATTTCACCCCATGGTAACTTGTTTGGTTGAATCCCAAGCAGCCACAGATCAGAATTTGCTGTTTCCTGTTACTCTCTGTGGACATTTGTACCATAGGACACCATGCCAGTCGCTCCCAGAAAGTGACTATCAGGCTGGTTGCCAGGATCTGTGCAATCAGCACTTTAATTAGTTTGGCTGTAGGTCTGTGATAACCACATGCCAGTCACAGAGCAGGCAGGTACCCTCCCACGCTGCTCTGGTGACATCGGAGAAACCAGACAGAAGAAAAACAAGGAGGAAGGTGGCTTTTCAGCAAGCAGATGGGAAAGTCGGGTTAGAAGAGATAGTGAGCTGGCCCTCAGCTGCAATATACAAGTCCCATGAGCAAAGTGGGGGGTTAGTTCATGAATGGGGGAAGGAAGAAGCAGCATCTCTACAGGGCACCAGAGACAGAGGAAGGTCTCACTAGATGTAATAGGAGTGAAGCAAGCAAGAGTCAACTTGCAGGTTACGTGGAAGTGCCCAGAGAGAGAGGGTGGGAGCATTGGAATTATTTAAGTCACTTGAAACTTGCCTGGATAAGGCATCTGATCTCATACAGTGAAGAATAAGCCTCTGCTGACCGCCTGGGGAGGGACAGCCAAAGGACCAACCCACAGTCCCTGTGCAGGAGTGGTTCTCACCAGGACACAGCTGATGAAGCACTCAGCTCTCCCAGAGCATTGCGCAGCGGGTAGCAATGCAGCCAAATGCAGGCAGAGCGATACTGAGGGCTCCTTGCAGGCTCCCGAATCAGTATTGGGAACTTTGGCTCATCATCAGCCCCTGATGTGAGTTCCTTCCTTTGCCCAAGCAGACTGCTGATTAACTAGGAATTAAGCTGGCATGAGACAAGAGCTTGTTGATGTCTCTATAATGCTTCAGCTGATAGACAAAAATAACTTTCATGTTGTCTATTCTGCCTCATCTTCTGCAAACATGCCTGGTACTGCCAGACTGTCAGCCAAGGTCCTCCCGATACTGCAGTTTTATGCTTGTACTCAACAGGAGGAGATGTGCAGCTCGCTCACGCTCCCTCACCCACGCACCCATGTTCAACCACGTGCAGACTCATGCATTCCCGCGTGCCCCCACACATTCACACTCATGACTCGGACACCCGGACGTGTGCTCATGTACAAGAGTCCCCAGGCTGCCTGCATATGGGCATCCACCAAATCTTCAGGGATACACAGGTGTGCCTGTATTGCAATGTACAGAAACACACTTTCTCACCTCCCTCTCCGGCACCATCATGTCAATATAAAGGTATGTGCATGTTTGAAGATGTCTTCACTTAAAGGGATACATTCCTTCTCATATACATTCACCACGCAAGTATTCACACACACCTCAGCACAGATGCCATCTGCAAATCCCATAATCACATAAATTAATATTTACTTACTCACATACAAGACATACGCATACAATATGCATATTTGAACATGCCTGCAAAAGAGCGCAAATACACTTCAAACCTACAGAAAGAAAGACTTTTAAGTCACGTTCATGTATGTGTGTGCAAAGCAGCCTCACTGAGAAATGAATTGCTGACAATTCTGTAAGAAGGGGAAGAGTTGCTCTTTAATAAAGATCAAATTCTTTGCCCCTTTGCAGTTCATTATTGTGGCAGAAACATGGAGCAGTTTTAAACTGCAGATATTTGTTACCCTCATTAACATTAAAGATTCCTCACAAACCAGTTTAAGAGAGCAAAAAATTCTGCCCTGTTCCCTGTGCCCAGCGTACAGTCAGCTCCAGTGCCACCACTGCTACCTGTACTGCAGCAGCACTGGGTCCCAGGCGAGGGATCAGGAGCCCACAGTGTTAGGAGCTGTACACAGTGATCCTGACTTTAAAGAGTTTATAGCCAACATCTGAAATCCTCCGTGCCCCGTGCAGCACGACAGCCGATCACAGCGGTAGGGCCTGTTTTGCCTGGATGAGCAGTGCCGGCTCACGCTCTCTCCCCTTTCGCACCCTGCGCTCGCTTTCCCGGCCACACGCATCTGTGCCACCGGCTTCCTGGCAAACACACCCGGCTTTCCTCTCTGGACTCACCAGCGGGCACCCAGTCCTCACCAGCCTCCGCAGAGAGCGACGGCGCGGTGCAGACAGACCTGTGCAAGCCCCGAAACCGGCAGCAGCGCAGCCCTGACAACACGAAGCTCAGCGCGAGCTGTGAAACCTTCCCGAGAAGTGAAGCAGGTATTAAGCACAGAGTCCAGCTTGGACTAATTATGGACTACAAACAATACCCAAATTAGCAAGTTTAAAGCCAGGCCAGGCATGTCCACATGACATAATGGTCTCTGACACAAATTTACATCACCAACACAACGTGAATTTGAATTTTCACCTGCTTAGAAGTATATTTTCTCTCTCCAAAGCTGCTAGTTCGTCAGTTCTGGTCTTTCCAATGGGAATTTTTCATACCTTTTTTGAAAATAAATTTTCTTCACAAGTCAGTGATCTGCTAGTAGTGGAAGAACTATGTGTATGACCGTATTTGTTTCAGAATTGCATCTTTTCTTCTCCTTTCCCTAACCCTGTCCCTGAGAAGTGTGAGACACTATCTAAGTCCAAAATTGCTGGCACTTGCACAGAACACACTTTGGCAGATCTACTTCAAAATCGCTTCAGCAGTCATGGGCTAGCTTCAAACTGAGCGTGAATGTTTCCATAACAGAAGCAGTGGGTTTGGGGAAAAAGAAAATAATTAAGTGGAAAAACTCCCCACTGTAGTTCAGGTATTAAAATCAAGGAATTCAAGTTAACTTTGCATTGCACTCCAACAGCAAACACGTGGGGGCTACTGTCCCAGGCTAAGAGGACACTAAATTTAGAGACAAGGCACACAAATTTTCATACAGGGTTGTGGGCATAAGGGCTTATAAGAGAGCAAGCGTGGCGGTACGAGAAAAGCATCCAGCAACGCATTCTCAGGGTATCCTCCCAGGCTGCAGGAATAAATGGTACTGGCACTAAGAGATCCTAACATATATGTTAAATGGGAGAGGAGAGAGTAAAAAGAAGTTTCAGGCCTCTATAAGGGATAAACAGAGACTGCAAAGGTTTTGACTGAAAAAAAAGCATACTAGCTGAAGAGGGAAGGAGCAGGTGAAAGGAACGGTTCTTAATCTCTCTATCAGGTTTTGTCTGACCTAGAAGCCTCCACTGACCCTAGAAAACGGTTTTGAAATATTGATTTCACAGGCAGCAGAAGTTAAGAGCAGTGCCGGATGCCCACCACCACCGCCTCACAAAACATTAAACACTCACCTGGCGGGTATTTATTGAGCTCTGATGGTGACCAAACACTGGGCAGTATGGGCTTTTGGCTAATCCTTTGACTTCTCGACTGCAGGCAAGGCATGAATAAAGGGCGGCAAGAACCCCAAACGATACCTCAACAGCGCCTTCAGACCTCTGTTTGCAAGATCACCTCTCAAGAACAAGCGTAAACCTGGATGGGGAGTGCAAAGCGCTGCCAGCAGCTCTGTGGGACAAGCAGAAGCATCTGTCGGGGAGCAACAAGGGCCAGCTGCCCCCTCAGGGAGGACAAGCCAGGGGTCGAGGGCAGCCCCAGCGCAGGCACGCAGCGGTGGGGCAGGGTCGCACAGCGCCTGAGGACAGCAGGCAGAGCCGGGAGTCGGCAGCAGGCTCCATCAAGAGACCCAAGTAAAGCAAGGCAATGAGCCAGCTCCAAGGGAGTCCAGTCGGGAGCAAAGGGAGACAGGGTCAAACGGGACTGAAGAAAACACTGCAATATGGGTCCAGAGAGCATGCAAAAGCCACGGCTAAAAGACGTGACCGGAGACAAACCGCAACATATCTACAAAGGGGGCGTCCAGGAGACAAGCTACCCACAATGCAAGCCCAAAGCCCATCCAAAGGGCCGAGGGGAGAGGCCCACCTACAGCATAACCAAAGCAAGGCCCAGGTCTGCACTGAAATGGAGCTCCCGGGCCCCAGCCCACGAGCCAGAGGCTGTGGGGCGTGTGGAGGCTCCAGGTGAGGCTGGTCGAGGCCATTAAGGCCTATTGGGGCATTCGGGGCCCTTTCCTCAGGAGAAGGTAGATTTGTCCAAAAAGGATGTGACCAGCATAACATCCAAGCCCTGCTCAGAACAGAGTGCTGCGTAGCCCATGCCGCTCCGGAGACATCCCGAGAAAGACTACCCAGAGACCACCGGAGTGCTTCTGCAAAGAGGAGCTGAAGAAGGGTCTGGGTGGGATTCAGGAAGTCTGGTGCAACCTGCTGGTCTCTGGAGAAGATCAAACCTGCTCTTGATTTTGCCCAGGCCTGAGGGGACAGCTTGGACATTTTGTTTAATAGTCCTTCACTAGATTAGCAGTGACCTGGTTCCCAGCTCTGCTGCTGTTTTTCTTTGTGTCTTCCATCTACTTTTGCCTTTGCTCCTCACCAGTAACATGGAAATACTATTACTCATTTTTCCTACTTATCTGCTCTGTACTAGCTCCGAAAAGCATTTCTGAAAAGCATCCCATGAGGTTCTCAGATAGGTGCTTTGAAGAATAATAATTCCTTCCTAAATCAAGATTTTAGAGCAAAGACTAGTTTGTATTACGTCTTTGCCTTACAAGGTGACACCAGCGTATTAACTAGTTAAATAATAACATTTCTGTTAAAATAATCTAAGCCCCCTGCACCATTTAACTTTTTTTTAGAGAAACTTGCACTTATTGGACCTGTTCACCTTAAAAAAAAAAACCACCACGAAGAAGCAATACCAATGATGTTATAATACTTGTTTTAAATAGTATAACTGAAAAATAAAAAAATTAGTTGCTTTGTGTCTGCGTGTTCTGGTTTCAGGTTATTCTTTAACCCTGGACCATACGAATTAATGTGATTGCCCAGTTGTAGACTTCTAAGGGAGGAAAATTATCTTTATACTCTGAAATGACCAGAAAGCTTGTGGTGTGTTTTTAAAGAAGGAAGCTGTTTTGATTCATAAAATAGACAAGAATCCCATTGTCATCCCCAAACATTGTATCAATCGTGTACCAGTTACAGTTTGAGATATCAGCAAATTAACAACAAACTTTACATCCTTCTCATTTGATGGCTGAGGTTTGAGCTGAGCTTTTCCTTGCAGCCGTATTAGGCTAAAAAGACACTTTTTTAAATACATGAAAGCTGAGAGTTGCATAGAATCACTTGACTCCAGGAGCTGAGACTGAGAGAAATCGCTGTTAGGATAATCTCAGGGATAATATCTCAAAAGCTGTCCGGGCACCCTCTGGGAGGTAGGTGGTGGACAAGGTTGAGGCAGCCCTCGCCCATGCCCTGCAACGAATACACAAACCCCTCCAATATTTCATTCACACAACACTCAGGCTGAGCCTGAGAACAAAGTTCTTAAATGCTAACAACGACCAAGGGAAATAACAACATCCAATCCATGTTCAAAACACACTCCCTGGGCTAAAGGGCACTCAGTTCATTACTGCTGTATGATTCCTTTTGCTGCTGGGTGTTGATCATTTGTGCTTGCAAGTCTAATTCATTTGTAAGGGCATCTAGTGGTTGGGCAGTTTTGGGGGGGGGGGAGGTGATTTCCAGCCTTATTTACATCTACAGGGATGTATTTTATTAAAAGACCATCTGAGTGCATCTCCTGCATACGTACCTCTTCGAGATCCACCTCAGACCACCCAACAAAACAAACAGCTAGGACTTGGGTACCGCCAGCCCAGCTGAAGTCAACAGAAGCCGGAGTGAGCCCAGCTCGGCTGAATGACGCCGGCAGGACTTGCTCTGAGGGGGCTGCTCTGTGGAGCATCTCAGTCAATCCACAGACAGAATTAGAGAAGAAGAAGAAGGGAAATAAGTGCCTAACTTTCCCTTCTGGTGGGCAGCTCTGAGAAGGCTGCCAGCTCACGCCTGCAGCACAGCCAGCTTCCAGGCCGTCAGCAGAAAGCGGCAGCAAAGGCTGGGGGCGCAGAGGGACCAGGGCTGGGCAGGCCGTGCCCCCCATCCCCGGCGGAGTGACCAGGGCTGGGCAAGCACCATCCCTGGCCCACCTCCGGCTCTGCCAGAGGCGCACCCCAGGGGTGCAGCGTGGGGCAGGGGGATGGAGAGTCCTGAGGTGTCACCCCCTCCCCGAAAAGGGAGGCTGAAATAAAAGGCAGAGGGAGCCTTGTGTGTGTTTTTATTATTATTATTTCTGATTAAAGAGGAATTCATTTCATCTTTGCCTCCTGCCAGGGGCTGAGGTGCCGCCATTGAGGTTAACGGTGCGGAAGAATACAAAAAAATTTCATTGAGGAGGATTATAAAAGTTACTAGCTGGAACATTAACAGAAGAGTAACTTGTAAAAAATGCAATATTACAATATTCACAAGGACGGTAGAGCGTGGTAAAGCTATAAAATTCAACATTAAAATCTTCTACAGCCTAGATAACCTAGTTAACAAACATTGTATTGGAACTACTTTTTTTTTCCGCCGTGCCGAGGATGCGCGGGGCC
>NW_008824648.1:468849-470015 GCF_000699105.1 Pygoscelis adeliae
GCGGGAAGCAGGGAGTGTGAAAGGGCCGGGAGAGAGGAGAGGGAGCGGGAATCGCTCTGAGCGACTGCGGAGTGGAATTCAGTTCCCTGGGGAGTCAGCAGACAGTTTGTGGAGATGTTACTCCAGAGTTTCAGACTATGATAAATATGATAATTTGTATAAAATTTGAATGGGTTCTTGTTTTCAGGGAGAATGCCTCCGATGATGAATGTTCATGATTTTCAGATAGATGGCTGATAAAAAGTGTATTGAATTGTTGAAAGCGATTTTAATTTTAATTCTCTACCTGCAGATGTCTGATAATAATAATGTCTCCTAATAAAATAGGAAGGTGTCAGTTTAAGCAGCAGTATTTCGCTTCACTTCACCCTTCCCATCCCCAGACTGTGGCAACATTAACCTCTTCTTATAAAAAGGCACATAAAATTATTATAATTACAGAGTTATTAATTTTAAAAAGAGGGTTAGCAGGATTTTTTATTATTATTAATAGAGCTCGCGCAGTACCCCTGCAAGTAAATCCCCGTGTGAAATGATGGATCCGAGTGCTAATTCTATTATTAGATATTGCCTAGGAATTGCCTTTCGGGTTTTTAATTAGAGTAATTGAAACTGGAAGAGGCGGGGCTAATTATTTTTATTTTCCCCCTTTGTTATTATTTAAAAGTCATCGATAATGCTCCCCGCATTCAGATCTCGGCTTCAGAAGGAGACTTACAACAAAGCAACAAAGGGAAAACAGACAGGTCCCCGGGTCCGGAGGTCGAAACTCCCCAGCCCGCAGCGTGCGTGTATTAGGTTAATTGGGTTTTGTGCGTCGGGGGGATCTCACAGGAGACCATCCTCAACTCAGCTCCTGCTGCCTCTGATCCGGGCTGGTATTTCATGTCAAAAAAAAAACAAAAAAAAAAGAAAACCCAAAACACAACACACAAACCAACAACAACAACTCTGGTAACATGAAATCAATGACCTGGCAGTTACACTCTAATTAGCGCCTCCTGCGAAGCAGCCCAAAGCCAGCCCAGGAAAATCGCACACACGCACACCCGGGGGGAGCGGGAGGCAGATGAGGCGCGGAGGCACACGCACCCTCGGCGGGCTGCGCGGGTCCCCCCTCGCCGGGGGAAAGCCCGGCTCCAGCCCCAGCCTTCCCCGGCGCCTCT
>NW_008824648.1:470286-471843 GCF_000699105.1 Pygoscelis adeliae
GCTCCCTGCGGGGCAGCCGCCGAGCGGCCCCCGGCTTCGCTCTCGTCTGCCCGAGCTATTTGTCTCTCGCCCCTGAAAGGAGCAGACGATCTTGTCCGTTTATCGGAAAGGCAGGAATTCGGTGCTTCTGGCTGACTCCGAGCCGGGTAATTCAGGGAGAAAAGAAAGCTGGATAAATGGCTCGATAGTGTAAATCGGCGTGGAGGGTGCAAACCGCCTCGCAGAGAAGTGTGATTTTATAAACAACAGCATCATCTGGCAAAAGGGTAAAGAACTGTGCAGAGCTCACAGCTTTTCTAAAGCATCACGTTGATATTTTATACACGCGCGAGAGGGGAGAGAGAGAGATACATATGATATATGTGCATAAACACAGGCGATGCAAGCACACGGGAGCGTTCCCTTTCAAATCTCTGCCCAGGTGGATCTCTCCACACATTAAATGTTTCCTAGCTGTCTCCAAAAGCAACGGTTATATGCAATAAAATATATAGAAATTAAAGTCTCTTCATTTTGATAGAGAGATTCGGGTTTATATTACACATTTCGTATATATTGCCACGTATTCCTCTCCGCAGGCGAATGTATTTCGGGCTTATGCGCGTAGTTGGGAATATAACATACATGCCTACGGTTACGCAGGGAATCTGAGAATTGGCCATACGTCTGGCAATAA
Source organism: Pygoscelis adeliae (assembly GCF_000699105.1). NCBI lineage: Eukaryota > Metazoa > Chordata > Aves > Sphenisciformes > Spheniscidae > Pygoscelis > Pygoscelis adeliae. The sequence goes on from NW_008824648.1 coordinate 470,963, forward strand.
GAGAACTCGTTAGGTATGTAGTTGCATAAAGGGTCGTGTACAGTTACATTAAGTCCCATTAAGAGAGCGAACGTCGGTCTGCGCCCTCTCGCACACGAAATTACAATTATAAGTTCCTGACTACGGAGCGGGGGGACATTGCCAGAAGCCGGGGTGGTCCGGTCCCCCCGCCTGGTGCCCGCGACCTCCTTCCCACCGGGGTGCCGAGGGGTTCAGGAAGCCGGAGGTGGGGAAAAGGCGTTTATTCAGGGCAATTAGAAAGCAGGTACCGCTTAAAAAAAAAAAAAAAAAAGATTTACTAAGGGGGAAAGGAGTTGAAATTATTGTTAAAAAAAATTGCGCATAAACGAGTCTAACAAAGTAGAGAAGCAGAAGCAGCTTGGCGTGTAAGGTATCACACTGGAACTGCTTCTGCTTCAGACCTCGGGATTAATCAAAGAAATCGGTGCGGCTGATGAGGAGTTATTCAGCAGCTGAGCTCTGGAAAACTGCATCCCTGCTTTCTTTATACATTTTATTATTTTCAATTGGGTTGAAAAATTAGGAGTGTTTAGAGAAAAGAAATACACATTTCTTCTTCCAGCGGGCTGGAAAGCTTTGATTTTATTTTTCCCCCCCTCCTCTTATCTTTCCTTCCCCTTCTATTTTTCTTTCCTCCGAAGTTTGCGGCGGGGGCCGCAGGGAAGGATGCCTTCGAGAAAGTCAGAAATTGAAGCGCTTTTTTTGGAGGGGACAGTTCTCCTTCGCCCCTCCCTCAACATTCATGACTCCTGTTTCCCCCGGCGATCCCAGCCCTGGAAGCCAGCAGCCCGGGCGTTTTGCACCTCCCGATGCCAGGCAGGGAAAAGGGACAGGTCTGGGCTCTTCCCGACAGGTTCCCC
>NW_008824648.1:477946-479208 GCF_000699105.1 Pygoscelis adeliae
CAGCTCTCTCTAAGCAGCCTGGCGTGACGGATTAAACATCAACTAGTTAAATAAAAATTAATATCAACTGCCTCCTAACTTCTAATGTCATGTTGTTTATAACTAATGAACTGATTAGGGGATAAACACATCAGGAAGACATTTCTGCTTCCCTGCTCTTTCGAGAGAGATTTGCAGAATTCAAAGTAAATCTCCCAGAGTCCCCTCCTGGGTTTTTCCCACACCGGTTTGGGGAGGGAGGAGGGGGGATTCCGTGGGGTTTGTTGGGGCTAGGTCGGAGGAATCCGGTGCGTGTGCGAGGGTTAGCTGGACTTATTCAAACATCCCTCCGTGGAAGCACGTTTCAGAGCGGCAGGAGCGGGCGGCTGCGGGCCGGGCTCAGGCTGCAGCGAGGTGAGGAACCGCTCCAGACAGACCTGGGGGCTGCTGCAGACCGGGCTGGAGACGACGGCTTAGGAAAAATACTCATTGCTGCCATTGTTGACTTTAGGCGTCCCATTTTAATATTTAAAATGAAACTTTTTTCCCCTTGCTTGAAGCCACAATCGATGATTTTTAAGTGTAACGAAGGAAAGCGCTCCCTCCACCTTCCTTATTTTTACAATGATCCACTTGTCTGGGGCATGCCTTTCGCCAGTCCGCGTTGTTAGCGTTTTCCTAAACACTTTAGAAAAAGAAACACACGCACACACAAAACCCCCAACAGCCTAATCTTGGAGAGGTCCCAAGCTTTTAAATGCTGTTTGCCCAGCACCGCCGGCTCCGACAAGACAATAATAACAGGGGAAGCTTTTTAAAACCAATTTAGCAAATGCAGAAATGTAATTTTAATGAAGAATCGATAGCAGAATGGTTCATTTTTCCTGGGACTCCTTGTTGGAACTGAGAGAGACTTTCAATCAATGGGGAGATGGAAGAGGGGGGGTAGAAAGAGAGAAAGAAAAATATTCGCTCAGTGATGTCTTTAGCACTGGGGATTTTTCTTCTTTTCTTTGGAGCTTTGTTTTATTTATTATTTATTTTCAGTCGCGAAGCCTTTACCAAAACGCGGCCGTAGGAGCAAGGAAGAGACGAGCGGACAGATAAATGGATGGACGGATGGACGGGCAGACAGATAATCCCCCAGCAGCACAAAGCCAGGCGCTCACAGGGGCAGACTTCACAGGACTGCCTTCCGCCGCCTCCAGAGTAAACGGCGGCGTGCCCGGCCCCGGCCCCCGCCGCCCCACCTGGAGGCTGCCCGGGCCCCTGAGCCGAGCGCG
>NW_008824648.1:480792-482379 GCF_000699105.1 Pygoscelis adeliae
AGGGCAGCCTTGGAAAGAAAGGCTCCGGCGGGCGTTGGGAACCGGGGCGTGCAGCTCCGGCTTTCTTTTGTCATTTCTGGTGGAGTCGCAGGGTGAAGTATCCCCCGTCTAGAGAGTGATTCCGGTGCACAAACAGAGAGACACGTACGGGAGGCAAATGAAAACACCCGCCCTTCAGAAAACCGCATCTCTTTTCTGTCGATAGATTCCCCGTAGATAAATGTATGTGCACCACCTCGGTGAATCTTCATACTAAACACGTTGTATGTGTGTATAGATGCATACACACGCGCGCGTACACGTGCGAGCGTGTATTTTCATAATCGAACCAATTAAATCTATTATATGTTGTACGTTATATATAAATATGACAAAGATTCACCGAAACACAAAGGAAAAATATAAAGGCAACGGGAAAGGCCTCCTAAAATAAAAGGCCACAGCGGCTTTTTTCCGCTGTTCCGCACCGAAAATCCTCTAAGTCGAAACTGAAAAAACCTTCAGAAAGTTTGCAACCCCCTCTATTCCTTTTCCCTTCTGTGTTTTTAAAGGATCTGCCGAAGTCCCTTTGCATCTGAGGTTTAAATAGGGAGATCAATAGAAAACAGTTGTAATGATCTAATTAATTATGGCAAAATTAAAAGCGAGTAGAAAATCAATCTCTGATGGTGTTGAAGATGGAATTAAATTGATAGTCCATCTGTTCACCTCCTAGACCGTATAAATATGCAACCCAAGGACGGAGCTAATGGGATCAAGCTGCCTGGGAGACTCTCCCTCAATCTCTCTCTCTTCTTCTCACTTCTTTCCTTCCCGAAGTTCAGCCCTGCAAACCCAGACTGCCCGGGCTCCCACTCGCAGCCCTGTGTTTGCCCAGCGTTACTCCGCTCGCTGGAGACACGCAAAAGACGTTTGTGCCGAGCAACTCAAACCGACCACAGCAGCCCGCAAATCTGAGGGTAAAAAGCCGTATGGGTGGGGGGGTAAAAAAAAAAAAAAAGAAGGGAAGCTGGGGAGACAGCGTTCAGTGAGAGCGTGTTCCCTATCGTGCCGTTTTTAAATCAAACGGACAGGCTTGATGATGATGACGGCTACGGAGTAGTTTGAGGATGCTCTCCCTCCCTCTAAGCGTCTTTTTTACGCCGGTCGGGGTTTCAGAAAAGTCACCCGTTTCTTTAGCCGGATTTCTACAAAATACCCCGCGTGCTCCGGCAGGGAGAGGCGACACATTGGATTCGTTTTGTTTGTCGGGTTTTTCTGACCCTGTGAAGCTCTAAGGGCAGAGACCCAACGGGAGGACCTCGGTGCCGCCCTGTCCCAACGCCGGCCCCCTCCACATACCTGCCTGTCCCCGCTGGGCCAGCCTTCCCCAGGCGGGCACCGGGCATCCCCGAGCCGGGCTTTCCTCGGGCTTCCCACAGCCACCCGCCTACCCACCGCCGGGGTACGCTTCTGAGCTACCGGAGCCACTTAAAAAGAAAGGAGAACCGGTGTCATTGCTAAATCAGAGGGAGGCCACGGAATTCCTGCGTTTGCCCCTTAAAAAAAAATACCAGTAATAAGGAAAGACCCTTTCCCACCCCCCCA